>NW_012116677.1:888782-891652 GCF_000951035.1 Colobus angolensis palliatus | reverse complement strand
AATTGATGGGTGCTGATGAGTTGATGGGTGCAGCACACCAACATGGCACAAGTATACATATGTAACAAACCTGCACGCTATGCACATGTACCCTAGAACTTAAAGTATAATAAAAAAAAAAAAAAGAAAAACCATTCAGGATATTCCAGGAAAGCTGTCAAAAATTGAGGTGGCAACTTTCCCATGACTGCCATAAGATGGCGCTAACAACCAAGGACAGCTTGGTAACTCATTAAATAGGAAGAGTAGGGTTAAAACAGGTCCTGGAGTAAACAGGCAATTTTTTAAAAAATCCTTCAAAGGTATAAGGTAAGGTTTCCAAATTTACAGACACCTGTGAAAACATTTCCCTAGCCAACAGGGAAATTATAAAAGGATGGTTTAGTTTCCATAAAGCTATGATTATTTCATTAAGAAGACTGTCTTCTATTCTGAGATTATTTTTTAATTCTATTAGAATGTTTTGTTTTAAACTGTAATTACTACATGAATCAGTTCTGGGTGTGTTTACCCACAGATACACTCTTTGAGAGCTCTGTATCTCAAGGGAGCTGATCACTGCCAGACCCCATTTCTCAGGCTCCTAGATCAGCTGGCTTTTCCCTCAGTTCAGTCTATGAGAGGCGCTGGTGGAAATCTGGCAGGTGAGAAGGAAGGAAGGATTCACAACATTTCTCCCACTCCTTCCATCTCTTCTTTCAGTAGTGTTTCCAGCAATGGCTGCATTGCTTCCATGACTCCAGCTCCTACTTGCCCCTACCAGGAGGTTCCAGTCTCCTGAGGTGAACCCTGGCTCCTAAATTCCCATAGCCTCACCCTAGTGAGTGTATTATCTTTGTGTATTACCTTCATGCTGCTTTAAAAGGCCTCATCATTCAATCTAGCTTGCTGTTTCAGCCACACAACCTGCATAACTAATCCCCTGTACTGAATTCCTGTTTCAAAAACTTAACAGTGGTTTCTCTTTTCCTAGGTGGACCCTGACCACTACATTAGGCCAGTGGTTCTATGTGTATCAGAATCACCAGGAATGCTTACTAAAACCCAGATGCTAGGCCCCATCTCCAGAGTTTCCAAGTCAGTATCTCTATGAGAAGCCCCAGAATGTGTATCTCTAACAAATTAAGAGGTGATGATGATGCTAATGAACCGGAGACTACATTTTGAAAAATACTACAAAAAAACAAGGAATTGAACATCTTACACTGGTCTGTTTCTCCTTTTTACAAACTGGATAGTAAAATCCAAGACTCAATAAAATCCATACTTCTGTCTTCATACAAAATATATATATATCAAATCTGTAAGACAGCTTATTACTATGAAAGACAATGTTTTTAAGGAAGGAGGGTTTTATCTTATTTTAATTTTCACAGCCAAGTCCAAAGGAATGATTTTTTAAAGTAAATATAGTATGTTGGTGCAAAAGTAATTACAATTTTTGCCCTTACTTTCAATAATTTCATTAATAGCATTCATTGTATTTTACCAGAAATAAAATCCCAAATATCATAACCAACCCACTGAACTTCTATGAAAATAAAATGAATCCTAACTCATATTATTGTAAATAACTCAGCCAATGAAGTCTGAAACATACAAAATAAGCAATTGGCAGATAGTTCTTCTGCCTTAAAATTTAAGATAAAAAACAGTCTCAAATAATGCGAAGGGCAACTTAAAAACAGTGTTCTGAAGCAGGCCATGGTGGTGTGCACCTGTAGTCCCAGCTATTTGGGAGACTGAGGCAGGAAGATCACCTGAACCCAAGAGTTCGGGGCTGCAGTAAGCCATGATCCCGACACTGCGCTCCAGCTTGGACAACAGAGCAAGACTCCATCTCTGCCGAAACACACTCACACGCACACACAGCGTTTTGAAACTAAGGTTTAAGAATCACTACAGTGTTTAGATTTATGCTGGCAAAAAGTTAAACTCAAGTATGTAATCAAATCATAGCTGAATTGTATACATAAACAGAAAGAACTTATTATGAGACCAAAGGACCTAGAGACTAGTACTAATTAAAAAAAAAGAAGCCACTACGTAATTTTAAATTTCCTAGTAGTCACATTTTAAAAATTAAACTAAACAGGCTAAATTAATTCTAATAATACTTTTAACACAAAATATTATCATTTCAATAAATTGCTCATAATGTTTTACATTCCTTTTATTGTACTAAGTCTTCAAAATCTGGTGCATGTGTTACACTTTCAGTAATCTCAATTCCAGCCTGCCACATGGCTACCACATCAGACAGCAAAATTACAAATGAATAAAAATTCGCTAGTCTCTTTACTGAACAGATTGGTATTTAGCATAATGATAACAATCTACTATCCTTTTCTACAAATTACTAGTAAATTATATTTTTTAAAAGTTTAAAGTTTTAAATGTATTGTTCTCAAACACTTAGTTACAAAACCAAGTTAACATTCTGGCTCCTCACCCAAATTCATAAAGCAAGTCCTTAGAGACTTACAACAAGACTTAGACTCCCATACAATAATAATGGGAGACTTTAACACCCCACTATCAACATTAGACAGATCAACGAGACAGAAAGTTAACAAGGATATCCAAGAAGTGAACTCAACTCTGCACCAAGCAGAACTAATAGACATCTACAGAACTCTCCACCCCAAATCAACAAAATATACATTCTTCTCAGCACCACATCACACTTATTTCCAAATTGACCAAATAGTTGGAAATAAAGCACTCCTCAGCAAATGTAAAAGAAGAGAAATTATAACAAACTGTCTCTCAGACCATAGTGCAATGAAACTAGAACTCAGGACTAAGAAACTCAATCAAAACTGCTCAACTACATGGAAACTGAACAACCTGCTCCTGAATGACTACTG
>NW_012116677.1:884328-885112 GCF_000951035.1 Colobus angolensis palliatus | reverse complement strand
GTGTGTGTGTGTGTGTGTGTGTGTGTGTGTGTGTATCTTAAAGTCTCTCAAGAGAATCGCATTGTAAACAGGTAAGCTACATCACTTAGCTATATCAACACCATCACTGCTATTTTACTTCTAGTCTGAAAGCAAGGGGCATCTCAACATGGCTTTCTCTAGCCCAAAGGAAGACCCAGGAGCCACTGTAGGCCTCCACTGGTACCCAGACTAAGGAATTCTCATCTCCTGGGCTGGAGAACAGAAAGCTAAGTCGTACCTACCAAGCTACATCCCAAGGTGATGTATCTGGTCCTTTGACAAGGGAAACTGATATAATTCCATCACTAATTCAACAGCAGCACAGTTACTCAGCAGGGCTAGTAGAATTGTGATAAAAAATATCAGTCACATTTTTAAATTGATTAAAATAATCCTTTAATACTGAATTAAAAACAGGACAAATCAGCTTCAGATATCTTTAATTACGCATGATCTGTAAAATGAGACCAGATTATAAAATTAAAAATCTAAGTCGACTACAAAATAGTTTTTACTTTCTGTAGAAAGTAAAACATAGATTGCCTTAATACAGTTGATGATCAAAATGCAGTCTAAAAAACAAGAAATGGGGAAAGGATTCCCTATTTAAGAAATGCTGCTGGGAAAACTGGCTAGCCACATGTAGAAAGCTTGAAACTGGATCCCTTCCTTACACCTTACACAAAAATTAATTCAAGATGGATTAAAGACATAAATGTTAGACCTAAAACCATAAAAACCCTAGAAGAAAACCTAGGCAATA
>NW_012116677.1:861418-883348 GCF_000951035.1 Colobus angolensis palliatus | reverse complement strand
GGGGAGGGATAGCATTAGGAGACATACCTAATGTAAATGACGAGTTAATGGGTGTAGCACACCAACATGGCATATGTATACATATGTTAACAAATCTGCACGCTGTGTACATGTACCCTAGAACTTAAAGCATAAACAATGACAGTAATAATAACAGACCTAAAAGCATGAACATACACAGGTAATACTCCAAAAAATGATTTCAATTAATTTTCTATTGTCAACATACTTATATTGGGCATATATTATATTTAGCACTTTGCTAAGTGTTCTGAGGACACAGTGGAGTCTTATCAAAGAAACAAAATGATGTGTCCAAGTGCATGGTGAAGCAAATGTTTTATTGTTTTTCTTTTTGCTTTTATTTCTGGAGGTCAAACATAGTTTAACATGTCAGAGAATAGATCATTGAGAAAGGTAGTCATTGAAATATTTTTACTGAATTTGGGTAACTCTAGGTGAATAATGTAAGCAAGGCCAGAGGTAGCATGGTAGGCAGCCCCTAAGAAAGCCCCCAACGATCACTGCCTGTTGCATTATAGAATGAATACCTAGTTGAGGTGTATATTATCCAAAGTGCTATGGAATGAAAAGAAAAATAAATAAAAAGAAAAACCTTTAATAGGAAATATTTTTAAAATGCAGTCTAAAAATGGAATATATAACAAGAGGCAGACTATAAGTCATAAAATGGTGCTTTGAGAAACTCCCTCAACTGTCCTTAATATTTAAAATCCAGGGTATGATAATTGTTTACTCTAGAATCAAGTGATGTATGAATTTACATTAGACCCTAAAGAAATGCAGGGGGATTGAAATGGAGCCTCTAATATCAAACAACTTCTGAGCCCCTCAAAAATAATGGACTGTTCCTTCACTTATCAGAAAGTGAGTTTTCTTTTGCACATAAAACTCTTGCCATAAGCATAAATGTACTTGTGTGTATGTGCAAGAGTAGTGAGATAATTACATACCTTTGGGGCTTAAATACATCTGGTGTCACGTCACATCTAAGGCATACAGTTATTTCATTTTGAACCATTCATCCAGAGAGTAATTATTCATCCTGTAACTTGGTCATAAAATGCAGAGCTTACTCAGTATTTCAGCAATTGTATACCATAGGTAGACTTTTACACGGTACTTCTATAAATCAGATAACCAAAACATGTACCTTAATAAGTTAAAGTGCTAAAATTATGGTGAGTTATATAGACTTCCTAAGCTTTTAACTTGTGCCCAATCTACATAGAAAACTGCAAATGCTACAGGCAGATCCAGCTATGGAATAAACTTGAACAGGCAGGCAGTTCACTAATTTGAGCAGGGATAAGTATAATGGCAGCAGGAATGAGGTCACAAGAAGGCACGAAAACACTCAAAAGACCATTCCTGGATGCTGCCTGGAAAGATAACCTTTCCTCATCAGCAAACAGAAGAGTTTCCTAAAACAAAAGGGGGAAAGCACATTTTAAGGCTTGCTCTAAGAGTTAGGTCTTTAAGCTATAATTTGGTAGTAAGAGAATGTCCACAGCATCTGCTGAATCTATCTACAGGGCTGCCAACACAATCCACAAGAACTCAAAGTTGCACCTTCCAGTAACTGAGGTGTGTGCGCCTCTACTGCCTCACACAGCTTGTTACACTCATCTCTCTCTGAAGTATGTCCTACACACATATTAGTGGGAGATTTGCCCCAAGTCTCCCACTAAAATTGAGAAAATGGTCATTGTTTCAAGTCAAAGTATTCATGTCACTAAATGTTGTGACTGAAATTATTTTTAAACGTCCAACAAAGAAAACGTCACCCTCAACTGAGTGTAGTGTCAGTTCCAAGGAGTAAGAAGGTATTATATCATGAATGGGTTACACATCCATTACTACTTATCAAGGAAAAAAAAATAAAACATATACATTCAGAAATAGTGAAACACTGCTCGGAGGCCAGGCCACTAAATCTGAATGGTACCACAGACCAAGGAGGACTGTGAATGACACATATGCAAAAAGACAAGCTGCCTCTAGCAACACTTGGAAAACAAAGTATATGATCCCACTTAAGAGCTGGGAGGCTTAGGTGTTCAAGCCTAGCACAGACTTCCCAGATGCTCCTGACAAATGACTTAACATCTCATATCCGTTTCCTCAGCCCTGGAATGAGAATACCTTCTCCTCAAAGTTGTTGTGAGAGCTAGAAATCATGCTTGTAAAGCACAGAACTGGTACTACTCAAAAGGTGGTCAATATGTCGAGCTGCAACAATATAAAATGGCAAATAAATATGTTTCAAATGAGAGCTCATGCCAATCCTCATCCCAAACAAGATACTGAAAAACTTCAGGTTTCTCCAAGACCATTTTGAGACAGAAATGACTTTATGTGGCAGATCATTCTACCCTGCTACTTATGTTAACTTGAGGAAGCAAAGATTAAAAACAAACTGAAAAAAAGCTCAAGCATAAGCAAGAATGCACAGATTAACAGATAGGGGAAAAAAAAAAAGTTCAGGCAGACTTGCTATGGCCCACAGTGACCCTGCACATGAGCTCCGAGGTCAGTGCCTTGCCCACCATGACCAAACACAGCTGCTCATCCAAGAGAACTGAGAAGACAGGCAAGAAGAGAACTGACTTATGCATGTGAGCAAAAGGAAGTCTCCTGCTCTAACTACACACGTGCCACCATCTTGCAATCTTTGGCTGCAAACAAGACTGTTTGGTTTTTCCCAGTAATACATGCCAAACTGAATGTATCAGACTGTCAAATAAATCCACATTCCAAGACAACTGACCTTGATAAAGTACTTACTGTAATTAAAACAGCATACCGTTTCTTAAACTCAGATTCTAAGAAAGTGCCTCTAAACATAAAGATGAATGCAAGTATACCTTTGGAAAATCTGGGAGTGACCCAAAGTGCCAAAAACACAAAACTAGGCTGTATTTTTCAAACTGGCATATTGTTTGTGTGATAGGTGTGGAGCAATAGATAGATGGAACCACTGAATAGCGTGCCTCCTCCTGGAGAGTTATGAAAATATTCCCAAAGGAAAACACCGCTTCCTTCATCCATTTATTCAACAAACTCTTATTGAGAGACAACTATGTGCAAATGGTTCTACTGGTAGCCATGTACCATGTACACATGTACACATACATATTCACACACATATTTACAGTTTCTGCCCTCCTGGAGCCTACAATCTCATGAGGGAAGACAATCCAAAAAAGAAAAATCACACAAAAAAACTATGATTAGGATTACAAAGGAGGTGATTTGTTGCCAGGATTGTTTCTCCGAGCCAAGATGACAATTAGGGCATGAAACAAGCATAGAAGAGCATTCCAGACAGAAAAAAGAACATGGGCAAAGACAGGTAGCAGGGCAGCCTGGACGCATCTGAAAGGCAAGGGAGAACACTGCACCGAAGGTGGCTGAGGGTCAAGGCCAGACCATGCTGGGCCTCGTACACCCATAAACGACTTCAGGCCTCTGAACAAAGGGATGCCACTGAAGGCTCTGCACAGGGTAGGTATGGACAACATCATCCTGGCTGCAATATAGATTCTAAGAGTTGAGCCCTGCCTGTCCAAAGTTTGCAAGCTGATTAACACTCTTATACATACACAAAGTCCACTCTTACACATGCATGTACAAACATAACACATAATTTATTAATGGCGCTCTATGGTACAAATTAGAAGTGCAGAAAGGCCACGAACAGGTCAGAAAGTGGGGAAATGCATGATGTGATGGCTAATCCAGTCTAAACTTCACTGAAAATATTAAACTGTGGATAGCAAAAATAGAATGTGGAGTAGGTAGTCTGGGTCATATCACCACAGCTTTCCAAGGCAAGAATTTATGAGAATACCCAAAAATTTTGAAAAAAACACAAGTAAGATTTTAGTTCATAAGCTCTTAAAATTGTATTTGAAACTATTTTTCTGAATACTTTATTTGTAAATCTTTAAATTGGGGGAAATGCTAACCAACTATCTTCATTTATTAATGAAAGTTTCCAAAAGAAGGGAATGTAGATCTTAGTACAGTCACATAAGGAATTCAGAAACAGAAATCTAAGAGTTGTTCTATCTTCTTCCATCTTTCACTTGCCATGGTACATATTCAGGGAAGTCTGGAAACTAAACCCTAAGTGATGAGGTCAATCCACAAGTGTCCATTCTATACATGAATACCATAGAATTGATTTTAGCTATCCCTTTTCCATTTTCAGGCGAATTCTAGAGTTCCAAGTGAAGACAAAAATTCATCAGTCACTAGGGTCAAAAACAAGGGAGAAATTAAGACATTAAGGCATGATACACCTCGATGAATAAAACATGCTCTGTTCAGCTGCACTAGATCAGGCAACAATTATAATAAACTATTAACAAAAATAAATCTGTGGATAGAGAAATTTGTGTTTTAATGGTAATGAGACAGATTTTTAAAAAATAATGTTTCTTTTCCCTAATTATGAAATCAATATATGATGATTACAGAATTTTTGAAAAATACAGAAAACTAGAAGAAAATAACAAATGAAGGAAATTAGGTAAAACTGGAGCAATACGTAACAATGTATTTCCCTTTTGTGTACTACTTAGAATTCAAATACTTTCATGTATTCCCATGTGAGCCTCTTAGCAGGCTTATGATAGAGGTGATAAAGGTATAATTAGTCCCATTTTATAAGGACTTGAGGAAGTCCAGAGCCAGTAGGTGTCCTGCCTATAGGCACACGGATAGTAAGACAAGATGCTTCCTAATGGCTCAGATATCTTCCCCAAGCTCCTGACCATGTGATTAGTAAATGATACATTACTTAAGTGGCTAACTGCAAGTATCTAAAATGAAAGCAGTACCTGTGAACATTAATCTAAGACTGCTAAAATACAACTTCGAGTAAGAATATAAAAGGTACATACCTTTAAATTGAGAAAAAAAAAGTCAGGGGTGGTGAATCAAACCCATGGAGACTGCGAATCTCTTAACTGCTTCCTTTTGGTCTGAATAGCCCAGACAGAAATGTATCTCCTATATGAAAGACTGAGGAGAGCCCACTGATGGATACCAGAAATAAGCCAAAGGTCACCTTTCAATCCCAAAAAACACCGTCTTCCCTCTCTCTCTCCCTACATACACAAGTGCACACAGGGCACAATTCTAAACTGATTTATATCTTGCCCTCTTCCTTCTGAGAAACAAGATGTATGGCTAGGGTAATCATAGACTTTATTATCCAAACAGTAACATTTCTACGAGTGAAAGAGGTGACTCTATGATGGAAAAGAGACATAAGCCAAGATTGACTGGACAAATGGGAGGTATCTGGATAACCCATCCCTCTCAGGGGCCAAATACTGAGAGTACAGCCCTATTATTAAATTATTGTTCAAAAAACTGCTCTGGTATACCACATTTTATGCAAATTGAGTCTTAAACAAATTCTACCTCAAGAAAAAGTCATCAGCATTTTGGAGACCAGTTTAGTAAACCATTCCTACTAATTAGACAGTGTGATTTCACAATGTGTAAGATCTTGTGGGATATTCTGAAGTTATATGTGTTTTTGCATGTCATCTGTGAGAGGGAGAGTTTGTAAAAACTGAATTTAGTTATACCAGTTTCTTTTAAAAATGAAGTATCAAATAGAAGGAAAAAGCAATCACTTAATCCCACAAAGGCATTTATAATCCAAAGTTATTTTTCTAGGTGACCCAAAAGTACTGTTCTATACAGGAATATTCAAGTTACTTTCTGTTTAGAAGTTGGAATCATCTAATAAATAAATTGCTTTCAGAATAGCTTTTGGGCTGATGCTACTATTAGCAAGTTAACAAGCTTAAAGAAAAGGCCTCTTCAAATAAGAAGAAAAAAAACGAAACCCTATACAGTATTTGGAGAAATATATTGATGACAAACCCAGTATTGGAAACCAGCCTACTTATCCAGCAGTCATATTCCTATTCACCTTCCTAAAAGACTAAGTCACAGCAATTCAGATTCAGAAAATCAAACAGAAATTAGAAACTGGAGCTATTTTTTTTCAATTAAGAGAATTTCATGCAGACACCCACAGGACTGGCATATACTCTAAGGCTATCATTCATCCAAGTGACATTTCAATGTCTACTATGCATATAATGCACTGGCACTGTTAATACAGTAGTTGGCTGTTCTAGATTTAAAATTTGCCAGAATTTTTTTCAAACTAGCAGATTCACTTTCACTCCAAAAAAAGACTTTGTATTTAAATGCTCTGTAATTCTCACCCCAAAAAAACAAGACTAGAAATATCTGCTAAACAATGATAAATTCAAAATGACTACTCCATAACAGTGTATGGTAAAGTATTTTTACATCTGTTAGCACTCCATATTTTTATTCAATTTGATTAGACAACTGATGCTTCCTCCATCAAAGATGCTTAGAAATCTACAATCCTACAAAGCATATTCTGCTTTCTCATAAAAAGAAACTGTCCCTCATATTCTCCAATTTTTACATTAAGGATGAGTTCCACAGCTGTGTTCTCAAATTTGGAAAAGATCATGAATCAGGCGAGGGTCAGTCTCCACAACAATCCCTTACAGAATTTCAGAGGGTCTACCCACATTCATTGGAGAGAAACAATGCCCCTCAGTCTAGAAAGGAAGTCAGATTATCTAATGGATCTGGTTTACTATTACAGATTTTTAAGAAACAGTATGAATCTAAGACATAGAATGTTTTAGGATTATTAAATAAGGCTTCCTGAAAGAGCTGGGTTCAAAGCTCAATTCTAAGACAAGGAAAACAAAAGAGGAGAAAATTAATTGTTGCACAATTGTAAAGGATCAAAGAGGAAAACAGCAACTCATAAATTTTTAAATTGGCAGTTTAAAAATCTGATAGTGAATAAATCCCTAAAACGACTGTCATATGCTGAACTTTTACAGATTACATTCTGAACTGTAATATTTCCTAACTTTAACAGGAAGTATGAAGGGGGAAAATCAAGACGTGAAAAGTTTTTATACAAGGACATTAAATAGGCAGCCCAATAAAGTACAAATACCTGAATGGAGGTAGGGGTGAGAATTCTCTATATCTAAATATGGCTACATGAATTTTTTGTGTTTTTCAGAGCTTAATCCACCATGGCTGAACCCACTAACACCAAGACTCATCACACATATGCTATTTTAAAAATACAAATTATGTTCTTTTCTTTTTAAATCTTGTTGTTTTTTGTTTTGAGACAGGAGTCTCGCTTTGTCGCCCAGGATGGAGTACAGTGGCATGATCTCAGCTCACTGCAAGCTCCGCCTCCTGGGTTCACACCATTCTCCTGCCTCAGCCTCCTGAGTAGCTGGGATTACAGGTGCCCGCCACTATGCCCAGCTAATTCTTTGTGTTTTTAGTAGAGACGGGTTCACTGTGTTAGCCAGGATGGTCTCGATCTCCCGACCTCGTGATCCACCCGCCTTGGCCTCCCAAAATGCTGGGATTACAGGCGTGAGCCACCGCGCCCAGCCCAAATCTTGCTTTTTTTTAATTCAAAAGGACCACATGCTTAACATCAACTTGGTTTCAAAAAGACTTCAGGTCTTAAAACTAAGGGTATTACGACACTTATTTTGCCATTTGTGAGTTTCATGTCAAAAAAGTGGACGTTTTCAACATGAAAACTTATCTTCAAAACTCACCAGGACATTCTACCATAAATTAGGATATTTTCACAAACAATACAGTTTTCCCTTTAATATTCTATATTTTCCATTTCTTCCACATCTTCGTGGTCCAGCTGCTTAAAGCTGAAGTGATCATGGATTTTCATAAGTACACACAGCTTATTTGCTTAATAATGTTGTAGGTGAGGCCTTTTTTTCCAATACTGTCCTGTCCCCACTGTGCACTAGAGGCAGGTCTCATAGTCTGGCTCCTCTGCTTGGTTTTCAGGGAGATCCAAGTTCACGACAATGGTGACTTGTTTCACATCAATCCCTCCAGGGCAAACATTTGTTGTTACGAGAACTTTCTCATTCTGAAACTTCTGAATGACGGAAACGCATTGCTCCATGATCGGCTCTCCACTTAACAAAGACACCTGGTGGCCAGCCTGCATCATCTCCACAATCAACCACTTGGCATTTCGATGAGTCTGACAGAAGATGATGGCCTGTCCAATGGTTATGCCACCATAAATGCTGCACAGAGCTTGGTATTTGTCTTTCCTGTTCTTGCACAACACATAATACTGCCAGATGTTGTTCAGGGTCAGCTCCTCTTTGCCTAACTTGGTAATTTAGGGATGGGTACAACCCACACAGAGTAGCTATGGGCTACTGAAACAAATTCAGACCCAATGACATAATAGTAAATTTTGAATAAACTCATAGTTACTAGCTATTATATCACCAATTGTTGTCTAACGCATCTAAAACATAAACCATGAAAAATTTTAAAAATAGTGAAAACTTCGAATGAAACTTGAATCTGTACTTTTTAAAAAATTCACCCATTTTAAAATAAAAGTACTTTGCTACAAATTGTTAAAATGAATAGAGTATTTTTAAAGGCTTCCCCCCCTCCCCGCACTGTAGTCGTTATTGAAAGCAAAAATGCAATACAATCCAGGCCTTTGGAATTTCCTGCTATTTATGAAACAGCTTAAACAAAATGCCTCTTTAATAAGTTGCTAAGGGAGATCCATGAAAACTCCAAAGAAACTGCTCTGACAAGTTCTAATAAGGAAAGTCATCTGAGCACTTTGCTTATAAGAACTCTAAACAGCACTAATCAAACTACCTACTGGGCTTTGGTTTTAATAAGGCGTGTTAAGCTAGAGCTCACATCATTTACATGACTCCCCTAAACAAAACATAAACTGCATTAAAGATACAAAAGGTAGTCTCTTACCTACTAACATCCAGTACTTTACAATGTTCTATGCATCATATTATACATATATACATATCTAGAGAAATACATTGATATCAATAAGTCAGTTGACAATCTATCTCCAGACCACTTTTGAATTATCTACTATAACCTCTAACTACAGAGATATATCATATTGTATGATTACCACACTATGATATAGTTCAATGAACTTGATATTCTATCCCCAAGATATTCACTATATTTCCTAGTATTTCAGCACACTACCCAACTTGCTCTCACCCACAATGTAAGAATCTGTTTTAAGATTTAAGAATGTGGGCCAGGCACAGTGGCTACCGCCTGTAATTCCAGCACTTTGGGAGGCAGAGATGGGTGGATCACCTGAGGTCAGGAGTTCGAGACCAGCCTGGAAAACATGGTGAAACCCCGTCTCTACCAAAAAAAAAAAGAAACATTAGCCGGGCATGGCGATGGGTGCCTGTAATCTGTAATCCCAGTTACTCGGGAGGCTAAGGCAGGACAATCACTTGAACCCGGGAGGCGGAGGTTGCAGTGAGCTGAGATCACGCCAGTATACTTCAGTCTGGGCCACAGAGTGAGATGCCGTTTCAAAAAAAAGAAAAGAGAAGAAAAAAAGATGTAAGAATGTAAATAACCTCTAAAACATCTGCCTTCTGTCATATACTAGACCAAGCAACTCACCTTTCACTAAATCCCTCAACTTAAGCTTTCTTATTTCCAGAATTCATCCAATAACTACTTTAAAGACAATGTGAAGAAAATCAATTTGATTCCATTTCTAGCTATTTGGGCCATTTCTAGTTATTTGTGTTACCTTAAGAAGGGTGTCAGATCAATGCATTACTAAACGTTATCCTGCCATCTGATGGATTTAAGAACATTACACCACTACTCATTGGATAAGCGAATAATCATCAGCGTTTCTACTTGTATTCAGGGTAGCTCATAGTACACCACAAATCATCCCCAACATGCCCTCAGCTTTTCTACGTACCTTTATAGAAAGAACACAATTACTATTCTTACTAAAGTCACTTCCAAATATACAAATTCACCTTGTGACGTTTTTCTTTCCAAAATTACTCAAGAACAAATACAACATATTTACAGATAGCCAAGTTCTTAAATTAATATATGCATCCAAAAACTTTAAACTCAATTTGCAAGCACAATCTACGTAACACTGGCTCTAGGGTGTATAGAATCTAGACCCAGATACTAATATTTCAACTAAAACCTAGCTGCTCCCTACAAAAATGAATATCAAGTTTTAAACATATTACTAGAGTATTAACCAAATCTAAACACACACAAATGAGTTAGCCAAGAGAACAGTGGTAACTGTAGGAAAAAACAATGTGTTTCTTTTTAATGTCTGATGGCACCTATAATTATACAAACCAATTCAGACTCCACAACTTCAACAGCTACAGCAATTTTAAGAATGCCTAAGGCATAGTAAATAAATCAGGCAAATTTCACACCTCTTGGTGGCACCACAAAATGAAAAATATTGAGCTGGACTACATGTCTGATCTGACAAGACAATTCTTAAATCTTTCTCCTACCTAAAATAAACTATACATTACAGGTGTCAAGATTTATTTATCACTACTATTAAAAATCAATCACGTCTAAAAACATGTACATCCTATTTCAAAAAAAAAAAGAAAAGCAAATAGATACCATAGCACAGAACATGTCTGAAATTTAGTTTTGTTTGATATCTGAAAGTTAAGTTTTTGACATTTACCAGCAGTCCCACAACGTGCTGGCCCTGTGCCATCATGGCCTGGTGTCAGCCTGATGTAGGGCCATGCTAAAAATAGCAGCTAAGCAGCAGCTGTAACACATAGGTCCTTCTGACCTCAACTTTATTTCCCTAAAGGGTGATTGGAGGAAGAGGGGGACAACTGGAGGGAATGAGGGAAATGGAATATACTCTCAGTAGGTATTACTTACCTCTTCTGATTTGTCTTCTTTTCTACCACACACTCCTTTCTCCTCCCTTCCCTCACCCCATCCCCAAGAAAGAAAAGGGCAGAAGAAGAAAAGAAAGAAAATGAGAGAAGAAAGGAAAGGAAGAAAGGAAGAAAGAAAAGAACAAACGAACAAACTGGAGAGATGAGGCAAGTTGGGTTCAGTCTTCCACACCTGCTGCCCTCAAGTCTCACTTGATTCTACCCTGCCATCATCAGAAAGCAGCCATTGATCATTTCAGTCATCAAACTTTACCACTGTCTAGAGAAAAGTATAAACCACAATCCTGAAAAGACTGGCTAGGTGACTGGGCTGAAGGTATATCAGACAAAAATTACACAAGTGATATTCGGGGGAAGGAGGGAAGAATTGTAAAATGGCATCAAGAATACAAAATCCTGGCCAGGCTCACACCTGTAATCCCAACACTCTGGGAGGCCAAGGTGGGTGGATCACTGAGGTCAAGAGTTCCAGACCAGCCTGGCCAACATGGTGAAACCCCGTCTCTACTAACAATACAAAAAATTAGCCGGGCGTGGTGGCACATGCCTGTAATTCCAGCTTCTCGGGAGGTTGAAACACAAGAATCACTTGAGCCCAGGAGGTGGAGATTGGAGACTGCAATGAGCCAAGACTGCACCACTGCACTCCAGCCTGGGTGACAGAGAGAGACTCTGTCTCACCAAAAAAAAAAAAAAGGAAACTCACAGAACACTAAAACACAAAGTCAGAAAGGAACAAGGCTAACATATTACATATTTAAAAGTTTGGTCACATAAAACAGCCAGATTACAAACATGGTATTTGGGTTTTAGAATCTTATTTTATGACAAGTACTTATTATAAAAATCATGACAATCTTCTTTGTAGAAATGAGTTGCAGGAGGAAAGGTTCAGCATGACCAGGCTTCTACCAACAGAGACCAATAGCCACACCAGAAGAGACTCCAGGTATGCCCCTTATACCTAAATTATAGAATCCCTACACAGTACTACACTCATAAAAACACCAGTAACTGTCAGCAAACATTTATCACGTACAACCTGGCATATACAATATTCTAATCTGTACCGATTGTAATTACGTAAAAGAATTTAAAACTTGCTTTTGTGGACTTATTCTACATGCTGTCTTCTTATGTAACTTTTCTCTATAAAATCTTCCAACATTAGAGATCTGACACCAACTAACAATGAAAAACACTTTAAGTACACAGACTGTTAAGTAAGGCAAGAAGAGGGAGTCAGTCACCTAAATTTTAAGCACATTAATTCACTAAATGAGCTTCCAATGTATCTGGTCAGCTTATTCAGTTAGGAAGATTTTAAATGTACTGACAGGTTCTACCGCATCCTTCCAATTAACATCAGCATTCAGGAATTGCACAGATAAAACTCCATCTTTCAAAGAAATGTCAAATCTCTTTATCAGCAACAAGAAATAATATAATTGTAACATTTAAAAAGGACCTTAAAATGAGATATTTAATTTCTCAAATACACTTTGAGAACCTAACTTTGCTGCATATATATTAGATCTAACCTGCAAGTTAATTTCTTTAAAAACTTAACATCTCATGGAAGATGATCAAAATCACCCAACACAACCATCCTTCAAAGCTGGAATTCCTAAAAGATATTTTTTTAAATGTAGTAGTTTTTCAAGTAAAATTTTAGAGTTCTGGAGATTATTTACACAACAATGTAAATGTACTTAACACTGCTGAACCACACACATAAAAGTGGTTAAGATGGTATTACAGTATGTATATTTTACCACAACCAAAATTTTTTTAAACCTAATATGTACATATCCTTATGATTTTTAAATAAATCCTCCCAATGGAAAAAAAATAACATTTTAAAATCATACCTATGATCACAATTTAAAATCCAGGCCACTGTGAAAGTCACTCTAGAAAGTAGCAAGACACTGTAAAGCTAAACCTTCTAGGATAGGGAATGATGATGCATCATGAGCAGTATTGCTTGAACACCAACCAAAAAGATTGTGTGTGTCAGGCTCTGTTTTTAACAGCAACAAGTTATTTCTACTTTTTTCCCTGTGTTTCAGTTTCCTCATCTGTAAAATAGAAACAATAATGGTCCCTAACGCATATGGCTGTTAAGAAATATATAAAGGAAATGAGGGAAATGGAATATACTCTCAGTAGATATTACTTACCTCTTCTGATTATATTCCAGGGCAGTATTTGGCACCTGGTTAAGTGCTATGAAATGTTAGTTGTTATTACTCTTACTATTAGTAAATGTTGTAGCAGTATTAAGAGTCTCACCATAAATTACGTCCAGCTGGTTCAGTGAAGAACTGCCCCAAGTCATACAAAAAGGCTTTAAAGGCCAGGTGTGGTGACTCACACCTGAATCCTAGCATTTTAAGAGGCCAAGGTGGGTGGATCACTTGAGGTCAGGAGTTCGAGACTAGCCTGACCAACATGGTGAAACCCCGACCCTACTAAAAATACAAAAATTAGCTGGGCGTCATGGTGCATGCCTGTAATCCCAGCTACTCAGGAGGCTGAGGCAAGAGAATTGCTTGAACCTGGGAGGCAGAGGTTGCAGTGAGCTGAGATTGTACCACTGCATTCCAGCCTGGGCAACAAAGGGAGACTCCATCTCAAAAAGAAAAAAAAAAAAGAAAGGCTATAGAGAACTACAGTTTGGAGGCCACATCATTTATGTGAAAGAGGTACATATATGTATAGGTACATCCCAAAGGATTATGTGTATACTATTTACTGGTGAAGGAGGAGGAGGCACGTTGACAAAAACAATACATTGTATTTTAAAAACCTGGTCAAATACAAACAATACTGGACAAGTTTTCATACATACACTAAGTTGAGAGCAAACTTCTGTTGTTCTATATAAGCACTTCAAACTTTCAGTAAATTCTTTATTATATGGGTGTATTATATTTGTGTAACAGCAAGTCCTCCACTTAATGCCATCAATAGGTTCTTGGAAACTGACTTTAATCAAAATGACATATTACAAAACCAATTTATCATAGGCTAATTGACATAAACAGTAATTTCCTATCACATATTTCTGGTCACAAAAACACCACCAAACTTCTAAATAAAGACCACAACACTTTGAATATTAAACATTGAAATGAATGTGAAATATACATACATTTGACAACAATTAATAAAAACAAGATAATTCTTCACCCAGTTATTCCAGTTCAAGGTACCAGGTGGACAGAGCCTGTCCCAGCAGCTCAGGGAGAAAGGCAGAAACCCACCCTGGACAGGATACCACCCCAACTGTAGGGCACACACACACACCCACACTCATTCAGACTGGGGCCATTTAAATGGGACAATTTGCCTTATGTGCACATCTTTGGGATGTAGGAGGCAACCGGAGTACCCAAAGAAAACCCTCACAGACATAAGCTGACCATGCAAATTCCACCCAAGATAATGGTCCTGGCCAGAACTGACTTCTGTATTTTCTCATCAATGATACAGTGATACCATGTTATTCAAGGACTTGCTGTATAATCACACAGCTGTAACACAGTTTTTCTGAACTTTAACCTCATAACATTACTATGATTTCCAAATATCCACAAATGTGTTTTACACTAGCATGAATTGAGCATGCTAGAACCAGTACTGTACTGCAGTCATCAGAATTTAGCCTGAAACTAAAATGCTATCTAGGAATACATTTATAACATTCAATAAATGTTAGCCAAATAACCTCTCCAAAGAGTCCAATTTACATTCAAGAACATGCTTGTTTTGATTTCAGAGACTACCAAACTAAGACACGGTCCAAGCAGTGGAAAAATATGCAACACAGCTTTGCCATTTCCTATGCCACTCTAAAAAATTTACTTAACATGTTTGGGCCTCAGTTTTCTTATCAGGAAAATGGGAAAAACTGAAATTGAAGTTATTTTTTTATCTCTAAAATCTCCATAGCTCTACTAGTAGATAACAACTATAATGCAAGAGTATTTTATTTACAAAAATACCTTTCATCTTTCAGCATATTTTGTTTTAAGAAGAAATGGAATTGTGGATCTGTACAGAGGGGTCACTGGAATATGCATGTGGTTACAACATTCAAATTATACCTGGGTTAATTTTTATCCTTCTCTGTTCACCTGTGGACATCATCACATATATCTATTTGTAGACTGACACAAAATTAGTCAAGCGAATTCCACAGACATAAAACATTTAGCATACTCAAGCAACAGTTTACTATCAGCTGAAAGTTCAAAACCACAAGCAATTTTGCACCACATTGTATCTGAAGCTTGCTTTAGCTGTCTTTTCTAGATGGAAAAAAATAAGGAAGCGTCCTATTTTTAAAGAACCGAAAACCAAGTACAAAGCATATTCTTAGAGGAACACAGGGCACTGAAAGCAAAAACTGAAGACAACCAGGTTTTTCTCTAACAAACACACTTTACTTTTGAGATCTGGGTAGGACTGACAGACAAAACGTCTCTTCACAAGACAAGACTCAGTAACACTTTTCTCCAAATTATCATTTGATACTGATTTTTCCAAAGAAGATGCCTTTAAAGGGGGGAACAGCTCGTGGTTTTGAATTTAAAGTAATCTCCAAATATTTACATGTTAAAAAATTAATAAACCACAAAAACTAAACTAGCCTTTCTGTTGTGACAAAGCACTATTTTAAAAATTATACCATGGTAATTTGAAAGGTAGCTAAAAATGGTGTTGTGGGTTTCATACTGTTTACTACCATTCTAAAAAGACCTGCCTATAACCCACTTTGTTTCTAAGATATTTATACTTACCTATAATCTTTCATTTTTAGGATATTTGTGCTCTTAAATATAACCGTTTAAGTCAACAACAGTTTAATGATTGCCCCATACAAGTTTCTAACACTAAATGACTTTATCATATGTAAGTATGCTTCTTAAAGGTACCAAATTTATTTTGCCTCATTGAAGAAAATTTACAGTGTAACACAAAAAAAATATAAAGCATGTGGAAACAGTACAGATCCAATCGTGATTTTTTTTTTTTGAGACAGGTTCTTGCTGTCACCCAGGCTTGACTACAGTGGTACAATCTCAGCTCACTGTAGCCTGCAGCCTCCGCCTCCCAGGTTCAAGCAATTCTCCCGCCTCAGCCTCCTGAGAAGCTGGGATTACAGGGGCATGCCACTACACCCAGCTAATTTTTGTATTTTAGTAGAGATAGGGTTTCACCATGTTGCCCGGGCTGGTCTCATGTGATCTTTCAAAGGGACAACTCTTATAAAACATGTCATTCCTACACTGCCTATCACTGAACATATTGCTAGCTGAAATCATATATTCTTAACTAAACAGTGAATTTGAGTGTAAGCAGAAATAGATGCTGGTCCATACCTTTCCATGTGAAACATTCGTAGGGTTAGAATTGAGACAGCAATTGACTATCCATTGTGGGGGGGGCGGGGGGGAAGAGCCCCAGGATAAAAATCTTAAAAATCAGTGAGGACGTACTTAAGACAATAATGACTTAAATGGTTCAGTTAATTGCAATAATTCTTCTACTAAAGAACATGTTCCAAGGGCATCCTGATGTTTCTAAAAAGGCAGGCATCAGTCTCATATCTGCAAAATAGATGAAAATCAGTGCAAAGTGGAAAAAATTGAGGATAGCCTTTTCAGTCCAAGGGTGTACTTGTAACACATCTGAATTGCAAGAAATTAAAGGCTTTAGAAAGAGTGAAAATGTTTGCTTAACCCAAATCCGCCATTTTCACCTTCCATTATTGTCACTGTCTCCTGAACATTTTAGATTTTCTCAACGGAGCAATATTATCCTTCAGAGAACTAAGTATAACAAATTCCAGGTAGTCCTAAAACTGAAAATTTAACTTCCTTCAGAACAATGCTAAGGACCTATCAAGTACTGAAACACTTTCAAAAATCACTTATATAAATCAAAATCTCAACTCACACAAAAGAACAATAAAAAATACCCATGCAACTGGTTTCAAAATGTATTGTGTATTTCTCTATTAATCAAAAGGCAGAAAAAGGGTAGGATCTGACATAAAATTATATTAACCTTGAGAATGCATTCAATGAAATGTACTATCATCAATAAACAAGCACCCAATTTTCAGTGTGCATTCAGAATCATCTTTATTTAGCGATCTCCGGTTTGTAAAGAAAAATCAAAATACTCAAAAACCAATAAATTATCTGATTGAAATTTGTACTCATCTTAATTCGAATAATGTTCTTTTACTGCCTTGCCACCCCCACAAAAAAACACAAAACTTTTAAGTTATGAATCTGAAAAGAGTGTAAGAATGTGTTTACCAGAATGTTAAGCGGAATGCTGGGCGATATTCTTTTCTCCCAAAAGTAAATAGAAAAAAAGGCCATTTAGAAGGCCATTCCTTTTAGAATATATCTCCTTCCTTCAGAAAGGACCTTTATACTCACACTTACTCAAGCACACAGACACACACATATGCAAACACACCAAAACAAATATAAATTAAAAACTCAAGGATAATTTTTGTAAGTTTCTTTATTACAAAAATATATGCTTCTAGTTTTAAGAAAAATCCAACCATAAAATAGGTATAAAGTAAAAAGTTAAAGTTCCCCCGCCCCAAATCCTCGACCATTCACTTAACTGCCCTTCTCGAAAAATACCCGTACTTCCACGATTGCTTGTGTAGCCTTACAGACATTTTTATGCATCTATATGCAAGTCTTTTTTGTTTTAAACACAAATTGCAGCATAGTATAAGAAGTTTTTAACTTGTTTTTAAATATTCTGGTTATCTTTCCTTGTCACTATGTATAAATCTAATTCATCTTTTCATAGTTGCATAGTATTCCATTGAGTATTTCTTGGGCATTTCCCTTCTGTAGAAATTTAGGTTAACTCCATCCAGCTGTTTACTCTTGCAAACCACACTGCAATGAGCATCACTACACAGAACATCATTACACAATAACATCAATATTATCTATAGGATAAATTCCTTATAAAAACAGAAAAAGATAGTGTCAAACAACAGCGTAGGCAGAATCCTTTTTCCTTGTCTCTTCAACCAATTCTGGGTATTGTCTTTTTAGTCTTCACCAACGTGGTAGAGGAAAATGACATCTCATTTTTATTTGCATCTTTTTTTTTTTTTTAAGAAGGAGTCTCGCTCTGTCACCCAGGCTGGAGTGCAGTGGCGCGATCTCGGCTCACTGCAACGTCTGCTTCTCAGGTTCTAACGACTCTCCTGCCCCAGCCTCCTGAGTAGCTGGGATTACAGGCACCTGCAACCGCTCTAATTTTTGTATTTTTAGTAGAGATAACGTTTCCCCATGTTGGTCGGGCTGGTCTCTAACTCCTGACCTCAAGTGATCCACCCACCTGGGCCTCCCAACTGCTGAGATTACAGGCATGAGTCACCACGCCCAGCCAATCTGCATCTCTTTATGTAAGAATGAAGATGAGTATGTTTATTGGCCATCTACGTCTTCCTCTCTGAAATGTGTTGCCCATTTTCCTATTGGGTTATCCATCTCTCCTCTTGACAAATTTTATAAGTTTTTTACCAACCTTTGGTCCAATGTGCTGTAAATATTTGGCCGAATCAACTGCTAAATTTGATTTGTAGTGTTTTCAGCCCTACGGAAACTTTTCAATTTTTTTTTTTTCCCTCTTGAGACAGTCTCAGTTTGTTGCCCAGGCTGGAGTGTGCAATGGTGCGATCTCAGTTCAGTGCAACCTCCGCTTCCCAGGTTCAAGCCATTCTCCTGCCTCAGCCTCCCAAGTAGCTGAGATTACAGGCATGTGCCACGGTGCCTAATTTTTGTAATTTTTGGTAGAGGCGGGGTTTCACCACGTTGGCCCGGCTGCTCTCTGACTCCTGACCTCAAGTGATCTGCCCACCTCAGCCTCCCAAAGTGCTGGGATGACAGGCACGACTCACTGCACCCAGCCCTTTTTTATTTTTATCCAATTAAATTTATCTATCTTTTCCTCTATAACTTTGAGTTTCAGGTCATACCAGGGAAGCTCTTTGTTAGACAATAACTTGGAAAATTTTTTTTATGTAACTTCTAAATCATTACTTAAATGATGTCGATAATACATACATACCAGCACCTGCAGAGACAGCTCTCTTCCAATATCAATATCAGTTTTTTTTCTTTTTTGAGATAGAGTCTTACTCCGTCACCCAGGCTGGAGTGCAGTGGTACGATCTTGGCTCACTGAAACCTCCGCCTCCTGGGCTCAAGTGATCCTTCCATCTCAGCCTCCCAAGTAGCTGGGACCACAGATGCTTGCCACCACACCTACCTAAGTTTTTCTATTTTTGGTAGGGACAGGGTTTCACCATGTTGCCCAGTCTGGTCTAGAACTTCTGAGCTCAAGCGATCAACCCACCTCAACCTCCCAAAGTTCGGGGATTACAGGTGTGAGCCACCGTGCCCGGCAATATAAATTACTTAACAAAAATAAGCCAACTACTCTTTCTCTAACACTTTCCTGTAATCAATTGATGGGCAAGCTCTGTGCCAACTAAATATTGCTTACAACTACTGTAACAAAGGTTTAATTTTTTTCCCTTAAATTTCTTCTTAAAATCTAGAAGTTGAAAAATAGTAACTACCAATAGATTTAATTTCTGACAAGCCCCTCAATCCTGAAACTATCAACAGCATAAATGTAAAATAAAGTCCAACAACTAGATTTTCCCTGTTGTAATTTAGTCATCTCTACAAAAGTCAATGAATATTTTCTGCATAAACTTCTAATTCTGCAATACCAAAAAACTGCTTTATGGTGCTATCAACAAAGTATTCTGTTCTTTTCCATTTCAGGAAACTAAAACAAACAAAAGAGTTCCACCTCAAATCAAAATTATAAAATAAGCCTTTCAAGTTAGCATATCAATTCAAACCACTACTTCAAGCTAAATTAAATGGTTAATCTAGCCACCCTCTCTCTGTTCCCCATAAAGGGGGGTGGGGGAACCCTGATCGTAAGTGTTCTATCTCACAGTGCCAGCTGCCAGGCATATAACAGCCTTCCATCTCTAAAGGTGACTGGCACAACAAGTAATACAACTTGGAAGTTAAGGCAAATGGCAGAACTCAGATGGGAAAAAAGAATATTTTCCACAATTTGTATAGCACTTGTTTAGCACGTATGTTTCTGAAGTGGTGGTCAACTCTTCAAACTACATGAGAAACATCACACTACTTCACGTCAACCACTGCCAATTCCATTCAGTGGCCTCCTTCCCCTTTGGGGACTATTCAAAAAGTTACTATTTTCTTTTACAACTACTCACCCAGGCCTCTTCCACTGATGAAAGCAGGCAAAGCCCACGCTGTGTGTCTGTCTCCTAGAGAAGATTGCCTCTTTTATTTATCGCCCCTTGGCTTTATTTTCACAGTGAATTCCTGGCTTAAATGCAATCAGCCAAGAAACCCTCCCTATGTGCTCTCCTGTCATTCCTCATTGCTTGCAAGCAGAGTCAAGCACAGGGAGAGGAAAAAAAAAAACCCTCAACATTGCCAGCCAAGCCATAAAAATTCGCAGACTCTAGTTTGTAATACTGAGAAGCCATAGATGTGCTTCCATCCATCTCCAACCAGCAGGAAACAGACAAACAAAAAAAAGGTATAACTTGAAAGAATGTTAATTAGATTTGTTTTAAGGGGAAAAAAGGATAGCTGAATAGCCTCAAAAGCTAAACCCTCTCTAGACAGAAGAGAGTGCCCAACATAGAAAGGGCAACACTGGGGGCTGCCTTTGGAAATAAATGACCATGCAGAAAATCACGTTTACAGATTGCATTAGAATTCAAATTAACCAGACGGGATTAAAACAAATCTTAATTCTCTCTTGGGGCCCCTATCCAGGCCTCCACCCCACTCCCAAAGAAAAGAATGATAAAAGGAACTGACTACAGAAAAAGGATTAAGTTAAAAATCAAAGAGAGAGAGAGATGCGTCCAAATCTAACCCCATTCATTCCATGCCGCGTTCACTATGCTACAATTTCAAGTACACTAACATGGGAAGGGGTCAGAAAATATGCCATTTGCAATCAGGAGAAAAAAATAGGAAGTTTCACTATAGCATTCATTGTTCTTTTCAGTCTGGCTCAAACATTCCCATCGCTACGGCTGAAAAAGATCTGGACGGGGAAAAAGAACATTTTGGGGGAAGGGGAACAGGGGACGCTTTTAAACTAAGGTATTTGAGAAAACTCTCAGGATCTGTCAGAGAAAGGAGGGCTGTGCAGCTCTAAATCACAAGTCCTTCTCTCGCCTTTGTCAAATATCTTCTACTTTACAAGCCCTGAAAAGAAATAAAGAGACTCTTTTGTTTGGTTTCTCCTTTTCGGAGGGTGACAGAAAACTGAAAGGGGCACAAATAAACCTGAAAATTAGAACAAAGTGCTGGGTCGTGCCGGGCTGCCGCGCCTTGGGGACGCGGGAGCGGCAGCCTAGCCCAGTGTCTCGCGCTCCTGCAGCCCGCTCGCCCCTTTGGCTGCGAGCGGCAAATCCGCAAATGCTGACCGCGGCTTGCCCGGGGCACCACGACCTGACCACCCAGCGCAAACAAAACGCGGGCGGTGGGGTACAAGGGCTGCGCCGCGGCCCGCACAGTGGCGTCTGGAGGCAGCTGCACAAAAAAGGGAAGCGCGAGCGGCTCCTCCTCGGGCTCGCGCCCTTTAATTAGGGGGTGTCCTCCCGCCGAGATGTCCCTCCGGAGACAGAGTCCTGTCCGCCGCCACCTCCCCCCTGCGCCGCTTGAAGACTGAGGAGACGCAAAGAAAAAGACATTTAAAGCCGGGGCGGCCGGTGGAGCTCGCCCGGGCCAGACACTACAGCGACCCCGGGAGTGCAGCGGCGGCTCTCCCGTCGGAACCCTGGGAAGAGCGGCCGCCGAGCGGCTTTAAATGTATTCCCCTCCCCTCAAATCGCGTGGGGCAGGGGCCAAAAAGAAAAAAGAGCAAGCGACAGGCAGTGAAAGGGGGGGAGCGCCGAACG
>NW_012116677.1:841937-860303 GCF_000951035.1 Colobus angolensis palliatus | reverse complement strand
CGGCCGGCAGCAAAGCCGTTTCGCGGGAGGAGGCTGCTGTCCGCGCTCCGCCATGACCGCGCCGCTTCTAACCCGACAGCGGAAGTGCCGGGACCCTATAAACGGCACTAGGAAGCGCGACACGCACACGCCGTCGCGACGCCACGCTGCCATCTAGGGCCCGCCGCTCCTTGTATGGGCACAAGAGGTGGGGCCTCCGCTGTGACGTAAGGCTGGGGCGTGGCTCCAATAGGGGGAACCTGGGGCGGGGGCGGGGCCCATGCAAATCGCTGGGCTGAAACATAAATAGAGCGCTTGGCGGACACGGGGGTGGCAGGGGCGGGCGGTTTGGGTGCCTGGTGGGTTGTGAGAATGTCAGGCTGCTGTGACGCGGGGGGGGCGGGGCTCAGGCGGGGTTCCCGTGGGAGGGGGCGGGCCCCCGGGCCCGGGCTGAGGTAGGTGGGTCTCTGCGCCCCCTGCCTACTCCACTTTCCCCCTCCAGTTCTCAGCCTCTCTTTGAAGTCCGAGAAGTGAGGATGCGCCTCGTGGGTCGCAGCGGGGAGGAAAGGGGAGATGGGGGGGTGAGTGAAGGGGAGGGTTCATCTAAATGGAGGGCGAGGCCCACGGGCCGATGCTCCACCCCCCATCAGCCTGCCCTTCGGGGGAAAAGCCTCTGGGCGGAGGAGGCGCTTTCAAAACAAAGAAATGCGGCATGGAGCCCGGGGGACGCGGGTGGAGAGGAAGGCGGAGGAGGCGCGGCCGAACTCGACCGGCTGCCAGCTTCCCCTCCAGCCGGTCCAGGGGAGCTCTCCCCACCACCCGCCGAAGCTGCGGCAGGGAAGGGGGAGGGTGGCTGCGTCCGGCGGCAGCTTTCCACTTGACTTTTGCAGACCCGGTGTGGAAGGAGCGCGCCCGCTCCGGTGCCCCGCGTGGCTGCAGTGCGCCCATCCCCGAGCCCCGCGTCCGTTCTGTCCCGGCTGCAGGGCTGTGCCCGAAAACACGCTAAGCGCTCGGAACGTGCCCAGCAGTCGCGCGACGCGCGTCCGGAGCCGGCTGCCACCGTCCCGCCCTCGCTGCCTCAGTCCCTCGGTCCAGGAAGCCCGCTAGGAGTCGGGGAGATTCGGCCGCCCTTGTCGCCTTCGCGGCCGCGCGGACGAGGCCCTGCTCCAGGCCGGGGTTTCTCCCGCTCGGGTGGAATGCGGCCCGGGCTGTGGGTTTAGCAGACACACCTTTGTGAGTACACACGCCGCAGGGGCGCGCGCAAGCCCCACGGGCGCGCGCGCACACCGCCCAGCCCGCGGCAGACGGCCCGCCAGGCGGCGGACGGCGGCTTCAGGCGCACTTGGGTCTGCGGCCCGGCTCCCACCCCAGCGCCCGGCTGCGCGGAGTGCAGGCGCTCAGGACGCGCGCAGCGCTCTCAGCCGCCTTGGCGGCGCCGGCAGGGCTCGTCTCCCCGGGTCCGGGCAGCGTAGGGGTGGACCAGGGAGAGCGAGCGCAGAGCGCGGCTCGCCGGTGCCTGGACGCGGGCGAAGGCGAAGAAGCGAGTCCCTCTCTGAACTGGGAGCCCTGCGGACATTGTTCGTGCTCCACAGAGCTCGGTCAAATCTGCGTCGAAGCCGCAGACTTAATTACCGCGTCGGAGACACGCTTCCTCTCAGCCCTACCTTCTGTTTTTACTGTAAACAGTGGTGCTGATCCGCTCCCATTGTTGGAGATAAACTGTATCTCCTTTGACACTTTCGCATCTTTTAAAAGGTTATTGGCTGCTCCCCACCCCTGCCTCGCAGCCTGGATTTAAAGGGATAGCGCGCTTCGGCGTTTTAAAGAAAATAGCCCATTCTGGGCCGAAGCCCTGGAAACCTCGAGCTGCATGGCGGGCCTTCACAAGTCCCAGGCTGCGGGTCCCTGGGGTCAGGGTCAGGACGCTGGCCGACTTTCCGCAGCTGCCTTACTTGTTAGGAAAATTTTTGTGACACTATGTTTTTGTATATCCGTCCAGTATTTTTCTGGGCACCTCCTCCATGTCTAGGAAAAACCCTTTGCGGAAAACTGGAAGATCTTTATGGGCAAGTAGAAGGGGAAGTCTCTTTCAGGGATTTCATTTCTAGATCTCTTTAAAAATAAAAATAGTCTTTAAATTGTATAAAACATAGGTATAGAAGACAGTAAGTTTGAAAGTAAAACACAAGTTGGGTTCTCTTCTGTCCAGAAACAGTCATGATAGGACTTAGGCTTGTATAATGTGTAGATTAGCAAGCATTTTCATATATAAACACATAGAATCACTGAACTGGAAAGTCAGTGATGACAAAACTGGTGTCCCCCGACAGGATAAATGACTCATTCAGGTTCATAGGGCTTGTTAGTAGAAAAGATTAATTCACATTGAACGGGAAAATATCTACCTTTGGAGGTGCCTAACTTTTAGAGCTTTCGTTATTATAATGAGCAAGAGACTGGATTTAAGGCACTGTCATTTGCCGGAGGGATCTATTATACTTTAGATCTCTAATTCAGAGACAAATGAGGGGCCACCAGCTCAGCCTGACCCAGCTGGCCTTCCCTGCATTCTCTAACACTGATTACCGACTCCCTCTTGAGCTGGCCCCCTCTTTGAGTTTCCTGGAATTCTGCCATCGCCCCAGTGTCTCCAACTCCTCTTTTCCCTACCTCTTTTTTGTATATCTTCCTTCAACCCGTTTAATGTATACCCTGTCCTGCAGCCTTTCACGGTCCTCTTCATTTTGGATGATCCACCACTTGGAGAGTTTCCACCACCCACCCTACAACCGTTTCCCAAAGTATCATCTCCCTCTCCAGCTCACGTATTTCTTCCTGGTGGCCATCTCACTTTTCCATCACCACCAGGATGCCCATGGCCACCTCAAACCCAAAAAACCACCTTTCCCTAGAATCCAGGTTCTCTTCTTATATTTTTGATACTGTTGCCACCTGTTCCCAGGGCCCCAAGCTCTTTTCCTCTGCCTTTGCCTCTTGCCTGCAACTCCCACAGTTGACTTGTATTGTCTACCCCAGCCCCTCTGGCTGCTCACAGTCAATCATTCCTCCTTTCCACTCTGCAGGAGCCTCCTCCCTGGTGTGTCTGTACAGCCTTTCCTCCTCCAAATCATCCTCCACCCAGCTGCTGTGCTTCCGAAAGTACATTTCGGATTGTGTCACCCTCCTGCTCAAGTCCCTTTAAATGGCTCTCTGCTGCCTACTGGAAGAAATCCAAATGCAGATCGGATCTTGACCAAACCCAACTTTTCAGCCTTGCCTCCCACAAAAAAAACCCAACAGAACATTTCCCAGTTCCCCAGCAGGAATTCTGTTATGTCCCAACAGGACTTCTCCACCCCACACATTTGCTCAAGATGTTCCTGCTGCCTGAAATGTCTCTCCCTTCCCTTGCAACTTGTCACAGTCCTACCCTTCCTACAAGATTTGCTCAAATGCCACTTCCTTTGGGAAAACCCACCTGGATGTGTGATCTCTCTCCTCAAGCCCCTTTAAGGAGAACTTTGGATCGTTCTTGTGACATTTATGCCATTCTGCCTAGCATCAGAGTTATGTTTACACTTGCCTGAGCCATTGTCCTCCTTCCCTCCCTCCCTCTCTCTCTCTCTCTCTCTCGCCCTCCCCCCCTTCTCTGGTTAGAAATTATCTGACAGTTGGGTGTATGCCTTGTCCATTTCTGTAGTCCCTGAATGCCCAGCACTGTCCTGCAAGGTTTCTGTCTCCCCAGAGGTTAGCTACACCCAGGAGCCAAGGGAGAAGTAAGTGATGGTATGTCATCTTTGGCTAGTGCTTCTGCCATCTCTCATTTTTTGAGTAATTACAGTGTTTTTCCTGGTGTTCATAGAAATCATTACTAAATTACTTATGATTGCCCTTTTCCAGCAGGCTTCTACCCCAGGGACCAAATCAGGGATAGAGCCACCTCCAGTGTTTACCATTAGTCAATAGTAGGAAATCAAAGTACAGAAAGTCTACTGCTTCCCATATGCAGTGACTCATATCACATCACACCACACCACCAGTGTGGTCAGGAGCTAGGCTCCCTGGCCCACTTCATAAATAGTACTCCCAGTAGCTAAACTGATGATCTCAAGGAAGTGAGAAAACCCCACCTAATGCCCACCTGAGCACCACATGTAGCACCCAGCCAACTGCAGTCAGATGCACAGATAGGTTGATGGACAGATGAATGGCAAAGGAATTTATTTGAGAAGGGCAGTGGAGTCCTAGCCAGAGATCTAGCATGGCTCCTCCACCCTCCTTTAACTTAAAAATGAAATTTTGGAATTAAATTCAGTAGCGGTTTACCAAATTCCTGGAGCAGTGGTTTTCAAAGAGAGACCCCTAGAGTGCCCCAGGGCAAAATGCACACAACTCTGGAGCTGGGAAACTAAAATTAACACATGTAGCAGCTCCCCACGTGAGTCATCTTTGCACTAAAGTTTGAAAACTACCCTTTGGTGACAAGAACTTCACAGGGCCCCAGCACTTAGGAGACCTGCAGAAGGAGAAAATGGCATTGCCTCATCATTATTGCTAGTCATCTCAGCTAATTAAGATAATAATTTGCCATTAGTAGGAAGATTCCAAGACATGGAAATTAAATTAGATTTAAGGAATTTCAAGTCATTTGAAGACGGACACAAAGTTATATTCATTTCATTCTCTTTTTCATGCTGAGATATATTTTTAATACTATAGTCAAAGCCAATTATGTTCCCTGGACTATAATTTGTTTAGAGGAGAATAAAAGCCTAAAACAACATAGTTAACCTGTGAACCAGGCATTCTCCCTTCCTGTGCAGTGAGAGAGCATCTCACTCTGTATGGCTAAAAAGAGTGAAGAATGAGGGAGAGTAGATCATACTTCATCTGTGAAAAATGTCCAGTAACGGGAAAGTGCCAAAAGAGTCAACATGGTCAGTCATTTCCACGGAATAGATTCTTGTGCAAAGGAAGAGGTAAGCAGGGAATGATAAACCAGAACTGAAAAATTTAAAACAATTGCTCCAACTTTGAAGAGGGTTCATTTTAACTTTGTTGAATCCTTGAGAAGCCACTAATAAATAAATATATATATATATATTTTGAGATAGGGTCTCGCTGTGCCTCCCAGGCTGGAGTGCAGTGGCATAATCTCAGCTCACTGCAAGCTCCACCTCCCGGGTTCACGCCAATCTCCTGCCTCACTCTCCCGAGTAGCTGGGACTACAGGCGCCTGCTGCCATGCCCGGGTAATTTTTTGTATTTTTAGTAGAGACAGGGTTTCACCATGTTAGCCAGGATGGTCTCGATCTCCTGACCTCAGGTGATCTGCCCGCCTTGGCCTCCCAAAGTGCTGGGATTACAGGTGTGAGCCACAGTGCCCAGCCAAGCCACTAATATCTTACTATTAATATTTTTGGACAGTGGGCACAGACACTGTACTAGGTCCTTTACAAACAGTAACTCATTTAATGCCCCTTACACAAGAAACCAAAGAAGAAACTGAGGCTCAGAGAAATTTGCCAAAGGTTATTTGGCTCCTATCTCGCCATGCAGGGATTCAAATTCTGTCTCACTCCAAAGCCAGAATTTTTTTCCATTATCCAGTATTTCCCAAACTTGTCAGGTCATAAGAATCACCCCGAGCACTTGTTAAAAATATACATTTCCTTTACCTCTCCACAGGAGATTCTGATTCAGCAGGGCTGGGGTGGAGCTTGAAATCTATCTTTTTAACCCATGCCCTGGATAATTCTTCAGAATAGGCAAAATTGGGAAACATCATATTCCACACCACATTGTCACTCAGTAACCCACACTATTTCATTCCTTAAGATGTCCCCTTCTAAAATGTGCTGAATTAAAAGAAAGTATATGCAACCACTGATCAATCAACCAATCTTTTCCAACCTGCTTCTAAGAACAGTGTATTCTGTCTAGATGGAAGCCTTTAAAGTTACAAGCTGGAATTTTGAAAAATAAATTATTGCATCTCAATATATACCAAAAAACCAGGCTGGCAAAATTGCTTACAAATGAATTTGTTTTAAATGTGATTTGGGCAATAATTCTACCCTCAAGAAGTAAAAGAGATTTGCTTTCATTAAATATTAAATAATTTGCGTGTGTTAATTTTCAGAAAAGAAAAACATTTTAGCATATAGTCTGTATACCATTTAAATATTATTAAAAGTGACTAGGCTATTATTATTCTGTTAATTATTCCACTGCAAAGTGCAATGGTGAGGATCTTGTTAAATGAAAACATCTTAAAACTTGAATGTTTATCAGGCTTCAAAACAGTCTTAGAACCCAGTGATCGCCAAAAGAAATAGGAAACACCATATTTCCTTATAACCTTAATATTTCCCCTTTTGAATAACTAACTTTTCATGAACTATTTTGTTAAGATTGTCACAAGATAAAAGAATGCTATTTAATAGGATAATGTAAAGACATTTACTTCAGTATTTATTTACCTGTGTTAACTAGGAAAAAACTCCCACTTATAAACACTAAAAAAGTGTTAGTATAGAAGAATCATAATTTAAAAATTAATGATTTTCTCAAAATTGCCTCACGCTACCAGATCACTCTCTTGCAGATATCTCTGATAATGTGAGACGGTACAAGAAAAACAGGTTTAAGACATATTCTCTAGGGAGACAAAAGATGCTCTGACATGTATGAAGGATGTATTTACAGAAAGTAATGTCATTCCAAAATTCACTTTTTAAGCATATAGAATGATCATTTTTCAAAGTGATCAAATAATATTTTGTTCGTTCTCATTCCTATTTGGAGGAAGTAAAGATGTAAAGTCTAGACAGCCAGGTAACTTTAGGGGGCACCTTATACCTAGATAAAGATTATTTGCATTTAAGTTACATGAAAATTAAAATTTAAAACATGAAAGCCAAATTCTGAAACAAATTTATTAACAGCATTTTATCACCTACAGTATTTAAAATATTCAAGAATTCACTCCCTGTCAAGAATAGCATCATGACAATTCAGATGTGAAGTGTCACCTCCAATGACTTTGTTCAAATCCAGAATTAGATGACTTGTGAAAGAGGTTTCAGTAAAAGCCGGTGTATCAGACATTTTTCAATGTGAAATCTATATTAACTCACACCTCCACAGAATCACATTGCAGTAAAACCATGGTTATGCAGAACTTTTACAAAAAACATCCAGAATGGACAGATTTCCCGAAGAGCTGAAGTTGTACTTTTTAAGGACCTAAAATCTTTTTTTTTTTTTTTTTTAAACAGAGTTTTGTTCTTGTTGCCCAGGCTGGAGTACAATGGAGCAATCTTGGCTCGCCACAACCTCCGCCTCTGGGGTCCAAGTGATTCGTCTGCCTCAGCCTCCCAGGTATCTGGGATTACAGGCATGCGCCACCATTCCCGGCTAATTTTGTATTTTTAATAGAGATGGGGTTTCTCCATGTTGGTCAGGTTGGTCTTGAACTCCCGACCTCAGGTGATCCGCCTGCCTTGGCCTCCCAAAGTGTTGGGATTACAGGCTTGAGCCACTGTGCCTGGCCCAAAAATCTTTTTTAAACGCTTAACGGGGCCGTGTGTGGTGGCTCATACGTGTAATCCCAGCCCTCTGGGAGGCCGAGGTGGGCAGATCACTTGAGGCCTGGAGTTTGAGACCAGCCTAGCCAACATGGCAAAACCCTGTCTCTACTAAAAATACAAAAAATTAGCTGGGCTCAGTGGCAAGCACCTGTAATCCCAGCTACGCCAGAGGCTGAGGCACAAGAACCACTTGAACCTGGGAGGCAGAAGTTGCAGTGAGCTGAGATCACACCACTGCACTCCATTCTGGGTGACTGAGTGAGACTCTGTCTCAAAATAGAATAAAAATAAAAGCTTAACTTTGCACACTAGAAATCTTTCTAAAACATGACACACTTCTTTGACTTCTGAAGCATATTATGAGGACTGATTATAAGCACAATGATGCCCTTAAGAGCTACTAAGGTACACAAGGTTGCTTGTTCTTAACAACAACAAAAAAAACCAGATTGCTGGCTTGATTTTTCTTCTCTTTTTCTCTTTATTTCTTTTGCCCTTCCCTTCCCTCCCCACTTCCCTCCCCTTCCCTTCTTTCCCTTCCCTTCTTTTCCCTCCATTTTTTATTTAGTTTGTTCTAGGTTTTGTTTTGGTTTGTTGGTGTCAGACTTTACAGTTGTGCTATTTCCTGTTACTTTCACTTTTTTGTTGTTTTTTTAGAGTCAAGATCTTGCTGTATTGCCGAGGCTGGACTCAAACTCCTGGGCTCAAGTGATTCTCCTGCCTCAGGAGTAGCTAAGACTACATGCATGTACCTCCATGCCCAGCCCCTGTTACTCTTAATTATTGTCATATAACCACCCACAATGTCCCTTCTCACTTTCTGAATTATTGCTCTCCCCATGCTGTGGCCTCTGAACCCGGAGAACCTGCTTTCTACAATTATGTGTAAAGTAAAATCAACGAAGTTCTTAATGAGGATCTCCCACCTGGTTAAAATGTGCATTATCTTTGTCACATTTATTTTGCCTCCTACAGACTTCTTAGATTCCAGCCAGGTCCCAGAAAATGGTGAGGTTATTAGATGACCAAACTCTGGCTTCTGAGGGGTTAATATAGGATGATAATTGATATTCATGATGATGAGTCCCAGATGCCTACTGAATCATCATGTGTAAAATAATATTTACTGAACATGATTTAGGTTTAAAGCATTTCATGAAATTATAACCTTTGGAACTTGGTGGTTTACTTCTGAAATCTATGGCCATGTTTTGACAGATTTCAGATGAAACAAAATCTCCATTCCCAGGTCACACACAGGGACTGTATGCCATATACTCCTAGGACAGCTTGAGTTCACCCTGGAGAGGGGAGGGTTAGAAACCAAATCCTTAACAAGCCTGTCCTGCAAGACTCAAGACTGTGCATTAGGAATGACCTGGTCCCTGCCCACCTGTCCAAATGGCCTTGCCTTTTGCTTCATTCCCTTTGCTCTCTGGGGCTCTGCCAACACAGGCTACTCAGGCCTACTTTCCATTCCTTTAACACTCACTTCCTCCAGAGGCCTTTGCCCAAGAGTTCCTGCTCCCTGGAATGTTCTCCTTCCCCAGTCCCCACAACCACTGCCTGGTTTCCTCCTGCTCAGCTTAATCACACTTCCTTAGGAAAGCCTAGCTGCCCTGACAGGTCAGTTCTGCCTATTACACACTCTAGTAGTTACATGTACTTCTCCTAGGAACTAATACCTGAGTTGTAATTTTTCATTTAGTTGTATGTAGGACACATTACCCGGAGAATAGTAGGTGCTCACTGAATGGAAGGGAGGGAGCAAGGGCACTTCCGCCAGACTGACCTCCTCATTGTGGTTAATATCAAGGTGTGCTGGGAGAGCAATTTCCAACAGCTTAACATTCACTTGACTGCTGCCAAGGCCCATGGGTCTTTCCTTTCCTTTCTAGAAAAGAGTAAAATCTACTCGATGAACATTCAGCAGCATGGTGTGAAGCTATTACTGCCACATTCTGGAAATCATTGCATTCTTCCAAGCAAAGAAATAAGAAAATCTTCCCAAACAAATGTCAGAAACTTTACCACACTGTCATACATGCTGCCTGTAACATTTGTCTTTTGTTAATTTTTTTTTTTTTCTGGCTTTCATCTCAAGTGTCTCTCAAGTTTTGGCAATTTCAAGTCTTCTAGTTTCCATGGAAATACGAAACAGTGATCTTGGAGATTAAGAGCAGGGAGATATCCACTCTAATGGGGTTCTAGAGTTTTCTTCCTTTGATAGTATTTTTGAATGTTGGTTTGGAGGCAGGCAACAAATCTTTGTTTTTGTGCCTATAGTGCATCAGGCATTGTTCTCTTCCAGGAATGCCTCCACCTCCAAACTGCTACATTAAAGATAAATACGCCCTCCCAGATGTGGGCTCTCAGGTTTATCCTTAAGTGAAATTCAAATTGTTGAGCAGAAACTATTAGCTCTGTAGTGAGAATCTTTACCTTTTCCCTCTAGGGAAGGTAACTTCCCTCAAGCACTTCAGATATTTTATAGAGCTCTTCATGACACTCGGGTTACAAAGAACCATGGTATATCCATTGTTAATTTTTTTTTTATTCTCTATTTCACAAGGAAATAAAAATCTCTTGACTTCCACAGCAAGAAATAAACATGTAATGTTGCTTTTTTTGTTCTATAATCTTCATACTCGATAGTTGCTCATATCCACAGAAAACTTGACTAGACATACCTGAAAAACTTGAAAAATCTGAAAAAGGAAAAAAATAGTTTATTTGTCTCCTTAATAGGCAAATGTCCACGATTTTACATCCTCTCAGAATAACTTAGTTTCTTTGAGACTTTGAACCTAGAATCTGTGTGTATGTATATAACCATGTAAGACTCAGCTTTTAACCTGTTATGTAATCTGTATCGTAATATACTATATCTCATTCTACCAGAAAGTTTGCAAGTTCCCTGAAGGACAGATATGGAAGATTATAAAATCAGCTCCTAGTTTGTCTCTGTGTGGAAGTTCAGCCTCCTGGCCTCTCCCACACTTCTTCAGGATCTGTCCTGCTGCTGAGCACCCACCTGATGGATTTCTCCCCACTGCAACCCACCCTCCTCTCCAGGACCACTTTTTCTTGCCTGTAATTCTGACCTCAGGAATGCCCAGAGGAGATCTGTACCCAAAAAGTATATTTGAACAAGACCAAGTAAGTCTCCAGAATAAAGATAATCCCAATTTACAATTCAGCCATTAGAGCTTTAATTCTTTTGCACCTTCCTGAGCCCCTTTTTAAAAAGTATAAATATCCTTTTAGGGGTTAAGATTTCAAGTCATTACCAGTGTATGCTCCCAAGGGATTCCTTAAGCTATATGCCAACCTCCAGTGGAAAATTAAATTCAGGACAGGCCTTGAAGGGTGATGCTAGGAGGAAAAGGGACACTGGGGGTTGGGGAGGACCAAATGAACTTCACTAAGGAGAGTCCATGAATTGAAGGGTCCCACCATAGACCACCCCCCGCCCCAGCTCCAACACTGGCTTTAAATAACTAAAGTCAGTTTCACTGAAACGGCAGATCAGAGTAGGGCCCTAAACTCAAGCCCTAGCATCCATATCCAGGTTCTGTTTTTACAGGTCTGACACAAGATTTCACACTCTTCAATTCACGGACTCTCTTTAACATTCCCCTTTTTCTTTTTCCCCCTTGTTCCTCCTTTGCTCCTCTGGCCTAAGTTTATCTCTGTACTTGCTTGTGTGTACATGTTTTATCTGCATGTGTGAATGTCTGTGTCTGTATGCCCAGGTCTTTCTTTGTCCTGACACCAGCTTGTCTGGAAGTGGTAATCATAAAAAATTAATTCAGATTACTTGTTGGATGATTTAGATATTTTCAGCTTCATTAACAGCTAATCATGGCACAATGGATTACTCAACCAGGGTTTGAAATATGCCTTCAAGGTGGCTAGACTAACTGGAATGATCATGTAAGGGGACTTCAGCAGGGTATCATACACACACAGTGATTATGTCTTTTGTGGGAACATGCATTTGCCTACGAACTGTCTGTGCATGTTTTTGGCAGGTCCCCCTTCTTACTCTCCATTCCCTTCCCCTCCCTAGGTTCTGCCAGATCTGCCTTCAGATTCCTCAGTCATGAAGCCTCCCAGAGAGGGGTGAGAGCTCTTTTAGGTCTAACTACACCCTCTGAGGAGTGTCCCAATATGCCCGTGGGTGAGACAGGCAGGCCAACTGCACCCCAACAGGGTTCAGCACGAGGCTGGGAGGTGAAAGATGTGTAGCCAGAAGTCTTGGAAAGGCGCCACTGGGGACATACCCAGGTATCTTGCCGCCCTCAGAAAAATGCTCCTCTTACCTGCAAAACAAATTAGCGTCAGTGACAGAAGTGTGAACCTGGGGCCGAAGTTGTATGTGACCTCTTCCTCCAACCACCGAAAATATTCTGGTGGGCATGGAGGTCTGGTTGGTATGGGAGAGTATGAGCACACTTGCCCGTTGCCACCCCACCATAGACAACCATCCACCCCCGCACCACCCCAAGCTCCAACACTGGCTTTAACTAACAAAAGTCAGTTTCTCTGAAATTGACAGCAGATAGGGGTAGGGCCCTAGACTCAAGCACTTGCAGCCAAATCCAGGTTCTGTTTTTGCAAGTCTGACACAAACAACTAACTCCTCTGGCCACACAAAGTGCTCTGTGGGTAGGAGTAGCCCTGCTTGCCCTTGACAGGGACCACTTTCAAGGGCCGGTTGGATTTGTCAGGGGTTTTCTCTTAACGTTTGTCAATGACCATTGTCAGGTGTTGCTAGGGTTGCAGGAGAAAGGTTTCACTTGATTGGCTAAGCGACCGTATTCCTTAACCAATCCAAACGCTCTGCCTGGGGGAGGGGACTTAACAAGATAGAACAATATCAAGCACAGGCAGACGCATTCCGTGTACTAATAAGGCGTCTGGAAAAATGGAATTACAGTGTACAGGAATCCCATGCCCCTCTGCAGCTCCAGCCATGGCGTGGTTGCTGTTAAAAATGTTACAGTGTAAGTTAAAGTCATTCCCATTGATTGGAGGACGTCAAGATTTCAAAACAGGGAGTAGCAATTGGAAGGAGGAAGTAAAACTCCTTGCTCATTGTGTTTTACAGCCTTCCTTAGTAAAACTGCTGAATTGTAATTTAAAATATTCCACCCTTTCAAATAAATTAAGTGCAGCCCTTAAAAAACAGGAAATGAGAGAGGCGCACACGTATTGTCGACTAAACATTCACAGACCTTGTACCACAAAGCAAAGTTGAAAATCAGAGAACAGTCCTATGAATTCATTTTAGAGTGATGCCAACAAAGGTCCCCACCAAGGGAGGTGTTATGCCTCTGGCAGTGCACTCTTGGGCTGAAACCTGAATGCTAATTAGGAAACAAATGAAAGACAAATATCAGCTTGAAGGGAAATTTGGATCTTGCAAGATCATAGATATTCAGAGATTCAGATAAACCTTATGGTACTAAGAGCTATGGTAGCAATGGCTGAACCCTCCCTTCAGAAAATCTAACAGCAAGTAACCCAGATGTTTGTATTGAACTCTGGTAATAATCAAAGAAAAGCATGCCCCTATAATTCATTTCCTCTATCCAACCCTTCTGCCCATGAAGGACCCCATAGTCCAGCTAAAGAGCTTGAGCTTAGTTTCAGGCTGAAATGGTTTTTGGGGGGTTCTGCATTTTACTTTATATACATTTTGAAGTAAATGAGAGAAAAGGATAAAAGATTTTGAGACTGAATTCTGAATAGTTCCCTCTCCCACCTCTGTTGGTATAAAAGACAATATTCATGAGCAGAAAATTATGTTTGAGGTGGGCTGGCAACAGGACTTCCCTAACAGTTGCACAGGAAGTAGAGCTTCACAGTCCTACCCCCACCACATTCGGGTACCCGCTTAATGCTGCCCACACTGCAGGCCAGTGGAACCCACCTCAATTAGACTTTGCCCTGGATCTCCAGTACCTTAGTGAAAACACCGTAATAGCAGGAATTATTATTCCAACGGGGAAGAAACTTGAAGAGTATGTTTGGTTAATTCTTTGTTTGCATGTGATGCTGAATACAGATATTTGTGCTGTTGGCAACATCTTAGGAAGTGATTTAACCCACTTGCATAGCCAGACATAATTTGTCATGTGGCCCTGTGATTTTAACCCCACTCATTTCTCCCTTATGATTACTTCCATCAGGTTTGTGTGTTAATTACTTAGGACACATCTTTATTTCAGAGGTCTCGAAGTCCTGCTTGACATTTCTAACTTAAAACCTAGACTTCTCCATTCCTGAACTTACCTGCTCTCTTCAAGAACAGATCCAGGAGGCCACAAAACTAACCACCCACCTCTAATCTTCCTACTCAAGCAGTTGGACCTGGGCTGGTGTGTTACGAAACTCACCATTATGCTAGATCCCTTCCCAGCCTGGCAGGCACACCCACACAGCCACCAGTGAGTATTCCCTAGGGTTAGAACAGTCCAGGGCTTTGTGAATTGGTACTCTCTTCATATCTTATATTTCGACATAACTTCCAATGAGAATCATACAGTTGGTTTTGGTTTATAAAAGTCTACTAAATCAACAAAAAACAAAAACTTGGCCGCTAATTTCAACCTGCAAACAGCAGTTCATTCATTTAAGTTTCATCCCTTTCTTTTCCTAAATTAGTCTCTAACAAAGGGGGGGGATTTTTAATGATAAAAAGTAGAAAACCGAAGAAGCAAAAGGCCCGAGATACCCCACAAATAAAGAAGCAATTGCAGACCATTAATGATCACTAGGAGGAGATGGAATCACAGAAAGAGGTACTCAAGGGAGTTTGAAAGTTTGAAAGACCACATTCAGCCTGAACCCTCAAGAAAGTGTCTAAGAGAAAGTAGGCCAAAACAACAATGAAGTTAGGGTGAAAAAGATGTGAGTTTAGTTTTCAAAGTGTCATGTCTGTATTGAGTGTCCTTTTTGTTCGAACAAGAAACAAAGAAATCAAACAGCTTCACTGACAAGCAGAGCAGCTGGCAAAGAGACCAGGGTAAAATCTTGGGAAACCCTTCAATGCATAGCCTAAAAACAACTCTAAAGAATAGCTATATCCCTTCAGTAGATCTCTGTTTTCCCAAGTCCTGTTTTCTTCATTTTGCCCCATGTCATAACTGATACCTGGGTCTCTCTGTGGATTTCTTTCTTTGAATGTTTTTAAAGTTTCTGGGGAGTCTATTTTTTATTCATTCATGCCATATATTAACCTATTTAAAATATGATCTCCCAATAACATATGCTTATTAGAATAATACATTTATCCTGCTCATAAGCATAAAGGCTGACTTGATTCCAGAACAGGGCCATGACTGGGTAGTTTTGCCTGTGGTGACTCCTTCCAGCCATCAAAACAGAAAGCTTCTTATTATAAAACAAAGTGAAAAGGGAGGTCTAGAGTTGGATTCATTCTCTGGGACGCTCTTGAGAGTGTAAACAGTTCACAAGGTTTTCCTCAGTTGTTCCCAGTATGTACGGACATGGATGTTTCTTTAGGCAAACACTTCTATTACAGTGACCACAGTGAAGCTTCGGATTATCTTGAGCTTACAACACATTTTGTGAACACCATTTATTAAGATAATTGTGCTTTGTTTAGGCCACCGAGAGCAATAACCACAAGAAAACTGATATATTAGATTTAAACAAAATAAAAAACCTGTCATGAAAAGAGACCATTAAGAAACAAATAGTCAAGATATAGACTGGAAGAAATTATTTACAAAACGTAAACTTGACAGAGGACTGATATCCAGGGTATATAAAGGACTCCCACTTATTAATAAAGAGAAAACTTTTTGGATGGATGAAAGATACTTTACCAAAGAAGATATATAAATGGCAGATGAGCACATGACAACGTGCTCAATATCTTTAGTCACTGGGAAAATGCAAATTAAAACCTGAATGAAGTATCACTACCGCCAGGATGGTTTAAAATATAAAGAATGAAAACACTAAATGTCAGCAAGGATGTGGAGCAACTGGAACTCCCATACATTGTTGATATGAATATGAAATGGCACATCAACTTTAGAAAAAGAAATAGCATTTTCTTCAAAAACTAGATATATACTAGCTGTGATCCTGCAATTACATAAGTAGGTCTTTTCCTAAGGGAAATGAAAACATATGTTCATCAAAATACTTACATAAGAGTGTTCATAGCAGCTCTATTAGTAATAGTCAAAAACTGAATACAGCCCAGGTATCCATCAAGAAGAGAATGAATGCGCAGGGGCCCAGCACTGTGGCTCACCCCTGTAATCCCAACACTTTGGGAGGCCAGTGCAGGCAGATCACTTGGATCACTTGAAGTCAGGAGTTCAAGACCAGCCTGGCCAACCAGGTGAAAACCCTGTCTCTACTAAAAATGCAAAATATAACCAAGTTGTTGGTGGGTGCCCGTAATCCCAGCTACTCGAGAGGCTGAGGCAAGAGAATCACTTGAACCCACTTGCAGTGAACTGAGATCACACCATTGCACTCCAGCCTGGGCAACAGAGTGAAGCTCCATCTAAAAAAAAAAAAAGGATAGAGAGAATAAATGTGCAAAGTGTGGTTTAGTCAGCAATACAAAAGAATGGGCTACCACTGTTCACACAATAACATGAACAAATCTCAAAAAAATTATGCTGAGTGAAAGAAGTCTCACACAAAGAATTCAACCTATTTGACCCTTTCACATGAAATTATAGAATAGACAAAGCTAATCTGTGGTGAAAAAAATCAAAACAGTGGTTGCCTCTGGGTTTGAGAAAGGGATTAGGAACAAGGATTGACAGGAAAGATAAATGAGGGATCTTCCCAGGTGAAGACAATATTTTATATCTCAGTAAGGGTTTGGGCACACAGGGATATATTTGTCGAAAGTCTGAAACTGGACACTTAGTGTTTACAGTTTAAAATCTGTAAATTTCATATCAAATGAAAAAAGTAAATACCAAACTGAAGTTTTAAAGTAGATTTTGGTGGATGCCTACAATTTACTTTTAAACACATGAAAAAATAAGATGAATTAATGGAGGAGGGGTGTATAAATATGTGATAAAGCAAGAAGAGTCAAGTATTAATAGCAGAATCTACAACTAGATCATGGGCATATAGGCGTTCACTGTAGAATTCTTTTAATGTGGTGCATATTTGAAAATACTGATAACAAAGCACTGGGAGGAAATCTATGTGCTCTTGCGACCCATGAACCATCTTCAGGTGCTTGGTAGATCTGAATGCTCTATTTTTTAATGCTCATACTAGCAGATTATAAATAGAGAAGATGAAGGCTGGAATTGCAAAAATTTCATATCTGAATTCTTTTTCTTTTCAAATCTAGCCTTTCATACTTTTTATTTTAGTAGGCAAAAGAAGCCAGGAAATGGTTATTATGAGAGGAAAAGAGAGGGGAGAGATCTGTGACCCTAAAAACAACAACAACAACAACAAAATTCCTACTGTAAAATATTGAATATCAAGAGCAGGCACACACTCCAGACTTACAGAATGAAAAAATTAATGAAAACACCAAGACTGCATCCTCAGAACCACGGAGGAATGATAATTACAGACAGTATTTCTGGAGCAGACACATAACCTTGATTCCCAGGATACCCCCTAAAGCACTCTAATAGTACGCTATTTGTGGAAGGTTTTTCCACCTTTAATAACAGAGAAATAATGTTAGAAGGAAAGAAATCCCTTATTTAGCCACTGGAGTGTCATTATTGAACCCCAGCTGAAGGCCCCCTTAAAAGCATCCATATGGTAAAAGAACATGTTTCCCTACGAAATCAAAACTGAGTACATCTGAGACTTTTGAACATCTTTTTCCTTGGATCTTAAAATGGATTTGTGCATATTTGTGAAAAAAATTTTATGATGTGCTATCTTCCAAAGTGAATGGTTATTTATAATTCATAAAAGACCTGAGCACAGGAAAAATTTTCCCTTTTATTAGCCCTGTAAAGTTAGACCAGCTGATCTTTTAGTGCATATTACAGACATCAAATTCTCCGTGTGGTTGAAGTTTCTCTTTTCAAACTTAATGCAAGAGGCAGTGCTACTGAATCTGCTGTTCAAAAGCTGGTGGGGTCCACATCTCTTTTGATTAAATGTTAAATAAACAAAACATCACTCTCAGAGATGGTCTCTGAAGACACAGAAGGGAAAATACTTGGAATGCTAAACATACTTTTTAAATCTTGCACAGCCTTTTGTATAATACAGCAACATATTTTCAAATGGATTTTCTTTTCTGTCTCCAGCGTTTAACCAGTCTCCGTACACAGTTGCCACATCATTTCCTTTCAGCTGCTGCAGGCTACTTGTGAGTCAGAGTACTGATATCATGAGCAGGAATGACCTGGGTGGAGGAATAGGGGCACTGGGGATTTGGATGCATGACAGGAGCCCCAATGCCAAGGGCTTCCATCCAGCTGCACCTGCGCATCCCCTGCCAGTCATCCCCCACCAGCAGTACCCCGCCAGTCATGATATCACAGAAAGTTATTTCCTTCAAGGAATCCAAGTTTCTTAGCTCACCCTGCCAGGGTCACATCCACCCTGTTTACTGGTGTGTCACACACCCACATAAGAGAGTTGCATAGAAGTTTTAGAAATCTAAGTTAAATCTAAAAATAGCATGTTTTTGCTTCCTTTGAAGTACCCTGCCTTTGAATATTCCAGCTGAGCCTTATAAGTTCCCTCATAAAACTATATGAAGATAGATATTTTTTCTGTATCCTGCCTTTTTTTTTTTTTT
>NW_012116677.1:826632-841887 GCF_000951035.1 Colobus angolensis palliatus | reverse complement strand
CCCAAGTAGGTGGGAACACAGGTGTGCACCACCATGCCCAGCTAACTTTTTGTTTTTTTTTTTTTGTAAGATGGAGTTTCTCCCTGTTGCCCAGACTGGAACGCAGTGGCATGATCTCGGCTCACTGAAACCTCCACCTCCTGGATTTAAATGATCCTCCTGCCTCAGCTCCCCCAGTAGCTGGGAGTACAGGCGTGCACCACCACGCCCTGCTAATTTTTGTATTTTTAGTAGAGTCAGGTTTTGCCATGTTGACCAGGCTGGTCTTGAACTGCTGACCTCCAGTAATCCATCCACCTCGGCCTCCCAAAGTCCTGGGATTATAGACGTGAGCCACCATGCCCAGCCAAATATGGATTCTTAACTGCCAAAAAGCCAACTCACTTATGAAACAGGATCCTTGGCCAGAAAGAATTGCCTCATTCTCTATTCTATAACCTACTCCTGCCCCTGCTACTGACAGTAATCAGTGGCTTTCTTTCCCTTTTTTTTTTTTTTTTTTTTGAGATGGAGTCTCACTTTGTCGCCCAGGCTGGAGTGCAGTGGCACGATCTCGGCACTGCAACCTCCCAGGTTCAAGCAATTGTCCTGCCTCAGCCTCCCAAGTAGCTGGGATTACAGTCATGCACCACCATGCCCAGCCTATTTTTTTTTTTTTTTTTAGAGACAAGGTTTCACCATGTTGGCCAGTCTGGTCTCCAACTCCTGACCTCAAGTGATCTGCCCACCTCGGCCTCCCAAAGTGCTGGGATTACAGTCATAAGCCATCGTGTCTGGCCATCAATGACTTTCAATCAGTTCTAAAGTCCCTGCTGTCCTGAGTGGTTCTTTCATCTTATAGACTGTTGGAATGGCTGCTGAAAGAGAATCACAAAGCTGAAAACAATTCTGAAGTTCCTTGCTTCTGAGAGATGAGAAGTACCTCAATACTGGGTGGCAAAGGAAGAAAGAGTGAAGACGCCATTAGGGAGGCTACTGTTTGATGGACAAACCCCACCGAGGGCTCTCCTTGGGAAGGAAAGTCTGACTTTTGGATGGTTCTGTCCTCTCCTTTCCTACTTACTAGCTGTTAGGCTTTCAGCTGCAAGAAAGTAGTGTAAATGCAAGGACAAGGGATGGAATATTCAAGTGCATTTTGAACGAGTTTTTTTTTTACCATCTTGTGCTGCCTGATGCAGAAGATAAGAATGAGGAGATCTCAACTTCTTGACAAGGTGCCAGTGGCACTTGTAGTACCCACAGTGGGAATGGAAAAGGCAATATTTATTCCGAGGGCCCTGACAACATCATCGTTAAGTCATTCGTCCACTCCCAAGTAGCTTGCATTTTACAAGATCTGGTGAGAAAGAGGCTTCATGAGCTGTACTGGGCATTTTTTTTTTCCCTTTCCACCCTTACCTAACATATCAAAGCACTGTTTGGAAAAAATTGGATGACAAATATAATGGCATATGCTATTGTATTTGTTTAGTGTAATATATCCAGAATTTATTTTCCTGTTGCAAAAATGAAAGCTTTCATCCTTTCTCTTCATCATCAACTACTCAAAATATGAGATCATTACATAACACCTACATTAAGTAACTACTATTTGCCACATCCATCCATCTGCATATCCATCTACAAGTATTTCTTGAGTACTTAGCATGTGCCTATGACCCTATGGTGGAGATATGGAGAGGAACAATTTGCAAGCTTTGTCCTTCAGAAGCTTGCAGGCATGCAGATGATGCTGTCTTTTGTGTCTCCTGTGTATACCTTCATTGAACACAGTTAACTTTCTACTGTTAGTACACCTGGACAGGACAGCTGGGGATGTGGCTTTGCCCCAGACAGTGCCCTTAGGTTCATAAACTTTACCTACTCCATTTTCTATGCTTGCTATCCACCCTGTCCACTGAAGCACGATACACAGTCAAGAGAAAAATTAATGTTTACTGCAATGGGAGAAAATTTCAGGACATAGTTCAGATAAAATACAGAATAATGTCAAATATTCACTTTGTAATTGTAAAATTGAAACAGCCACTGCCAAGTATAGTGTATTTAATTTTCTCTCCTTTCTAGGCTACTGACTTCTCCAGAACTAGGCCTTTGGGGTTACAGCTCATCTAGTTTAATTCACCCATTCTGTCCTTCGGTCCAGTCACTTTTCTGGTCTCCAGAAGCAAGCCAAGAGGTCCTTTCTTTTGGTGGCAAGGGGCAGGGGGGACCCTAAGTGTAGGTTCCTTATCCATCATCCACTGAGCCACTGTTTCCTTTGAAATACTGTTGTGTTTTGGGGAGGGCGTGTGAAGCGGGGAACTGAACTGGAAGGAAACCTGGGCTGGGGAGAGGATGCCAAGAAGGTACCCAAGGCTTCCCCTTACAATGTGTTCACCCAAACCTCGGACAAGCACTAGGGTTTGTTTATGGCATTTTGTAAATAGGCCAGACAGCTTTCCTGGCTAATACTTCCTGAAAAAGTTTATATCCCCCAGGACAAGGCCAGAGCTTCCCAGCTTGCCTGCAGCAGTTTAGCAAGGCTGGGTTACAGGTATGCAAATACATTACAGATGGGTTAAGATAGGGATCCTCTCGGCCCTGGGGCTGCTGGCCAGGGCCTGAGGCAGTTAGAGCAGCCACCTGCGAAACACAAGGCAGCTCTGTCCCACATTTTTTTTTTTTTTTTCCTTTAAATCGATGTTACTTAAAGGGAAATGCCCCACCTTTTATCATCTGAGCTGATAAGAGTTTTGGAGAGATGACTGAAGATAGCTCCCTGTGTTTGCCTAGGGGCAAGAAATTCTTGTCAGCCATCAGTCCCATTGCTGGCCCTTTGTGCTGAGGCCAGCCCCAGTCCAGCAGTTTCATCCTTAGTCTCAAGACCCTCTCCCCAATGCTTCATTCCTTCTTGCTCTACACCACAGCTGAGCATTTCTGGCTGCTCTTTCGCCCTGTGTTTACAGCCTTCGCTTTGCATACCATTAGCCCCAGGTTGGTCCAGAGTCTTCATCCTCGGTCTCCTCAGCCTAGCAAGTCCAATAGAAATATAATACCAATTATGTAATTTTAAGTTTCCTATTAGCCATATTTTAAAAGGTTTTAAAACAGGTAATATTAGAGATTTTTGCATCCAAATTTACTTATTTATTTAAACAGCGTTGTCGAGATATAATTCACGCACCATACGATTCACCCATTTAAAGTGTACCATTTAGCATGTTCACAGAGTTCTTATTATTATTATTACTGAGACAGAGTCTCACTCTATCACCCAGGCTGGGGTGCAGTGGCGTGATCTTGGCTCACTGCACCCTCCACCTCCTGGGTTCAAGTGATTCTCCTGCCTCAGCCTCCCAAGTACCTGGGACTACAGGCATGTCCCACCACGACTGGCTAATTTTTTGTATTTTTAGTAGAGACAGGGTTTCACCATTTTGGCCAGGCTGGTCTCGAACTCTTGACCTCAAGTGATCCACCCACCTCGGCCTCCCAAAATGTTGGGATTACAGGCGTGAGCCACCGTGCCCCGTCTGTGTTCACAGAGTTCTACAATCACACCACAGTCAGTTTTGCATTTTTTTTTGGAGTCAGAGTCTCACTCTGTTCAGGTTGGAGTGCAGTGATGTGATCATAGCTCACAGCAGCCTTGAACTCCTAAACTCAAGCCATCGTCTCACCTCAGCTTCCCAAGTAGGTGGGAACACAGGTGTGCACCACCATGTCCTGCTAATTTTTTCTGTTTTGTAGGGATAGTTTCTCATTACGTTGGCCAGGCTGGTCTCGAACTCCTGGCCTCAAGTGATCTTCCCATCTCGGCCTCCCAAAGTGCTAGGATTACAGGTATGGCCTCACAAACAATATTAGAATATTTTTTTCACCCCATAAAGAAACCCCATACCATTAGCACCCACTTTCCATTTCCCTCCAAATCTCTCCAGCCCTAGGCAACCACTAATCTACCTTTTGTCTCTCCGGATTTGCCTATTGGCCATTTCATATAAATGGAATCATGCAATGGGTAGTCCTTTGTGTCTGGCTTCTTTCACTTAGCACGCTGTTTTCAAAGTTCATCCATGTTATAGTGTTCATTTTAGTCGTGTATTTTATTTAACCTAATCAACCCAAAGTATTATCATTTTAACATATAGTAAAAAAAAGGATTAATAATGTATTTTACTTTTTAAAAATATGTCTGAATTTTGGTGTGAGTTTTTACAAATACAGCACATTTTAAGTGCTTAGTAGCTACATGTGGCTAGTGGGCTACTGTAAACAGCATGAGTCAAAGTCTTTTATGTTACCTTTTAAAAACAAGAGCAACAACTCTCTCCACTTACCACCATAATCATGGGGATTCCCTCACCCCCATCAGCACCTACACCATCATTCACAGGTGACTTGAGGATTTTAAGGTGGTCACTCTGTTGTGGTGCTAAATTCTTCTTTCTCTTCCCTCCTAGAAGGCCCCCAGCTCCTGCTTCTGCCTTGTCCATTGCAACTGAAATCAAAGCCCTCAAGCAGATAACTAGAGCTCACCCTGACTGCTCGCTACCTGCTTGCCCTGTTTCGCTGTGCCTCATGGTTATACGGCGCATCTTGCTGAAGTGAAACATTCTGTTTCCCTTCACGAGAACACTGTAGAAAAACCTAACATGAGAAGCTTTCCTCTTACTTTAAAAAAACAAGCTTGTCATTTCTTAATTTTCTCCCTGGTCCATTTTCAACACCCATTGTTTTGCTCAGAGTAGCTCTAAGCATTCAGATAAAGCTCACTGGTAGGAGTAGATTTGTGAAATTGCTACAAGCTTCCTCACGGCTTTATCCTGCTCCTGTCAGCCATTTCCTCAAGAAAATGGACGTTTAATCAGTGCAAGGGTACATTTTATTAGTCCGGCTCATCAGCCATCACCTTCATTCAGGCTCAAGGGAGACCACAGAAAGAAACCCACAGTGCTGCCAGTGGCTGCCCCAGATGCAGGAATTTCAATACAAAGCAGCACCTTTATGAACTAAGCACAGTATTTATCTCAGTATACTCTGTATGGTAATAAGTAAGTTATTTCTAAACATTTGTGACTCAAGATTGGCACATGAAAATGTTTGTGAAATTACCTTTTTGAGGGAAAAGCTTAAAAAATTATTTAGTTCACTAAATGGAAGATTGAGGGTAAGTTTAATAGAAATGTGAGAACAGCAATATCAGCATCTTTCCTGTTTCTCTTTAGAGTCGGAAGGGAGAGAATGCGCTAAAATCGCTGCAGAAGGAATTTGGTGTTGACTTTCGGAAGAATTTCCTGCTAATAACGTTGAAGTGCTGGAGAACCTCACAGAAGGAGCTTCAGAGTTTCATTCTATCAACATCTCCTGAGCACCTTCTGGAGATTTCCTGCTTTGTGTCTAATTCTGTCTTACAGCTAAATCAGGAAGATTTCACCCAAATGCTTTTCCAGAGTCTGATGTTCCTAAACTGAAGTGTTGCTATTTCTTTTTTCAAACTTAACTTTTCTTTTTATTCTCAGCCACCAATGAAGTTTCCCTGGGCCCACAAGTCCTGGAGCCTGCCATACACGTGCACACACACACACACACACACACACACAAAAGCTTTAAAAACTAAGCATTATTCAAAAAGTAGAAAATCTACACAAGTCAAGAGTTCTTTAGCCTCTTGGTCAAAAAGCCATTCATAAAGCAATGGCATTCTGGGAAAAGCGGCAGCAATGGTAGTCACCTCAAAGGTTTGGAGACTTTCTGTGAGCTTATTTATATCAACTACCTCTTTTCATTCAACTAAAACTTTGTTTTCTACAGAAAATGGCAATACCATTACCATTCTAGGATTCCCTGTGTTTGGCCTCACCCTGTAAGGCTTGGCTGTCTATGCAGAGCAGTTAAAATACCCAGAGCCCCAGGGAATGTCATAAAATTTTACCATATCCAGTGACACTGTATTCAACGAGTCGTAGAGAACCAAATTTTCTTCTGAACACCTGGCTATGAATCATTGACTTGCAGACTTCCATTTGGAGTTGTTTTCCCGTTGTAATTAATTTTTCCTTGTGTTATGCACATTCATGAGCACCTCACTTTTCTTAGGGATGAATGTCTCATTCCACATAATTCTGAAATTCTTCAGTTTTTCATGGCAATCTTGTGTGATCCAGGCTACTCTATTATTGCTATCATTTTAAGACTAAAACATCCTAATAGTCCCATTTTTTTTTTCCTTTTCCTCTTGCTTATTTCCAAATGGAAGGAATTCTTATGAGGTAATAGGGCGGTGGGGAAGGAGACAGTTTGCTTTAACTTCTGCTAGTTATTCCATGTTATGCCCGAATGGGTTATTTGCATCTGGTCTCTGTTTGTTAACATCAGTGGGCTGTGTTTGCATGACTAGATCAAATTATGAAAGGACTTCCATTTTGAATGGTTAACCCTCACCAAATACACACACACACACACACACACACACACACACACACACCCCACACATGATCAAGCTCCAAGCTGGAGACACCAGTCTCAGGAAACCTTTGTTAGAGAAAAAAGGATTCCCCTACAGTTCATCACAAAGCTGTTCTGGTTTCAATTTCCCCTCTCCTTTTGAAATAAGATCCATTACCCCCAGCCCTCCACCTAGAGTAAAGTAGCTGGGACTTGGAGGAAGTGGCATGGCAGACCACCCAACAACAGGGGCGTCTGATGTGGAAGGGAAAAGTTAAACCAAAAATCTAAAGATGATGTCAAAGAGATGACTCAGGCTCCCATTTCTCTCCAGTGAAGATCCACGCGCTGGAGTGTTCAGTTACTCACCCAGCTGGAAGGGACTGGACTAAGTCACTTTCCAGTCCATCCTTCAGCCTTCAGGCAGTGTACAACAAACTGTTTCAAGAGACTCTTTTGCTTTCAAGTTCTTGAGAAATGTTTCTGTTCTCTAAACTCCTCAGGCTGTCTTCTGTCAACATACCTATCTCTTCCTTTTACTCATACACATTTTCTTATCACTATCTGATGTGTTTTGTCCCTTCCATTAAGCTGTGAAGTTCCTGAAGCCAAAGAATGGGTCTTGTTCCACCGGAGGGTGTCCAGCACCTCCATGCTAATACCAGGGACAGGGGAGTTACTCACCCCACATCACTGAGCTTGCATTACTTACCTGTTTTGTTACCACTCTGGATCAAGATTCTCTCCCTTAGATTGTGAGATTTGGGAGGGCAGAACCTCAGTTAGTGAAAAATGCAAGTGGCTCCCTAACAAAGTCACCTTCACTAGTGGATGCAGGAAGCAGCCACATCTGGAGTGTGTGATTTGAGGGGTTTTGGAAACACCTTCCACCCTCAACTTCTAAAATTCCACCAACTGTCACTTTTTTCACTTATTGTTTTGAGCCTTGTTCAAATACAAAGTCATACATGTAGTGTGACTTCAAAACCTTTTAATGATCTTCATATAATTTTTATAACTTATCATTTTTCTGCTTAGAGTAGATAAAGGAAAGATACTGAGTGTGGGAAAAGGAGGAGATATGATCAGAAAGGTGGGAGGGAAGTTTGGATGTCCATCGGCCCTAATCACACCAAAATCTTTTCAATAATGTGTGATGGTGCTGCTATGAAGAATTTCTCTCTATCCAAAAGCACAGCAGATTCTTTGTGTGTTAACTAGAATATGAGTAAGAGTGAGTGCATTTTTAAAGAGTGCTCACTATGTGCCAGAGAGTGCTCTAAATGCCTATGAGCAACCCAGTACACCCCGCAACTCCCTGTTATCCTTCCAGTTTTACAGATGAGAAAACTGAGGGATGGGGGATTCAAAAGTCACCAAGGCAAGAAGGTGGCGGACCAAGAAGAGTAGGAATTATTGACACTTCTATTTTTATTCCTTTGTTTGTTTGTTTGTTTTTTGAGACAGGGTATCACTCTGTTTCCCCGGCTGGAGGGCAGTGCTGCCATCATAGCTCACTGCAGCCTTGAACTCCTGGGCTCCAGGGATCCTTCCTACCCTGTCTCTTGAGTAGCTGGGATTACAGGAAAGAGCCACCATATCCGTTTGATATTTTTAAAAAGAAATTTCTGTAGACACAGGTCTGGCTATGTTGCCCAAGCTGATCTCAAATTCCTGTGCTCAAACAATCCTCCCACCTTGGCCTCCCACAGTGTGGGGGTTGGGAGCCTTACTCATTATTATCTTTGAAATAATTAAGCTCACCTTCCCTCATCCCTTTCCCACATTCACCCTCATGATTTCCACGCTTCTCTCCCCTTGCCAAGACTTACCTTAGATAATCCTAATGAATCCTAAATGTGTAAAGTTTCACATAAGGAGGCAGAAACGATGTTCTTGGCATACATAAGGTCTTCTACAAAGAAGAGTTTTCAAGAAATGGCAACCAATTTGCTGTCATTGACAACACTTTTTAAAATGTAAATTGTGATTCAATACTTTAAAAGTACCCAGGGATTCCTCTAAATTGCAATACGCCCATTGGGGTGATTCCCCCGCCACACACACACACACACACTCTCTCTCTCTCTCTCTCTCTCTATTGACTAAACAGAGATTATAACCATGGCAACCTTTACATCACTTGACACATGAATATGGAGTACAGCCTTTCTGGTGGGGAGGAGTGCTGCTCCGTGTATGTACCCTGTATGCTGATAGTGTGTAAACAGACACTCACGTGACTCAGCCAACAACTTCTTTTCCTTAAAGAGGATGGGTTGAGAAAGTTCATCTTGTGGCTCTGACTAGGGAAGATAGAGTCCTTATTAACCTTTAGATTAGAAAAATTAAATATATTGGTTTCCTAGAATCTAGGGGATTGCCCAATAAATAGAAGGAGACCAAGTTAAAAAAAAAAAAAAAAAAGCAGATAAATAGCAGAGGAAGAGGCAGGATGCACCATGCCTTGGCCACTACATGTTTGTAGGGTTTTGTTAAAGACAATGGTATGACGTTGAACCTTGGATTGCCTTGAGTACACACTCACAATGCTGCTCATGGGGCAAGCATGCCTGGGAGATGACCTGGGGCACCACGCCCTGCCTATCTCAGACAAGGAACTCCAGGCAGCAGTGGCGAAGTGTATAGCCCCATCCTTAAGGAGCGGAGGCCGGCTCATATTTGCCTATTAGGGACGTGCGGCTCCGAGGTTCTGCTGGGTCCCTCCTGGAAATGGATCCTTCCCAGCTAGCAACCGAAGTCAGCAGCAGAGGGCAAAGCACCTGGGCTTTAGCTCCAAGCCCCACAGTCCTCCTGGTGAGTTTGAGCTTAGGGGTTTTTACATGTAGTGTGACTTAAAACCTTTTTGCAATCTTCATATAATTTATATAAAAGAAATAGCTCTTTAGCCAGTGTGGTGGCTCGCGCCGGTAATTCCAACTACTGGAGAGGCTGAGGCAGGAGGATTGCTTGAGCCCAGGAGTTGGAGACCAACCTGGGCAACATAGTGAGACCTTGTCTCTAACAAAAAAAAAATGGTTTTTAAGAGGCCGATTGTGATGGTGTGCGCTTAGAGTCCCAGCCACTTGGGAGGCTGAGGCGGAAGGATCCTTTAAGCCCAGGAGTTCAAAGCTGCAGGGAGCTATGATCCAACCAACTTCACTCCTGCCTGGGTGACAGAGGGATATCCTGTCTCTGAAAAGAAAGAAAGAAAAGAAAAGAAATAGCTCTTCGAAGTAAACCTCTTAAACGGTTAAAAATTGTCTTTGTAACTTGGGGGCTTGTTTGAGTACAGGAGTTTGAGATCAGCTTGGGCAACATAGCCAGACCTGTGTCCACAAAAATTTCTTTTTTAAAAAATCAAACGGGTATGGTGGCTCTTTCCTGTAATCCCAGCTACTTGGCAGACAGAGTAGGAAGGATCCCTTGAACCCAGGAGTTGAAGGCTGCAGTGAGCTATGATGGCAGCACTGCCCTCCAGCCGGGGCAACAGAGTGATACCTCGTCTCGAAAATTATCTTTGTAACGTGGGTTGACTAATCTCTATTATGAACTGTGCAGGGAATTCACCAAATTTATCCTTTCCTTAAATTTTTATCACATGAGGCTATGTTTTATGTTCTTGTATGAAGATAGTTTAGATTCAACTTACTGACATTTTGGAGGCTTAGAACTACCAATAAAGCACTGATAATTATTGTGCTTTACTCTTGAGCTTGTAAAATGCAAGTAGTACGTTTTCAACTTTGAAAGAAAACTTTCACTTTCATGAGGACCTTGACTTGCAGCTATATCGAGTGCTACAAAAAAATGCTAATAGCTTCTTAGGCTGGACATCCTCTACTTTTTCTCAGCCACGAGTTTTAGACATGCAGTAAGGATTCTTTCTTTTTTAAAAAGATTCTATTTACAGTTAACAAAAGTTAGAGGGGTTCTTTTTAATTTTGGAAGGAAAAGAGATTTTTTTTGGAGAATATCTAAACCCACACATAGTAATAAGCACATTATACAACACTTTCAGATACTAACCTTCAGTTTTTCTTTCTTAAAGAACTGGTGGTAACCCTTCACTGATGGAGAGAGGGAAATGTAATTGTTCACACCTACTCTGGAGAACTTTTGAACATTTCATGAGGTCTTATTATTAGCTCTGCAATGACATGTCAGCTTCTGTCTTCAGGATGTTTAATTAGAAATTCATTTCTTTTTGAAAGTGCTGTGTTTAGGCACTGAGTCCTGTTCAACTTTTTCCCAGAGAAGGCTTTGCATCCCTCTGAAATAGCTATTGCTGAGTGATGCTGCAGCTCTTGGTGTCTCTAACCTGGGCACTCCGTTTGCAGCCATATGCCCTTACTACTGAAGACCACAGTTTTCTCTCAGCACTATGGCAAAGGCAGAGGCATTTAAAAAGCCCTAACTAATGGGAATATTCTCTTCCTGCTTGGAGTTTGAGTGTAAATGGTTCCTTCACGGGATGAATTATGAATGAGATCATTAACTAGCCCTTGTCTGTCACTCAAGGTATTGCTGTTTGAAAACTTCATGTTCAATATCACCGAGTGCACAAAACCCAGGCCTTGAGGAAACGATGACATATTAAAGGTGGTACAGATGAGGAGGGTGGGCCACCAGGTCATTTAGCCTCAAGCTCAAGGGGGCCCCAGACTGTGGCTGCCATTCTGCAGCAAATTTGTATAGGAAAACAGAGTGTATCTTATCCTAATATAGATCCTAAATTAAATCCACCAAACTGTCAACTCTCACCATACCAGCAGGAGAAAGGCCGGATACAGTAATAACGGGCATCAGAATCTGTAAGCTTCTTTCTTTGTCCTTTCTGAGGCTCTTAGACTGTCCACATACCTGTTGATGCAGTAATGCTTTGCCAATTCTTACAGCTGTCGCTAGTTAGATTTTGTTATACCTGCTGTCATCAGTCAACAAACCTCTCTTGTTGGTAAGGTACGTTGAAGGCCGTAACAATACCAGAGATGAATATGAAGTGTTCCAACAGCAAAAAGAAGCATCTGTCACCCACATTGCTGACCTGTTGGTAAGAAACAGCATATGAAGATGTAGCGCTGGCCAGAAAGAGGGGCACAGCCAGATTAGAGACAGCTGATCCCTGGCAGAGGTCTGCGTTACCTCCAGGGGAGAGCTGAGCCCTGGCTCTTGGGAGAACTGCTCTTTGCACTTGCAAGCAGAGGCAGGGCACACAGAAGGGGCCCTGGGAGGCTGGGAGTATGCTCAGGCACACGTGAAACTCAAGCCTGAAAACTAAGCCCCAAATCCAAATATGCTGTTACGCAAAGCGTTCACAGATTGGCTGGCATTTGATTCTCATATGAGGTTACTTGTTGGCATGTGCTGAGTAATTCTCTGGCATGCCTGTGGCTTGTCAGTGACATTCCTTCCTGAGTCACCACTGGACCCACAGCCTGGCTCAGGGAGCAAGGTCCAGCACTGTCCAAGAGCCTCTCTTCTCAGATGAATCCTAAAGCCCACTGTCCTGGTTCGTAGATGTCACTGTGCTTGCTTTTCCATCTTCAGAGATGGGGTGGTAGGCATTTGCAGTGAGTGTTTGAAGGACTTGAGGAAACATTTTGGGGGTTGCACCTAACTGTTAAAGTGATGAATATTTGTCTGTCATCAGCTGGATGAGAAGAGTTAAAATCCCTGCCAGAACTTTGGAGGCCTAGGGAGATGGCATCTCTCACGGGAGTAGCATTAGGCCAATTACAATGCTCAGCATTTCCCCAACACCCTAGGTTCAGAGTTCTTTGCAATCAGTTTGTTTCTTTAGCTGAGTTTCTTAAACACACATCACCCCTTGTGGAGCTCTCTGGGCCTCCACCCAAAAGCTAAAGGATACAAAGAGGAAGAAGAAAAGACTGAGCAGCAGACTCTACCCAAGAGGGAAACCAAGCCAAACATTTCAGCGTTTCATTATTCTCCAAAAGCCTGTCAATACTACAAAGGGGAAACTGGGAACAGTCAAAATGTGCAGCATAAAAGGTTGGCCACATACATGATGGAAAAACAAGCCATCATTAAAATCGTGCTGTAGACTGTAGAAGAAACTTTAATGACATGGAAAAATATAAACAATATATTGTTAAGTGAAGAAAGTTTTAAAACAGCATGGGCAATATGATTATATTTTATGAATATACATGTATAGTTCCAGGTAATATGCACATATAGAAAAAAGACTGAAAGGATATCAGTTAGAAAGTTAATGGCAATATTTCTAAGTTGGGATGGACTGTAAGTGATGTTTCTCTTTTTTTCTTCCAAATTTTCTATAATGAACATGTTTAACTTTATTTTTTACATCTTTATTATTATCTTGATTATCAAATGAAACTTGCTCACAGTATGAAATTCAAACAATATAGAAATGTGTAAAGTCTAAAGTAAAATTTCCTTCAATCCTGCCTAAAAGATAGTTTCTACCAAATCTATATTTTCAAAAGTATTATGGAATGTTTATATATTAGAATTACACATAGTACTTCAACTTATCTTTCTTTTCACTTAAAGTACCTGGGATATATTCCCAGGTATGTGTAAGGGCTTTCTTTCTTTTCTTTTTCAAGTTAATCAGCTAGATCTCTGGAAGGCCAGCGGGGAATGGGAGACTCTCCAGCCTTCCTGCTGCAGGTGGGCAGGGGAATGAATGGGCACTGGAGTCACAGAATGCCAGAGCCGAAAGGAATATTAAATGGGGCTTAATTTAGCCTACTTATTAAATGATGGAAAAATGAGGGTCCAGAGACCAGAATCCACATCTTTTACTTCCTCATCCAATATTGTTTTTACTATGCCACACTACATACAGTATAAAACAGATATTAATAATTACTTTTCAAAGAGCTTCCACCTTGCCAAACTTTTGTTTCGGCCTTAGTCTCCTTAGCCATTTTCGTCCTGCTGATAAAGACATATCCGAGACTGGGCAATTTACAAAAGAAAGAGGTTTAATGGACTTACAGCTCCATGTGGCTGGGAAAGCCTCACAACCATGGTGGAAGGCGAGGGGCAAGTACATCTTAGGTGGATGGCAGCAGGCAAAGAAAGAGTTTGTGTGGGAAAACTGCCCCCTATAGAACCATCAGCTCTCATGTGACTTATTCACTATCATGAGAACAGTACAGGAAAGACCTGCCCCCATGATTCAATTACCTCCTACCAAGTCCCTCCCACAACATGTGGGAATTCAAGATGAGATCTGCGGGGGGACACAGCCAAACCATATCACCTCCCTTGAGCAAACCGGGGGAAGGGATATTCCCGTCTTTACATATAATATTTGCCAACACTGGCTGGGCAACATGTGCCAGGTTCTAAGCCAAGCTATTTGCATATATTCGCTCACATGTTCTCACATGAACTTTCTGAGGTTGGTACTATTGTTATGCCCATTTTATAGAGGAAAAAATTAAGGCTCAGAGGCTTCGAGTAACTAGCCAAAGGCCCCACAGCTGAGACATGATGGAGCTAAGGCTTCAACCTATGTCTAGCCCTAAAATCCTTACTTTTAACCATTACACTCTATTTTTTGCAGGCGTAGCACATAAACTTTTCCAATACAACAAAATTTAATTACTCTTTCCCTTTTTCTTTTGTTGTTATCCAGTCCTTCTCAAATGAAGTGAAACAGGAATGACATTAGAAAATGCAATCTGGTGTCAAGCAGGGTTCAGGGGCCTCACTTGGTGTTCCGGACTCTGTGCCAAACACTGGGGTAAAAACAAAACAAAACAAAACACCCAGTCCAACCACAGCTATTCTCACAGTTGGCAAAGGAGTCACCTGGCACTTTTCCTCTGGAGATTCAGCGTGTCCCTTGTAAGGTGGTAAACTGCTTGCCCCCCTGGTATTTTTATTTTCTTATGTAATTGTGCACTCCTTTCAACTCAGCCAACATGTTAGCACTTGTAGGTAAAGCTGATCTTTTTTCAATCAGACACACAATATACACTGAGTCATGTGTAAAAGACTCATACAATGTTTTTGTTGTGAACAGAGCCCCAAGGGCCTCGTCTTACAATCCTTACATGTGTGTGACCCTCATGAAGAAAGGGCTGCCTGGTGCTGCAGTGTGTGGTCTTCTGCACACAACCGCAGAATATCTGGGTGCATGGTGAGCTCTCACCTCACCCACCCAACACTGGCCTTCTGTAAGCTGGTGGTTTGGACTCACCCAGACATTTGTACTGTAGCCTCTATCATTTGTTCACCTTCTCTTTCTTTCCACTTCCAGTGCCTTCTCCCCTAGCCCCAAGCTTCTGTTAAATCTCTCTGCCTTACCCATTTTCTGATTTGTTTTCTCTCCTTGTGTCCTGGAAAGCTGCACTATCTCCACTATTGCGCCACAAAGCATAGCACCGTTCCCCTTTCCCTTTCTCCTGTCTTCCACAAAGCCTCTTCTGTCCTCCCGGCCCTGTCCCACCTGCATCATTTCCTCTCCTTTCTCTGCTCTCCAGGCTCTCTGTCACTGTTATATCCATTTTCAGCAAACAGGCTGGAGGCTCCATTCTGAATGTGGAGACTCTGTGTGTTGAAATGATTCAACACATTGACTCAGTGGCCTGTTGCTTGGGTAAACTTCTCAGTACTGCTATTTACTAAAGAGATAACCTTGAGAAAGTTACTTAGCTAGTCTAAATCTCCACAAGTCAAATGGGGATAATGAAAAAACTCTACTTCTTTTTTTTTTTTTTTATTATTATACTTTAAGTTCTAGGGTACATGTGGATAATGTGCAGGTTTGTTACATATGTATACTTGTGCCATGTTGGTGTGCTGCACCCATCAACTCAT
>NW_012116677.1:802307-821529 GCF_000951035.1 Colobus angolensis palliatus | reverse complement strand
GTAATTCCTCCTTTAGCTCTGAGAAGTTTGATGGACTGAAGCCTTCTTCTCTCATCTTGTCAAAGTCATTCTCCGTCCAGCTTTGATCCGTTGCTGGCGATGAGCTGTGTTCCTCAGTTGAAAATGCAGAAATCACCTGTCTTCTGTGTCGCCTGTGCTTGGAGCTGAGACTAGAGCTGTTCCTACTCGGCCATCTTCAGTGAAAATCGAAAAACTCTACTTCTTAGAATGGCTGTGAGCCTTATATTATGCTCCATAACCCTGGGGTTTCACTTCCAGGGTTCCAAGCCTGTATATGCCTTACTAGTTGGATGATCTTAACCAAGATACTGACCTTCTCTCTAACCTAGTATCCTCACTTCTAAAGTGATAATAATAGGACCTACTGTATTAGTGTACTGGGAAGATTAAATCAGTGAATAAACATAAAATCACCTGGAATAATACCTGGCACACAGGAGCTTTCTCCAAAAGTTGGCCATCATGACATTTGTTCATGATAGAAGATGCCTAGAATGCAGCTTGCCTGGGGGCAGTCACAAGGTAGTAGTTACTCTTTGCTACTCTTGCTGTCCACTCGCTGCTCACCTCCAGGAAGCCTGTTCGTGCATTCTCTACACACTGTGTTTTCACAAGCACTCTTCTCTACTCTGCACCAAATGAAAACCACACCATGGGGAAGCCTGGCCTAGGAACATACAAGTCAAGAACTGAAACAGGAAGGAGATAACGTGGCAGGTTTTCTATTATAGCTCACTGTGTTTTCGTCCCAATGTTGTAGGTAGACAACAATGTCTTCCTCAATTACTCCACAAAACACTTGGAAATCACATTTAATTTCTCTCCTTAAAGGAAATAACATATATAGCATGCTTCGAGCAGGGCTTGGGGCTCCATAAATTGTCTTGTTCATTTATTTGTGTAAGACCACTCTAGCCACATGCAGAAAACACAGAAGAGGAAGAAAAGGAAAAATAAATCCTTTCCTTAAGTCCACCACTTGTTGTCATTTTGTACTCTCATGTTTTAATGTACTACAAGAACTCGTATTTTAAAGAATTCTACTGATAACCATTTCAGGGAGTGAAGATTCTTTCTTGGACAGTTAGGCCCTTCAAGACTGCAAGAAAAGGATGTGCCTGGATTCTCTTTGGTAAAGTGAGGAAGCCTAGGGTATCATCTCCTCGAGCACTGTCCAGGTCAGAACAGCCTCAGAATCCCTTGGAAGATCTCATGAGCTGGAGCAACTCCAGCGTTTGTATTTTCCAAAACAGAAGGTGCTGAGATTCATCTGTCATCAACCAACTCAAAGGATGGACTATAGCCCCAGATCCCCTCAGAAATACTTGAATTCTTTTTTTTTTCAGAGGAGAACCATGGCTGGAGAGTGTTAATAATACATACATGAGAGTTAAGGCTTATAGATCCCTTTTTTCTTTTTTTGTAAAAATAACAGTCCCCAGCTGGGCACAGTGGCTCATGCCTGTAATCCCTGCACTTTGGGAGGCCGAGGCATGCAGATCACCTGAGGTCAGGAGTTCAAAACCAGCCTGGCCAACATGGTGAAACCCCATTTCTGCCGAGATGGTGCCACTGCACTCCAGCCTGGGTGGTAGAGTAAGACTCTGCAGAAAAAAAAAAGCCCGTCATGGTGGTTCACACCTATATCCCAGCTACTACTTGGGAGGCTGAGGCAGGAGAATAGCTTGAACCCAGGAGGCAGAGGTTGCAGTGAGCCGAGGCTGTGCCACTGCCCTCAGAGAGCATGCCACTGACTCCAGCCTGGGCAACAGAGCAAGACTCTGCTTATTTAAAAAAAAAAAAAACGATGAAAAAGATCAAAACAAAACAAAACAAAAACAGTCCCCTTGGTCTACCTTCTGTAGGAATTGAGCTTTTCATGTAGTGGGTTCATTTTAAGTGTGGGATACTGGAATATCAGGATGTCTCTTCTGGTTAGTGGAGACTTCATATTCTGTGCATTCACTGCCGTCTTCCTATCAACACCCAAATATCTTCACAAAAAGTCACTGGAAGATTTTATGTCAGAGGAAGAAAATATAGATATGACTAAGAAAAGTTTTCAATAAAAAAAAAAAGTGAACTCCTTAGAGTATAATGTCCTAAAGGGCAGGAGAAGTCCAAAACAGCAACAAAATTGTCAGCTTTTACTAACCAGCCATGTTTTCATGGTACTTTATCATTTGCAGTGCATTTTTAACAGCTATTACATACTCATTTGTTTGTTTACTTATTCCTTCAACACCAGGACCACACTGTGACTTCTGTGGGTCCTAGGACTTTGCCTTCTTGGGCCCCTTCCTCCATTAGAAAAATGAAAATAGCTTAATAGATTTTGTGGGTCCTAAAAATTTCATTTTTTCCAATGTGAGGAAAAATTGAAACATTTTCTTCTGTCTTAACAGTTCATTTTTTTTTCCTTTCTTTTTTTTCTTTCTTTTTTATTTGAGACGGAGTCTTACTCTGTCCCCCAGGCTGGAGTGCAGTGGCGCAATCTCGGCTCACTGCAAGCTCTTGCCTCCTGGGTTCATGCCCTTCTCCTGCCTCAGCTTCCCGAGTAGCTGGGACTACAGGCGCCCACCACCATGCCCAGCTAATTTTTTTGTATTTTTTAAGTAGAGATGGGGTTTCACTGTGTTAGCCAGGATGGTTTTGATCTCCTGACCTCGTGATCCACCCGCCTCAGCCTCCCAAAGTGCTGGGATTACAGGCCTGAGCCACCACGCCCGGCCCTTTCTTTTGATTTTAAAAGAAATTAAAACATTTTCTTTAGCTAGGGATGGTGATTCACATCTGCAGTCCCACCTACTCAGGAGGCTGAGGTGGGAGGATCGCCTTAGCTGAGGAGGTCAAGGCTGCAGTGAGTAGCCTGGACTACTGTACTCCAACCTGGACAACAGATAGAGACCCTGTCTCACACACGCACAAACCGCTCCCCCCCCACACACACACACATGAAAACCAAACAAAGGAAAACATTTTCTTGGGCCCCTAAAAAGCAGTGTGAGCCCAGGCACTATGCTTACTGTATTTCCCAGAGGGACCTGGCCCACAGAGCCCTGCTGGCCACCCTGTGCTGAGTATGGGCTACGGATTACAGACACAAGGATGAGTATATGCAGCTCCGACCTTAAAGAGCTCAGCAGTCTCAGGGAAACAGACCTGCAAGCAAGCCATTTGGTGGCTGGCAATCAGGGCTATAACTTAAGTCTGTTACTGGTTCTACAAGAACATGGAGGGGTCAGCTCCTAACCCTACAAACAGTGGGAGGACAACTTTGTGAAAGGAGCACTGCTCAAGTGGCTGTTTAAGCCAGCATTTTTCAGCAATGTTGTGTTTGAGGCCCAGTTTCAAATTTTATAATTTCTTGATAAATTAACAAATTAAGAACACTGGGCCAAAGAAGCAAGTTTCAGAGAACTGAAGAAACTTGCTGTTAATGTTGGTATATGGAGATATATGTGGTTTTGTCTTCTGATCAATATGTAAGACATATTTTTGCTACAACTGCGGATACATATGGTCACCTCAATGTTAGCCAAGAGTGTCAAGCTGAGCAACCTTTTGGCTCAGGACAAAGGGTACTGGCTTAGAGGGAGCTGTGGGGCTGGCTGAGAGGGAGATGTGGGAAGTTCAGGGCATCAAGCTGGTTCCAAAGGAAGACCACGTGTTCAATGGGGCATGAAAAGCTTCTCCTCTTGATTACATGAAAGACTGCAGCTAGGGACCAATATAATTCTTCTCAGTGCTGAAGAACAACCAAACCCACAAGGTGATGATAATGTTTAGCCTCTTTTATGGGAAAAATATATTCTAGACATTGATCAAAATCTGGCAGCACACTTAGTTGTCAGGTGTTCAAGATACACCAGCCTGCCAAGTTACAGTGGTTGATATCTACTACTCTCAGAATAATAACTGCAAATACTTAGAATGTCCCAAGGACCATTCTAAGAGATATATATGTGTTTATAATCCTCATCACAATCCTACTATGTGAACATTATTATGATGCCCATTTTAAAAATGAGGAAACTGAGACCTGGAAACTTTTGATGATCTGCCTTAATAAGCAGCAGAGCTGGGATTTGAACACAAGCACTGTGGATCTAAGATCTGTGCTCTCAATCGCTACACTTCACTACTTGTGGATGCTTCTTACACACCCTCTGCTGTCTCGCACCTGCCTCTGATCAACCTCACACTGGAGCAACTTGACAATGCCTCACCGCAGGCTTCTCACTGGGCATTGCAGAGTGGAACAGGAGCCCACTCATCGCCCTGCCATGAGCAATCCACAAGTGCTTTGAGAAGTTAATGTCCTAGAACAAATGGATGGATCCCAAGACTGATTTCACTTGGCATCTCAGACGGTCCCACAAGGTCCGGCAACCCATCACAAGTTGCCCTGGCAGGGTTGCCAGATAAAATCCAGGATGCCCTGTTAACTGCAGATATCAGACAAAAAACAAATGATTTTTAAGTATTAGTATGCCCCAAATACTGTCTGGTCCATATGAAGAGTGAAAAATTCTTTGTCATGTATCCAAAATTCAAAGTTAACTGGGTGTTTGGTGGTTGTATTTGCTAAACATGACAACCCTAAGTAGTAGCCGACTTGCCAATATGGCGTGGAACAGGCTCTGCTTCCTTCCCTGCTTGGCTCCCTGTCTCTCATCCAGCTCCTGGGGGTCACATCCACAATACAGAACAGGTAGGCCTTTACCTTGGCCCCAGCTTTCTGGGAACCCAGGCTACGACCCAACTGGGCAAGGGTTTTTCCAGGCAGACAAGGTAACCCTAATGCGCCCAGCTTTCCTGTGAAGTGGGGACTGCTGCTATCAGCATGGCACCCAAATTACAAATAAGAAAGCCAAGGTTCAGGGACATCCGTCCATTTGCCAGGACTCACACTCTACCACTCCAGCTCCACCAATCTCTTACTATGAAAGAGTTTTCCAGACTATTCTTGGGAGACATTTCAGCATTATTAGAAAAGGCATTAATTGGCTTAGGTAATCATTGATTCTTTTAACAATTACCTCCATTTGTTGAAAGAAACCCTCTCAGCACGCTGTCAAAGGGATCCTGTGACATACGCACTGGAGAATCAGTCTTAGTGCAGCTGTAATGTCAAGATGTTCAGTGTCTCCTGTTTTATGCTCGTTGGAATGGTCAACGTTAAAACATGAAGTTTTCGGCCAGGCGCGGTGGCTCAAGCCTGTAATCCCAGCACTTTGGGAGGCCAAGACGGGCGGATCACCAGGTCAGGAGATCGAAATCATCCTGGCTAACACGGTGAAACCCTGTCTCTACTAAAAAATACGAAAAGCTAGCCAGGTGAGGTGGCGCGCACCTGTAGTCCCAGTTACTCGGGAGGCTGAGGCAGGAGAATGGCGTGAACCCGGGAGGTGGAGCTTGCAGTGAGCCAAGATCACGCCACTGCACTCCAGGCTGGGCAACACAGCGAGACTCTGTTTCAAAAAAAAACATGAAGTTTTCAACTTCAGATCTTCACAATGAAACCAGCAGTTTGTTGTTATTTCTGCATACGACTAAATATAATGTTGTTCATTTTAAAAGTAATGACTGATTGCAAAGAGATACATGCAGAGAGCCTTGAAATTACAATTGCCTTTCACCTGAATCAGAAACTTTTCATGCATTTCCCTTTTCATGCATTTCCCTATAAGTTGGCCTCTGAAAGAGCTGAAATACTATAAACTACCAGTTGGGACAGTTGGAGAAAAACAGCAAATATTAGAGAAAACCTATGCCAAAGCACCTGCACCCAGTGGGTATACACAGGAATGTAACCTTCTCCAAACTTTCAAAAACAAAGCCAAACCTTGGCTGCAAATAAGCCTCAAATGAGAAAGAAACTCTCATTTGCTTCTGAAAAATGGGAAAGGCTGTACTTTATCTACAAGGTGTTCTTTTCCTTGTAAACCATGTGAAACAGACCTCTTTTTTGTTCTCTTTGTCTGCTGGAAACTTCATTTTGAAGGAAGGAAGTTACAAGGAATGAACCACCTTGTAGGGGCAAGAAAATCTTTCTCCACAGTGTGGCTGGATTTGCTCCTGGAAGCAGCCACTTTGGTAGGTCTCTCCAATGAGGCTTTTTCTCACAACAGCCCAGGGAAGCAGATGGATTAGATGGCTGGCTCTGGTTACCTATGGCTGCCTGCCCAGTCCCCTGGGCATTCCAAGGCCCCACCTTCCACCTGGCCCATGACCTCTGACCCTGGCCCTGTAGCCAGCAAGAGTGTGGGGAAAGAGTGGGGTGGGTATAGGTATCAGGCTGCCTGGGCCCAGGCTACAAATGAAAGAGTCAGTTGTTTTCATGTCGCATGCTCTCTTGTGTGGTCCTGGGAGCTGCAGAACTGGTATTTCTCCAAATCCTGGCGGCTCGCATGGCTGTGTAGACAAGCTGTACTTATAGTGATACACGTGTATGTGTGTTGCATGGAAAGCAGCAGTCCTGCTTCCAGTCCCAGCTCTGCCTCCACCTCGTTCTGGGACTTCAGAAAGCCCCTTTGCCACTTCAAGGAGCCTCAGTTTTCTCATCTACAAAATGGCACAGTTGGATCCTTGTAGGTGCTTGGGAAAGGGTGGGGAGTGTGGTGCAGAGTAGGGGCTGCTGACCAGGCAGTCTCCTGCCATCCTCTATAACCTGCTTACCACCACCCTGAGGGCAACAAAAATGACTCCACCTTCATCTGTCTTATATTTTATATTTTCACATAAAACCTTCTCAGAAGAAAAACTTCTGTTGACTTCTAAAAACCACTGGACTAGGCGATCTCTAAGTGACCTATGAAATTGATTATTCTGTAATTCCATGATTCCAAAACAAAAACACAGACTTAGCCTCTTTAAAGGACTGTGTGCCGTTTGGGAGGGTGAGACAATTATGACATATATAGTGATGTGTTTCTGATACTGAAGATTCTCTTATGCGACACCCCCACCTCCCACCTGCCACAAAGGGAACATATAAAGTTTCCAGAGTCCTAGCCCCCTCCTTTGTTACACCTGATAAAGGCTGACATGTTAATTATTTAGCCAACAGTGCTAACTGGAACACAGTCATGTGATGAAGCTGCCTTGAAAACGTTTCCGTGTGTAACATAAGGCTTTTGCAACTTAAACATATTTTTTTCTTCTTTCATATCAGCAGTTATTTTATGGAACTGGGCTGAGACAGCTTAACAACAAAGGGCACTGGGTTGGTGAATTATTCATGTAATCTACATTTCCTGGCTGCTGTGGATAATTGACAGGTGTCATGTCACCTTTTACAAACGTCCCACAATTATGGACCATATATCAGTATTGGACTTCGAAATAATGCTCCCTTTCTAAGCTAGTTTCATATTTTATTTACAGCTTGGTGGTGTTTTTGACTTGGCTGCCTATTTCTCTCACTTTTGATTCCAAGCCTTTTGCTCCACTTAATATAACCAGGAACATTTAAATAATGAGACTCCTTCTCAGTTTGCTAAAGACAGTCATTCATTGCTGCCGTGTCTTATTCATTCAGCCATTATGTTAGTCAATTTCTTGATTTAAGAAATCCAGGATGAAATGCAACTGCAAGGAAACCATGATATACATTTTTTTTACGACTTGTTTTGTTCACAAGGAAAAAACCAAAAGCAAATCTTCCCTGTGTCTGACAGAAGTTATAAACTGTGGGGGAAAGTTGGCTGGTTAAAGAATATGACTTAGTTAATAGGAGCAATGGCATATTTCAAATCTCCGCCAGAGTTGGAAGGTTCTAGCATTAGAAACAAAGCCAAGGAGAGTTCTATTTAGTCCTACTGAGAAAATCAGGTAAGAAAATAAACCTGTGATTGATAACCCTGAAGACTAATGAGAGAACATAGCCATACATGAAACTGAAACATTCAGAGCAAACTGGAACTTCGGAGTCCTCTAGTCTGCCTTTCCACTTTAGCCACCAGGAAACTGAGGCCCAAGGCATGCAAAGGCTTGTCCACCATCCCAACACCAGTTAGTGGAAAGGCTACAAGCCAGGTCAACTGGTTCCTCCTCCAACACTGTCACTGTTCTGCCCTGGCCTGGAGCACTCTCCTTATCTCCTGGGATTCATTCACTTCTTCTACTGCCAGTGATCACCGACTCTTCCTTGGGGAGATTCACCCCTTCCTAATACTCAACTCTGTGATTTGTGTAGAATTATTTCAAACTCACTCTCGACATGAGCATGATTGACTAGGTCCATCAATTTTCCTGGATGGAATGGCCACATGACCAAAACTGGACCAGTGAGAGACAGTGAACCCCAGCACTTGGATGGGAACCGTTGGAAGAGATTTTCAGTCCCACTAGATTGGCTGTTGTAAGGGTGTGAGGTGTGGGGCTGCTACAGATATTTTACTACCAATATGGAAAGAGGCTGGAGCTACAGGGAGTGGGTGGGGAAAATGTATCATGTGATGCCTGCTGGTGAAGCTTGCCAACACAAAACAACTGGGCAGAGAAAGCAAACCTGGGTTAAGTAAACATATCATTTATCTTCTAAACCAGGACAATTCTGAGAATGAAAAAGGGCAGGACAAAGCTAAACCAGACAGGATGCCGGAACAGTAGGCATAAACAGAACTGTTCTGGGCAAACAGGGACACACAGTCATCCACTCTACGATGACACTGTCTGAGCTGCTAGATTAAGCCTTGACTCTGAATTCAGCTGGCTGTATTAAGCTAGCACTCTATTTGGCCTTTTTAGTCTAGGTGACAATGAACTCACTTCATTGTTGAAACCAATTTGAGCTAAGAGTGTTGTAACTTGTATGTAAAGCTTTAACTTACACAAATATGCTGCTTCCTAAGTGTTACACTTTCTAAAATCTTGTCCTACATCATATCAGAAGCTTGCAATTAACGATTGTTATTGTATGTTTTTCGTATGTTTTCACTCATAAGTGTAAGCTAAGCTATGAGAATGCAAAGGCATAAGAATGATACAATGGACTTTGGGTACTCAGGGAGAAAGAGTGGGAGGGCGGGTGAGGGATAAAAGGCTACAAAGTGGGTTCAGCATATACAACTCAGGTGATAGGTGCACCAAAATCTCACAAATCACCGCTAAACAACTTACTCAGGTAACCAAATACCATCTCTTCCCCAAAAACCTATGAAAATTAAAAAAAAAATTTGAAAAAAATGCTTTAAGAAAAGATGATTATTATATGTTTTATTTTTATAAATATTAAAACTTTAACTTTTATTTCAACTAGTACAAACTGTCATCTTACAGAGAAATTCCAAACTAATTATCTTATTTACACCAGTAGCCCTGTGAAATAAGTATCATATAAGATTTGGGGAAGTTAAAAAATTAACCCAGACTCTTATGGCTGATGTGGCAGATATGTAGTGGTGGCTCTCTGGGGGGTGAAACCCACAACACTGATTTTTATTCTTTGCCAACTTCTATGGTGTAACTATCCTAATAAAGAATGATCTCAGGGTATCAACCTGACATCGTTGAACATAGAGTTGGGAAACAATACCTGGTTCTCACAAGCCAGCTGTGGTATCCCACTGCATGTAGAGGTCATCCAAGGCTTCTGATTCCCTTTCATCAGTTTTTCTCATTTTTCTGCTTCTGCAGTTTGGTGTAAGGCAGTTCTGAATTATGCTGTCTTAAAAATTGCAGATGTGCCCCAGGGCCAGTGGTGCAAGAGGCCTTCAAAGGAGAGTTCACCAGAACAGAACAGCAGTGACCAAGCCAGTCCAGAATTTGCATTTCTCTAGCCTGTCCTCATTGATGCCCACCCTGGGCAGGAACTGCAGCTGGGACTTGAGCATTTGCTGTGCTGCCTACTTGGATGTGACTACTTCCTGGTGCCCCCCACTTCCAGGTTCTCTGCCCTGCCTCCTGGACCACTATGTGGAATAGCCATAGGGGCAGTAATACAGAAGTGGATGGTCTTAGAGTTCTTTTCCTCTGCCTTGGAGTCCTTCAGGCTGGCTGAGGACTACAACAGTCTTTGCTATTTTCTCATCATAGCTGTCAGAGCTAGGTCCCCTGCAGTGAGGGGGACACTTCCAAGCCCATTCACACTCATTATCTCATTTGAAGGTATTGACTGCATTGTGTGCTAAATGCTTTGCCTCAGCAGAGAGAGCTTGGAGAACAGTTGAGTCATGTGAAAACCCTGGTGGCAGCAACCTAATTTGCAGTTGTGGGGCTTAGGGGAAATTAGCCAGTCTTTTTTTTTTTTTTAAATTAGCCAGTCTTAATAGGGCTTGCTTTACAAACTCAAGCCTACTAGTTGTAAGCAATGCCACAGTAACCTTAATTGTCAAAAATCATGGAGCCGTTGAACGGCATGGTAAAAGTAATTTTGCATCTTTGACATTCAGAATATGTAAAAATTGAGAATAAGAAGGTCTTCTAGTTATAATTCAACTCAAATCATGATAGAGCACTTTTTAAATGTGACTGCGATTTCCTCCTGTGAGCTAGGAAGGAGGGGAGCGATAACACCACAGTATCAATATTAGGCAATTTCACTGTGTTCAGTGCTCACTTGGCCACACTCAGAGGATAATGGAAAAAAATCATTTTGGTTTTATTTTGGAGGGGGTTTTATACTTTAATTTGAATATGAACATGTCAGAGCATTTAGACATTCCCTTAGAATGACTTAATGAAGCAAGTTTAGGAAGAATTGGGAGTCTGCCTGCCCTCTCTCCAGGCTGCCCTACTGCAATATAGTTTCTGGGTGAATAAGGGTTCTTTTACAGAACTATTGAAAGGTTTGCAGCCCCTCTAGCTTTTCCTACGGAAGTGATGGTGACTGGGCCTCATATTGCTTTTCCACGTGCAAAGAAAATAAAATTGAAGTGAATTAACCAAACAATATTTTTTCGAATCAAGATGAATGTGGTCATGCAAGGTGTGTAGAGTATAAAGCCATGGTAAAGGCCATGGTCTCTGCCCATTTCAAAGGATGTGATTTGGCTGAGGGGATGACCTGCTAAACAGCAGGAAGCTATCCACTGCAGCTTGTCATAAAGAGGTAAGCTGGTAGGGATGGCTAAGGCTGTCGAAATTTGAAAGAGCTGGAGATCATGGGGGGCTGGAAAGGTCAGAAAAGAATTCAGGAAGGAGGGGAGATGTAAGCTGGGTCTTGAAAGGTGCACAGAAAAGGGAAGATATTTCAGCTAAAAAGAATGAAAGCACCATGGGACACTTAGAAGCATGAATATCCAGAATGTTTCTATACACGAGTACCATTAAGCAACTAGAGTTCTCCTATGGAAAGTAAGTGAGATATTAACACCACGAACTCCTCAGCAGAGCAGGCCTTAACTGTAAATAAAGCTAAGAATGAGCTGGCAAATCTAGCCACCATTAATAGGCATTACCTATAGTCCAAATATATCACATAGTGATTCTGAATTATATTTCTTGAAACATCAGCATCCACACATATTCAAAGGGAAAAGTTCTGATATTTTCAGCTGATTATCAAATTGGATGATGCACAGCTGATTTGATTTGCTGTATAGTGAATTTTGTCATTAGGATGATTACAAAAGAAACTAGACACTGACAAATTCATGAATTATTTAAAGTTATGAACTCTGTGTAGCAGGTGGGTATCCTAGGCTCAAAGAATGCAAAAGTAATGAAAACGTAGGAGTGTTACATATTTCTAAGGGTTTATATGTTTACATATTTCTAAAAGCTCAAGGGAATTCCAATAAATGAGAGACAGTGGCTAATATGGTGATGTAAGACATGTCATCATGGCAAAACCCTCATGAGATCTACATTTTCATCATGCTAGTCACCAGTCTTCCCTTGTAGGAGATGGAATGACCAAAAATTCTGGATCTCTCTGGCTCTGTGTGTCAGTTTGACCATGTGCAAAGTTTAAAGTTCAGCTACCTAATATATTAAAACAGGCTGATAGTCCCCTCCCCTTCCTCCCAGACAAATAGGTCTCCAGTCTATGGCACTGAGCCCCAGGGAAGGAAATCACTTGCCCAAGAATTGCATTGAAGTCAAAAGCCAGATATTCTACCCAAAGCAAGTAGAAAAGGAGGGGGAAAAGCTCAGTATCTGCAAATATTAGACAGTGCAGCCTCAGGGCAGATAAGTTCTACTTGTGAGAAGATTAAACAAGACATTGAAGAAAGTTAGGGAATCTCCTTCCATAAATATTTAGAATTTTTAATCCAGTATTTATTTGGAGACAAGTAGATGGGAGTAATTATTCTTTTCTGTTTGGTTTCTACTAAACCTCTGTTCCCAAACATCATTCTACAAGACAATAATTTTTATATCTTATTGGAAAAACAGAAAAGCCCTAAGTGAGCAGGTAAAAACTTTATAATTGAGAGAAAACAGGAAGAAAAGAAAATATTTTGACACAGGCCAAGTCTCCTGACTGCAAACAATATAAACTCTCTCAGGTCACCTTGGAAAAATGGGAGATTTACCAGGAGAACCTCTGGACTGGGCAGATATGGAAGCCTCCAGAAACAATGGCAGCTCTGGGTCTGGCTGTTCTCCCATCTCTCTCTGGGGCCACCCTGACTCATCCTTCTCTCCTTTCTGACCAGTTTCTTGGCTTCCTCATGGCTTCTGCTCCCTCATTACCAGCTTACACATGGCATTCATTACAGCCTCTTGGGCCCCTCTCCAACCAAGACCCTTCAGTTTCAGCTCACTGCTACAACCTAGCATATTCTTGCTGCACTTAAGCTCTCAGGAGCACGACTCTGATTGGCCCAGTTCACCTACTGGAGTCAGGTTGCATTTTAGACCATTGTCTGGCCAATGCAACGGTGGCCCTTAGGTCAGGTGCCCACCACCGGTCCAATTCACCAAAGCAGATGATGGGTGGGAGGCAAAAGGGTGTGGTCAGAGCATTGCTCATCAGAAAGGGCTGAGGCACAGGCAGGCTCTGATTACTAATGAGGACCAGCTTTCCTTCAGAACCAGCAAAAATGCCCTTAAACTGCAGCCTGAGGGCATGTTTTATTATTTTATTCATCCAATCATGTATTAATTCTTACCTATCTCTACAACAAAAGATTTGAGGTGACTTACACAACTATGTACAATATAAAAGGAACAAATAGTTGAGAAATGTAGGCAAATGGGGAAAAAAAAGAGAATTTGTCCCTATTTCACAGGGACAAAATTAGTACCAAGTAGTCTATAACACTCAACATTAGAAAATTGCTTAAAGTGGGTGCTATTGTCTAAATGTTTGTATGCCCCACCACTCCCCAAATTCATATGTTAAAACTTGATCCCCATTGCAACAGTATTAAGCAGTGAGGCCTTTAGGAGGTGATTGGTCCATAAGGGCAGAGCCCTCATGAATGGGATTAGTGTCCTTATAAAAGAGGACTAAGCCAGCTTGTTCTCCCCTTCTACCACATGAGGATGCAGCAAGGAGGAACCATCTTTGAAGCAGAGAGTGCAGCCCTCACCAGATACTGACTGCTCGTGCCTTGATCTTGGACTTCCCAGCCTCTAGAACTGTGAGCCATAAATTTCTGTTGTTTACAAATTATCCAGTCTAAGGTATATTATTATAACAGTGGGAAGGGACTAAGACAGTGGGCCTTGAATTTGTTTCTAAATCTAAGACCTGTCAAACTTAATAGCAAGTGGCTACATATAAGAGGAAAGTCCAGGCAGAAAATGTCATTTATAGAATAGGTTATAAGCCCACCCTGTGGAAGTCTGTCTCTTAAAAGAGACAGATTCTCTTCTTTCTGTGTTCATCTGTGGGCTGCCTTGATAGGGAAGAAGATGCTAAATTATGTCTCAAGGCTTCTTCTGGTCTTGATTTCATAGCAGTGGTTGAAATTTCATTGACTGGGCCAGAAAACAAATCATTAAGAAGGCAAAATTTTATGTAGCTGAAACCAACCTCCAACACAACTTCATTCCTCTGAAGCCTTAGCCCCCAGCCCCCTCCAAAGTTGGAGACATAGTTGGAAAGCTGAAAAGGCAGATCATACATTTCTCATTTCTTTTTTATTGTGTATTGTAAGGCAAGAAGTACATAAGAAGGCTGGCTCAGTCACTCCAGTTTTTTACCTGTAGTATTTCCAATACTCTCAGATCTTCTGAAGCTCTTTATTTACTACTTTTTTGCTTCCTTTTGATGATAGAGCAGTAAAAAGTTCTAGAAAGCTTGATCCTGGAGCCTGACAATGGGTGAGTGCTACCCTGGGGTACCAGGCATGCCATGCTACATGAGATGAACTGTGAGAGCTCTGGAAAGTGAAATTGAATGTTCCCTCTCAGACTGGAACTGCAACTCATTCTATATAAAAGGACAGCTGTCGTTTAATATTCATTGAGCAGCCACTATGTTCTAAATGCCATATGAAGCGTATACATGATGTGACATTTGAAAAGAGAAGACTCGTTTGTGCAGGAACTGGTTACTGCTGATACTGGATTTGATGACTGTATGGTAAGGGGTAGAAGGGACACTTGGTGCTTTAACTTTTGCTAACTGAGAAAAATGCTATGTGAATTGCCAGGATGGTTATCCTGAAAAATCATTTACAACATTCAATTAACAATAATTAAGGCACTCAGTGGGAAGCTCCTCACTGACTTGCTAAGTAGCAAAAATTGGTGCTTGGCATTCCCAGTGGATGAGAGAAAAGATAATAAGTACCCCAAATGTAAAGACAATCAAAATGAAACCAATTATGACCAAATTATATTAGGCAAATAGAAGCACAAGTTGAATCAGGAATATTTAAGTTTTTAACAAGAAATATTAAAAAGAGATATAATAACATTTTAGCCATTAATTGATCATCTAATCTAGTTTAGTTCTGGGAAGGGAAGTGGTTTATAAATCTTTAAGTTTTACATGTGTTGATAAGGGACCATGGTCTATTAAAACAACCTCATATTTTTAAGCGCTCATGTAGGCTAATTTTCTGTTAATACAGTTAATAATGAACCACAACTGATTCTATTACCAATAGTCTTATTAAAAAGACAGTTAGCTAGTCATTTCATCCATCTTTTCACAACCACGTGCTCACAAATATTAATGGTAATTTGATTTACTATATTCAACTTTAATAATTTTAAACTATCCTCTACCAACTAACTTTATAGCGTTAAAAAATTATTTTTTTCTTACTTCTTTACAGTTTCTTTTTAACCTGCTCTCTTACTATTCTTCACTTCATCAGTTTTCCCTCCTCCATATATCTGAAATTATACAATCAGTTCTAGAATTCTAGTGATCCCTCAATATCCAACTGAGGGGTAAATCAGTCAAGGGTCACTTGTGTTTACTTGTAATGCAGTCAGTCTAAAGCATGGAAAACTTGTTAGTTTTCATCTGATTCAGCTTCCTTATTAGCATGTGTATATCCATTTCTCAAACTGACTAATATTTAAATCTAAAGACCTTAACTAGGCTGATATCTGGCAAAGAAAAAACAATGCATTCATTATTGCAATATTCATGTAAGCATCAATAAGAGTTCTCTTTCAAGTCCTCTGTTCTATTCCGCATATCCAAATACATCAGCTCCATTAAGTCTTTACGGTTAAAAATTTTATACGTATGTTTGGGCTGGGCATAGTGGCTCACGCTCATAATCCTAGGAGTTTGGGAGGCCAAGACAGGAGGATTGCCTGAGGCTAGGAGTTCAAAACCAGCCTGGGCAATATAGGGAGACCCTTGTCTCTCCAAAACAAAACAAAACAAAAATTAGTCAGGAATGGTGGCACGCGCCTATAGTCCCATCTATTCAGGAACCTGAGATGAGAGGATTGCTTGAGCTGTGGAGTTCCAGGTTGCAGTGAGCTGTGATTGCACCACTGTGCTCTAGCCTGGGCAATAGACCGAGACCAGTCTCTAAAAAACATTAAGCACATTTGAACAAAACCCTCATATTTATTATCAGAAAACTAAGTTCAATCAATCCATTCATATGAAAACCACTCTCGAGGGCATAAATCATAGCTATCATGAAGATGTAGACATATATGTGCATAGATATATGTGTATATATATAAAAATACGTAAACATATATATGTATATATAAGTACATTTTTCCAAAAAAATGATCATACTCTTACAAATACAATGGCTGCATAATAATATGGATGTAGTTTACCTCATTTGATTAGTCCTCTGTTGGCCAAGATTTAGGCTCTTTCCAATTGCTTGCACATAAACCATTACACACTCATCTGATTGTTCCCTTGGGATGAGTTTCTGCAGAATATATATATATATATACACACACACACACATATACACACACACACACACATATATATTCAGTACATATATATATATCTGCACACATAGTGGTCATATATATGTATTATATGACAGTCTCTCTCTCTGTATATATATATATATATATACACACACACATATGTAAATAGTGATCCTGAATCTATATAGATAGATAGAGACAGAGAGAGAGAGAGAGAAAGAGAGAGAAAGACAATTTGTTCCCCCGAAAGGTGGTATCATTTTGCATTATCATGGATAGCGTATCAAAGTGTCAAATAACCACTCAGGACAACTCTGATTTTTCCTTATATGACAGGTTAGAGGCATTTGGCTGTCATTTGTAGTTTTTGATTACTAGTAAGGTTGAAAATGCTTTTGCATGTTAAGTAGTTATTTCTTCTTCTGTAAGTTCTTACATCATTTTCTTTGTCCACTTTTATGCAGTAAGGATATTGACCCTTTGCTGGTTACATATACAGTATTGCAAATGTTTTTCCAATCTATATTTGTCTTTTAAATTTGTTCACAGTATTATTTTGGCTATTTTCCATGCCAATATTGATTCTAATATTTAGAAGAATAAATATTAGAATCAATTTAGACCATTTAAAAACAACAACAACAAATGCATTGGGAGACTGATGGGTATTTTGTCAATTAAAAATATTAATGGCTATAATTTTCAGTATGGACTCTGAAATCTAGAATCTCCCTCTGCAGTTCTTTCCTTCACTAAAAAGCACTAAGCTGGCTGTTTTGGAGATACTGCCTTCAGATCTACGGAAAAGAAACAAAACAACAACTACACAAAGCAGTGTATGAATGAGCATCAGCGAATAGGATAGTGGTAGCTTTGGAGCTCAGAGTTTGAAAACAATGGCTGTTGAGTGGGACTTTTGGGCAGATGTGTGCTTGCTCACGAGCCAGTTGGTGTACTTCAGTGGCATGACTGGTTGAACTTGGGGATTAGATGAAAGTGCCACCTTCAATTACATCCTATGCCTTCTTTAGGGTATGTCTATCTATTCAGATCCAGTAACGAACTCTGGTTTAGATCAGGGTAATGACTTGGTCCTATGAATTATGGCCGTCAAGATATTTTCTTCACTCAAATAAAAGCAATGACCTGAGCCAACATAACTTTACTAGGGAGAACGTCTGCTGACCTCTAAGATTTCCATCAAAATTGTAGTTTGCCAAGGTGTAAGCCGACCGCATCCTTTATAGGCATGTGGCTCAGCCAGCTGGCAAGCCCTGGCCCCACTTTCCCCAGGCAACCAGCCAACAACCCAGCACTTGAAGCAACATTCATGCCCACTGCAACATTTATTTTGCTTTATTTTTTGAGGTGTTAGCCACATTCTGTTAATTGGGACCTTTGCCAAGTTTTTCAGGCATTTGGAAGTGCTCATTTTTCCATCAATTTGTAGTGAAAATGTACAGTTCTGTCACGTATTTTCAGCAAGAAATCTGTAAAAAGACTGAAGTCTTTTTTTTTTTTTCTTTACCTAACTCAATATAGCAGAAATGAGGCAGGGGGATTGCCAGTCATTTCTAAGAATGACAATTTTTCACTGCTTGACAATCTGAAATAGAATATCCCAGCTATCTGATGATATGCCTGTGTACAGCTCATCCCCCAAATACAATGATAAGTGTTGAACAGCAGAGTTGAGGGCCCTTTGCTTAGGCATGATAATTTAGGGAAATAGTTAGCTCATCAAAATTGGCTGAGTGCCCTGTTTTCATATTATACAGACAGAAATCACTGAACCACAACTTTGCTGCTTAGAAACAGGCAGTAAAAGAAAGGGGGTGGGGAAGTATGAATAGCCAGTTACCCTCATTCAATCATGAAGTGTACTTTACACTCAAGGATAAACTGATACATGTTAAATTATGCCTGAAGAAATGTCTGGAACAGCACTCAAGAGACCTGTTGGCTGGACTCTGCTCCTCCTCAGCCAGGTGACCTTAGACAAGATCCTAAGACTCTAAAAGGAGAGTCCGAACAGACAATTTCTAGGTTCTAAAGCTCCCCCAAAACAGGCTCCTCCTGTGGGTCTCTCCTCAGTGTGGGGCAGAAATACCAGAGAGTGAGCTGCTGCACTGTGCTGGGCAAGGAATTCCCTTTTGGATTTGGGTTGGTGGAATTTTCTTTCCCTGCAATTTCATACCTATCACTTTTTCCTTTCTTGAAATCACAAAATGTCTGTACAAAATGTCTGTAATGTGAAGAGCCACATTAATTACTTTCATTAATAGGTTCAGGTGTACCCTATTTTTTAAACATCCTTCTTCAAAACCATAAACTTATCATTCATTAAGCACTTTCTATCAGTTAGGTAACATACTTGGTTCAGCAGAGTAGGTAACATACTTGGTTCAGACCCTCTGTCTCATTTTAGGCAGTTCACGTTCTCCGCATACCCACCAGATAAGGTAACAGAGACCTGGAGTAATGTGGAATCTGGAAAACTAGACGTGGCCCTTTCCAGATCCTTTGTTCTAAGAATGACTCCATGATACCTGGTTGAAGACTGCAAGCTGGGTTTCATGGAGAAACTGGCATTTGAAGAGAATCTTGAATGAATGGCAAGATTTCCAGAAATAGAGATGAAATGGAGGAAATTCTAGGCAGAGAACAGAATAGACACAGAAAGTTTAGGCAACATTTAAAGGATTCCCTAGCGAAAACACCTAGAGACAACAAATCTAATCTGTTTGCCATTTAAGTTAGGGTATTAGTTTATCTGTTTCACATATAGTCATTCAACACATACTCTGTATAACACACCATGCTTGGTGATAGAGGACATCCAAAGATGACGTTGGACGTTCTAATGTAGGTTTAAACTAGGCATTTCATTTTGTTTATCTTTTCTTTTCTTTCTTTCTTTTTTTTTTTT
>NW_012116677.1:771718-802077 GCF_000951035.1 Colobus angolensis palliatus | reverse complement strand
TGCATTCATCAGTTCATACAGTGATTATTTGGCATTTACTGTGTGCCAGAGTGATGTACCAGGAGAGCTATGCTCCTTTTTCTTTTCTTTTCTTTTTAAAATACAGGGTCTGTCTCTGCCACCTAGGCTGGAGTATAGTGGCACAATCTGGGTTCACTGCAACCTCCACCTCCCAGGCTCAATTGAGCCTCCCACCCCAGCCTCCCAAGTAGCTGGGACTACAGGCGGGCACCACCATGCCCAGCCAATTTTTGTATTCTTTTTGTTAGAGACGTGGTCTCGCCATGTTGCCCAGGCTGCTCTCGAACTCCTGGGCTCAAGCAATCCATCCACCTCAGCCTCCCAAAATGTTAGGATTACAAGCATGAGCCACAACACCTGATGGCATTTTAAATAATAAAAGAAATATATGCATATTTGTATAAAATATAGAAGAGGACAAATAACTAAGTTAAAAAATTACCTACCTTGTATAAGCTTATAGACTTTGAGGGTAATGCCACATCCAGCACGCAGAATCAAATATATAAATTTGGATGAACACAGAAGCAATAACTAATTAGCTCAAAGCAACATTTAAATTGATCTTTGCAGTGAAAAGTCATTAGCAAAAGCAATCTAAAGAACACCTGTTTAGATGCACTAGCATCGACAATTAGGATCTTCAGGGAATGAGGAGTTTCCAGCAGCCTTTACTCCAATAGGAGGCAATAGAGCTCAGCATTTTTATTACTGTAATCAAGAGCATTTAAGGAGGACAGAGGAAAATATTCACATCCACCTCTTAATTTCTAAGAGGAGGCAACTTCCTTAAGTCACTCACTTAATTAGCATGGGCTGGGGCTGGGGGTAGGGATGCTCTGCAGGATTCTCTGCTTGACACTCTTCCTCTTTAAGAAATCTGGGTTCTAAACTTTTCAGTAAAAGAAAAAAAATTCAGTCGCAACAATGGAACTGAAGAAGGAGCAGGTGGTGAATCTGATTGGTGCAGAGGTAGAAGTGGCAAGTGTGGTGCCCCCATATGGTCTCTAATCTAGAGTAGCTAGTGCTGCCCATGCTGGGTCAGTCTGAAGCCACAAAGGCTGGCACTGCACAGCTCCTGGGAGCATCATTCACAGAGACCAAGGTGGGAATGTCAAGTGGGAAGCCGGGCTTCACTCCTTGCTGTCCCCTCTCTAGATGCCAGCCTAATAATAATCATAACAGCTAACATTTATTGAGCACTGACTAGATGCCATGCATTTTCTGTGCAACATCTCATTGAGTCCTGGCAACTGCTCCATGACCTAGGTAACATTAATATCCCCATTTTATAGATAGTAGGGTGATCATACAAAAAATTCGTTATCCCAAACGGGGCACCTTTTACATTTAAAATTTTTTTTAGTAGAGATGAGGTCTCCCTGAGTTGTGCAGGCTGGTCTCAAACTCCTGGGCTCAAGCGATCCTCCCACCTTGGCCTCCCAAAGTGCTGGGATTATGGGTGTGAGTCACCACACCCAGCCTCAAATAAGGCACTTTTGAGAGAGGAGGTGCTATTACTGAGAACAACAGGTGTAAACCAGGTCTGACTCAGGCAAGGCAGAGTCTGTGGTCACCCTCCAGATAAGGGCCTTCAGGTGCAGGGCTCTGGCTTGCACAAGACCAAGGATGTGGCTGAGTGGGGATTCTTTGCAGTGTCAGCCACAGCGTGTTTCCACTGGGCAGCTTTATATCTTCGTCCTGGGCCTTTTAGAGTATCCATGTTTGCTTGTTTGTGTTTTCTGTAAAATGTGGTAATGAAATCTACTTCATATAGTTACATAAAATTCAATCAGGGCAAAATACCTAAACTACAGGGAGGAGCTGAAAGCAGTAGTCACTCAATAAACCCCACTTCCTTTCCTCTAGCTCACCTCTGTGTGTCCTCTGCAAATTCCTTCACTTCTCTGGCCTTTCATTGCCTCCCTCATGCAAGAATGGAGTTGGATTAAGGGGAAAACTTCCTCTCAGCACTGGCATTCTTTCTCCTCTGGTTCCTCTGGAGCCCATCTTTGTTCACTCATGTGCAGCAGGAGGAAGAGCCCTCTCCTCTGCTTTTAGTTCAGACAAATGGCTTCTTTTATTCATGCTCCTTTCACTTTCAGTGCTTTCTCTGAGAGGTTGAAATGGTGGATGTGGGAGGCTGTTCTCTCCTCCTGTTGTTTTCCTTCCATTGCCATCGGCTTGTGCTGGAGCTCCTCCTGTGGGTCTCTCCTCAGTGTGGGACAGAAATACCAGAGAGTGAGCTGCTGTGCTGTGCTGGGCAAGGAATTCCCTTTTGGAATTGGGTTGGTGGAATTTTCTTCCCCTGCAATTTCATACCTATCACTTTTTCCTTTCTTGAAATCACAAAATGTCTGTACAAAACAAACAAACACACAAAAAACCCATAAAATGCATTCAGAGGTCACACCATCACGCCAATGTAAGGACCATTTTTCCTAAGAATAAACACTGGAATTGAATTGAGAATCAACACCTTAATGAATCAAAGGCAGTAGAAAGTGAGAAAAGCACATGAGGCTTATGGAATGAGATGGTTCCTGAAGACTGACAGAAATCCTCAGGGCAGTGTGGCCTCCTGAACAGGCAAGGGTACCAGCATGCATTTTTCTTTTTTTTTTATTATTATTATACTTTAAGTTCTGGGGTACATGTGCATAACGTGCAGGTTTGTTACATATGTATACTTGTGCCATGTTGGTGTGCTGCACCCATCAACATCAGGTATAACTCCCAGTGCAATCCCTCCCCCCTCCCTCCTCCCCGTGATAGGCCCCAGTGTGTGATGTTCCCCCTCCCGAGTCCAAGTGATCTCATTGTTCAGTTCCCACCTATGAGTGAGAACATGCGGTGTTTGGTTTTCCGTTCTTGTGATAGTTTCCAGCATGCATTTTTCTTCCCTTTCCTTCTTTTCTTCCCTCCCTTATATCTTTTCTTTGTCTTTTATTTTCTTTGAGACAGGGTCTCCCTCTGTCACCCAGGCTGAAGTGCAGTGGCGCGATGACAGCTCACTACAGCCTCGACCTCCTGGGCTCAAGTGATCCTCTAGGACTAGAGACATGCACCACCATGCCTAGGAAATTTTTAAATGTTTTAGAGCAGGCCAGGTGCAGTGGCTCACACCTGTAATCCCAGCAATTTGGGAGGCCAAGTCAACAGGATCGCTTGAGTCCAGGAGTTCAAGACTAGCCTGGGCAATATAGGGACACCCTGTCCCTACAAAAAATAATAAAAAAAAAATTAGCTGGGCGTGGTGGTGCATACCCAGAGTCCTACCTCCTTGGGAGACTGAGGTGGGAGGCTTGCTTGATCCTGGGAGGTTGAGGCTGCAGTGAGCTGTGATTGTGCCACTGCACTCCAGCCTGGGCGACAGAGCCAGACCCTGTCTCAAAAATAAATAAATAAAAATAAAATTCTTTGTAGAGATGGAGTCTTGCTACATTGCCCAGGCTGGTCTCAAACTTCTGGCCTCAAATGATCCTCCCACCACGGCTTCCAAAGTGCTGGGGTAACAGGTGTGAGCCACCTCACCTCACCCAGCTCCTTCCTTATTTCAAAGGTATTAACTAAGCACCTACCTTGTTGAATTTCAGGAACTACTCTAGGCTCTGAGGGTTGGAATAAATAAAAAATAGTCATGCTCCCTGCCTTCACAGAGTTTTCACTGTAGCAGTGAGAGTGGTGTTGATCTAGTAACCACACAAATGTGTTAGATGGCGACCCTGAGGAATGCCGTTGAAGGAGAAGTATGATTGGTGCCACAGCCTGCTTTGACCCACTGTGGGAGGCTGGGCAAGATCTCCCTGAGGAAGTGATGAGGCTCACACCGAGACGGGAAGGATGAGTCGGCGTTCTGGGCAGAGGAAGCAGATTGTGTAAAGCCCTGAGGTGGAGGGAAGCTCTCTAGTTTGAAGAACTGAAAGATGGCCAGGCATCTGGAACTCTGAGAACAAAGGGGAGAGGGTGCAAGATGGGGCTGGAGAGGGAGGTAGGGCCCAGGCCTACCTCCAGTTTTGGAAGCCTTTTTACGGATTTAGGCTGTTCCTAAAAATCACAGGCAACTTTTGCAAGTGTTTTCAGCAGGAAGGTGTCATGATCAGAGTTTATTTGAAAGTGATCACTGCAGGAAAATGGATTGAAAGGAGGCAAGAAAGGGAGCAAGGAAACAATAAGAAATAACAGTAGCTGGTGTGTAAGGAGCATGTTACTGTGGACCACGTACTGCTCTGTGATCTTTATACAGATCATCTCCTTCAGTCCTCACACAGCCCTGTGGGCCAGGGACGATCATCCCTCTCCTTTTACCGAAAAGGAGATTAAGACACAGAGTCGCTGGACCAGCACTGGTTGGCTTGTAAGTGCTAGAACCAGGATGTGACCCTGGTGGTCCCTGGTTAGAGCCCAGAGCTTAGTTACTACATCCCAGGGGCTCCTTCCTGCCCACAGGCTGGGCAGCAGACAGTGGGGGCTTGCACCAGGGTGGTGGCATGGACAGACCCATATTAAATGGGAAGAACTGACAACACCCAGACCAGCAGTGGGGGAGGGGAGAGGGAGAGCCATGTGGGGGAGGCGGGAGGGAGAGCCAGGTAGGAAAGGGAGGAAGGAGAGCCAGGTGGGGGTGCAGCTCAGGACCTGAAGCTTCTGGAAGGGGCTGGGTTTGGGGTGGCACACATATCCAAGAGTGTGGAGGCTTCTGTACAGCCCTAGAGCTAAGGAAAAGAAAACAGGTTTGATAATCCAGTGTGGGCCGCCTTATTTTCTTTCTTTCTTTTACTAGGAATTCCAGGAGATCAGCTAAGAACTGCCTGCTTTGGTTCTCTTCTTTTAAAAAACCAGACCTATGCCAGTTTTGTTCCTGCTTTATTTATTTGTTCAGCTTGATGTTTAATTCTTTTAGTTTCTAAAGGTTTTACTTTCACTGTGGTGCATTGCTAAAAATTCTGTCTGTGGACTGCTTGGATTCACATGCTCATTGATTCTCCCTCTACCCATTTCAGAATTAACCTGAGCAAATAGCCATGTTTTCTAGTTCCCAAATTCCTCCACTTCCGCTAACTGACATTCTTAAATCTGACATTGGTCAGCCTTGACCCTTGGAATGTAGGTATCATTTTATTTCAACAATGCGCTTTAGGTGTCTACATGTTAAGGTTTCTTAAGCAATACAGGCTGTACTTTGTCAATAGCTGCTACAAAAATACATTTTAAAATACCCAGTTGCTACATTCTTGCCTGGAGATAATTTTCTGGAAAACTTGCTAAAGAACAATCTTCTCATAGTTTTCTATTAGGAATCAAATAGTTCAAACTACTGGACTACAAAGGCCTATTTGGCAAACCCATTCTCCGACACACTCATGTGGACATGCACACACCCCCCACACACACACACACAGTTTTTAAAAGGAAGATGAAGGCATGTATTATTGCAAACATGTTTTAAATTCTACCATATATCACCAGAGGGAGAACCCTAACAAGTTAGTCAGAATTAGAATTCTAACTATGTAGAGTACCTTTGGCTGAGCTATTTTCCCTTGGTGATTCCACAAAGGCAGCAAGGCTCTGTGTATGTTTCTTTGTTAAAATGCACTGTGAAATGGAGGTTGGTTGTGCATTCATCAGTTCATACAGTGATTATTTGGCATTTACTGTGTGCCAGAGTGATGTACCAGGAGAGCTATGCTCCTTTTTCTTTTCTTTTCTTTATAAAATACAGGGTCTGTCTCTGCCACCTAGGCTGGAGTATAGTGGCACAATCTGGGTTCACTGCAACCTCCACCTCCCAGGCTCAAGTGATCCTCCCACCTGAGCCTCCCAAGTAGCTGGGACTACAGGCCCATACCATCATCCTTGGCTAACTTTTTTGCATTCTTTGTAGAGACAGGTTTTCTCCATGTTCCCCAGACTGGTTTTGAACTCCTGAGCTCGAGTGATCTGCCCACCTCGGCCTCCCAAAGCGCTGGGGATTACAGGCGTGAGCCATAGCACCCAGCCATAAGCTCCATTTTAAACTTCAATCTTGTGGAGGAATCAGAAGTAAAGAAGCAATTCATTACAGGGCAATAATAGTTATGAAAGAGGAGGCACAAGATGCTATGGGAGAAACATCTAACCCAGGGTGAAGCTCATCAAACCAGGGTTTCTGGAGGAAAAGAGATGAACGCTGAGACCTGAAGAATGAGGAGAGACTAAGAGAAGAGAAAAAGAAAAGAGCTTTCTAGGCAGAAGGATCAGTGCATTCTAAGATTCAGAGTATAGAAGAATATAGAGTATTTAAAGAATGAAAGCAGTAGGGCTGGATCTTAGAATGCAAAAGATGGTTGGTGAATAAGACGAGGTCATGCAGGGTCTTGTAACAATGTCAAGGAACATGGGATTTATCCTGAGGGTAGGGGAAGCCATTGAAAGGGTCAAAGCAAAGAGTGTAGAGAGTTGATTGGGGAGGGGAAGGCTGGAGACAGAGAGATCAGCTGTTGTAATGACACAGAGAAACTGGTGGCAAGGACTAGGATAGTAGCTGAAAAGGCAGATTCAAATGACAATTGGAAGGCTGGCTATAGAGAGCAGGGGAGGGGGAAGATGAGAGAAAGACTCCTAAGTCTCTGGCTTGGATGACAGCACCATTCACTGAAAGAGAGAACACAGGTACTGAGGCTGTTGTGTCTATGGGGCATCTAAAGCAGATGACCAGTGTCGAGTGAGTAAGTTAGCTGATGAATCTGCACTAAAAATATAGACGTGGTAACCGAAGCTAGTTATAGGAGTGGAAGAGAGTGTTCAAGAAGAGGTGTCCAGTGATTGTATAATAGTAATATGGAGGTCACACATGATTTTGGAGGTATAAGATGGGTGGGGATGGAGTCAGAAGCCAGACTGCAGAATGAGCAAAGGAACAGGAGCAAGTAATAGGCAATGTAGACAACTCTTTTGAGAAGATTAACCACAAAAGGGACTAACGGGTCCAGGAGCAGCAGCTGAGAAGTGGTTTAGGAACTAGGAGACTGGTGAATTTGAATATCAATGAAAAAATCCAGAAGAAAGATTGGGGCTGAGGGTTTACCAAAGAGGGACAAAGTCCTACTAGGGATGGCATCCAGGCACTGGGAGAAGAAAATAAAGTGGAAAGGATGGATGTGGTGCAGTTAGAGCACAGTCTTGGCTGTGCAGTGAGTTGAAGATGTTCTCACTGATGTTTTGATTTTCTATGTTAGTGGAAGGCAAGATAATCTGTCAGGAATGAGAGGTAGAGGCCAGGTTCAGTGGCTTCTGCCTATAATTCCAGCACTTTGGGAGACTGAGATGGGTGGATCTCTTGAGCTCAGGAGTTCAAGACCAGCCTGGGCAATGTGCTGAAACCCCACCTCTACAAAAAAAAAAAAAATCAGCCAGGTGTGGTGGTACATGCCTGTAGTCCCAGCTACTCGTGAGGCTGAGGCAAGAGGATTGTTTGAGACCAGGAGATCAAGGCTGCACACACCACTGCACTCCAGCCTGGGCAACAGAGCAAGACCTTGTCTCAAAAAAAAAAAAAAAAAAGAATGAAGGGGAGGCCAGATGCAGTGGCTCATGCCTGTAATCTCAGCACTATAGGAGGCTGAGGCTGGAGCGATTGCTTGATACCAGGAGTTTGAGACCAAATTGGACTAAATAGTGAGACCTCGACTCCATGAAAAAATTAAAAAATTATCTGGGCATGGTGGCACACATCTAAAGTCCTAGCTACTCTAGAGTTTGAGGTGGGAGGATTGCTTGAGCCCAGAAGATCAAGGCTGCAGTGAGCTACAATTGTGCCACTGCACTCTAGCCTGGGCGATAGAGTAAGATGACCCTGTCTCCAAAAACAAAAAAAAAAAAAAGAGAGAGAAGAAAAGAGACTAAGGAAGAAGTTTACAGGACAGGATAGAGGGATAGAAAAGAATGGAGAAGGTTTTCTTTAAAAAAAAAAGTAGTATATTTTTAATTAAAGTAGAAATACATACCTATGGTTTAAAAAAAATCCAAAAGAGTATAGTGAAATGTAAGTCTGTGCTCCACCCTAGCGGCCCAGCCCTCCAGCCCTCTCGCTGGAGGCAACCACCGTGACCTGTTGGTTCTTGTATCTTCTTTCAGAGATATTTTATGCCCTGCTCTGACCCACTCTTTTTCACTTAATATCGTGTCTTGGAGATAGTGCCACATGAGTACAAATAAATCTACCCCATTATGAACCATGCTTTCTTTAACTGGTTCTTTGTGCATATTTCTTGGCTCACAGGTAAGAGTGTATACATAGGAAAAATATGTAGCCTTGAAATTTCCCTCTGAAGAGATTATAGCTATTTACATTGTGTTATGCTCTTCCTGATCATAAACAATGCAATGTATTAGTAAATATCTTTTTTATTTTACTCAGCCTGACAAGTGGAAAATGGAATCTTACTTTGCTTTGGATTTTTTAAATTGAAAGGAGGAGAATTTTAAAAATATTTAGCAGCCAATTGGGTCTCTCTCTCTCTCTCTCTCTCTCCCTCTTTTTTTGTGAACTGCCTGCTGATGGCCTGGCCCATTTTTCTTTTGGGTCATTGGTCTTTTCCCTATTGATTTTTAAAAATGGAGAAGGTTGAAGTGGACAAGAGGAAAAGGTTGAAGAGGGCTGGGCCTCCAGGACACCCACCAGGGTCCTCCATTTCTGCACAGGAACTGCAGACAGAGCCCTGTAGGTTCTTTTTGAATTGAACAGCTCTTAGTTGAAATGATGTCTGCAGCCTTGGCCTGTGATTTCTTTCTCCAAGAGGTTTACAGCTCCATGAGGCCTGCAAAGCAGAAGGGGAAGGAAGGAAATCCCCATTCTCGGACTCTGCATTGTCGGCCTGTGAGATGGTGGGGAGAAGCAGATATCTGGATAGAAACAGTCCCTGGCAGTGGGTGAAGCTCCCTGAAGCTCTGAGTCAGCTCAGACCTCGACACCCGCCTGCCCTGGGGAAGGGATTTTGGAGCCTCCTTGCTGGATCTTGGTATTTACTTGTGGGCACAAGTGTCCTCTACTTGATCTACATGGTGGCCTTCCAGACCTGGAGTGGACCAGCCTATCTCTGGTCTACTGTACTTGGTCATTCTGGATGCAGTTCTTGATGCCTACCTGCCCCAAGCTGGGCACCTTCTCACACCGACCGTCACCACTGGGACTGCCCCCTGCCAGTCACTCTCCTGGTCTTCACCTAGTCCTGGGCCAAAGGGCCAGAGGGTTGGAGGGTAAGGAAGCAGGGTGGGGCTTTGGCATCCTTGTTCTCAGCAGGTAACTGGCTCCCACCTGTGGCATTTCCCACAGTTCCACAGAGAAGGTTCAGGACCTGGAAGCCATGTTATACCCTAAACTCCTCAATAGGAAGCCAAGAAAGTACCTTATCTCAGGGCAGAACTTGGAGCTTCTGTTACATATGAAACGTCAAAGAGATGTGAGCTGTTTTGTAAATGATCTTATCACAACATACAAATCATACAGTTAAAAATGACCTAAGAAGTGAAAGGACAGAAACACATTTCAAACATTTATTAGCACATGAGACATGCCAGGTGCACATGTGATATTTGGCCCTTACCATACCTGATAGGTAGTGACCATTATTATCCCCACTTTGCAGATGACAAAAGGGAGGCTTAGGTGATTTAAGTAACTTTCTTTAAATTACAGGGCTAGAAAGTGGCAAGGCAGGCATCGGAACCTAGTACTGTCTAAGGCTATCACTCTATGCATCCATGTAGATTCCCACTGCATGAATGTAGCTGTGGCTAAAGAAGATCTTACAGATTCAGCAAGTAGCTTCATGTTTCTTGATATTTTGCAGATTCTTCTTTTCCTGAAAAAGAGGCCTATCTAGGGGTTCTAGACAAAAACAGACCCACCGTGCCTTATAAAACAGGGCCCTTACCTTAGACCAGCTGAGCCTCTCTTTTATCTAGTGATCAGATCATGGAGTGTCCATGGGTAGGTGATGGCTTAAACTACAGAAATCATTATTGAAGGGGGCATTAACATTGCCACTCCTGATACTCAAATGCATTGGTCAGTCTAGCATTTTCCAACTCAGCTTTCATAACCATTGCTTTTAGATTCCACTGGTTTAAATTTTTTTTAAATTTGTTGTCCCTACCTCCTGCCCAACTCCTTTGCTTGTGAATGGAGGCTCAAGCTTGGAATCTGGCATCTGTGGAGATTTGACATTGACAGGTACTGGGGTACAGACCCAAAACTAAAATTCAGAGGGGCAGATTATTTTATTTTTTAGCTGCCTTGATGGCTGAAGGTGGTAAACATGTCACTATGTTACAGCTAAAAAGGAAATTGAACACAAAGAAAAAAATGACACACCCAGTAACCCACTATTTAAAACATTCAAACATTCAAAAACCATGAACTGTGGCAATTTTTTTTAACCCTGTTTTTTCATAAAGATTAATGAGAGGCCTAACTGAATCTTCTTTCTTCTTTCTTTTTCTTTCTTTCTTTCTTTCTTTCTTTTCTTTCTTTCTTTCTTTCTTTCCTTCTTTCTTTCTTTCTTTCTTTCTTTCTTTCTTCTTCTTTCCTTCTTTCTTCTTTTCTTTCTCTCTCTCTTTCTTTCTTTCTTTCTTCTTTCTCCCTTCCTTCCTTCCTTTCACTCTCTTTCTTTCTTTTTCTATTCTTTCTTTCTTCTCTCTCTCTCTCCCCTCCCTCCTTCCTTCCTTCCTTCGTTCCTTCCTTCTTTCCTTCCTTCCTTCCTTCTTTCCTTCCTTCCTTCTTTCCTTCCTTCCTTCCTTCTTTCCTTCCTTCCTTCCTTCTTTCTATTTTAACTTGTATTGCTTAGGTAGATGCTGACATTAGAGTACTACCTTTCTTTACAACATAAACTATTTCCTGAGACATTTATAGAGTGAACCAAGTGGAAGTGAGAATATACTCCTACTGATAAAAATTACTGTAGTCTGTTAACTTCTCCAAAAAAATCAGCAATTCTGTAAAATTGTTTCTTATCTATTTTTCCCTTTGTCTCTAGAAGCCAACTTTTAGAGAAGCCTTTCAAAATTTCTCAAGCTACGATGTAGTAGATGGTTTTCAAAATGCTAAAAATACCAGAATAGTACCCTGAATTTCAATGCCGTCTCCTCTACTGTAAGTTCCCAAGCCAATATTGTGACTGTCTTGGAGGGGGCCCGGAGAGTGAGGATGAATGAAGAATGAAGCTTTTCTTTCATAGACAGTGGAACTGACCCCAATCATAATTTTCAGTTCCTAATAAGGAAAAGTGCAGCCAATTAAAATGGCCCCCAATTAATTATTGTTGAAGCCAGCATTGTGTGTGTGTGTGTGTGTAGTTGGAAACTAAAAGGGTGGTACTAATGTACAAATAACAAGACATAGAGGAAGCTAAAAGAAGCCTAACCTTCCAGGTTGGCATTGAGGGGCAGGACTCAGCCATCCCCTTCTTTAAACAAGACAACAGTGGCTGCCTGTGCAGGTTCCTATGTTTGAGGAGTATGCTTCCTAAAGTCCACTATTGCTCTTTTTTTTCTTAAGGGGAGCAGATGTATTGGGGCTAACCAGAAAGGAAAGGGGGAGAAAGGAAAATATACTTCTGAGTTAGAGAAAATTTGTGACTCAATATCTCAATGAATGTGAATTAAATTTCATTGGCAACTAAATCCATAGTCATAGTAACTAAAAAAGGAGGAAAATTGTAGTTTCTGGACTGCCTGGATTAAAGACATCAGTGACAGCTCCCTGGAAGTTCTGAGAGTTGCTTCCTCAGCTCTCCTGTCTCCCCCACTTTTCCCCACCCCTGGGTTCTCACTCTTTGGCTTATTTGGAGGTGATATTAAGAAACCCATGTTTGAAGAACATGATCTCCAAAAAAGGCATTGCATTGTCTATTTGGAGACAGGCTCAGTTAAGAATCCTGGCTCTCCCACTTGCAAGCTGTGTGATATGGTCAAATCACTTAACCTCTCTGAGGTTCAGGGTGCTCGTCTGTGAAATAAGGACAGTATGACCCATCATGTACTTTTTAGGGTGACTGTGAAGAAATACATAAATGCAAGTTTCTGGATTCTAGTTTTTCCCCAACCACTTTCTAGCTGTCTGATTTCATGAAGTAACTAACTTATATGTGCCTTATATATGAATTTCCATCTTTGTAAAACTTACCGATCTCATATAGTCAGCAATAATAATATTCACCTCAATTAGTCTTTTAAAGGTTAAAGGAGATGAAACACCTCTTGAAAATATTTGGCACATAGTAAATGCTTAATAAATATTAGCTGTTATTATTAATATTAAATAACAAGTGTAAAGTGCCCAAGACTTGATCGAGAAAGTGTGTTCTATAAATGGTACACCTATTAGTTTGAAAGCTATAACTGTGTATATTTTGACAAATCTTCAGCTATTCGAGCTAAATACACAAATACACATCTCTAATTTTTTAATGTTTTACTAAAGTATAACACACTTGCAGCAATCAGCAGATGTCGTAAGTATAAATATAATTATATTTAACCCTGTTTTTAGATGATTTTTAAAAGCTAGACACTTTCTCTGTGAGTCTGTCAATTAGAAGAAAGGAGATTAATTTATTGAATTAAAATACGGTTTTATTCAGATGAATTAGTCTGTTCTCACACTGCCATGAAGAAACACCCAAGACTGGGTAATTTATGAAGGATTTAATTGACTCACAGTTCCATGTGGCTAGGGAGGCCTCAAGGAACTTACATTCATGGCAGAAGGGGAAGCAAACATGTCCTTCCTCACATGGCAGCAGGAGAGAGAAGTACAGAGCAAAGCGGGGAAAAAGTCCCTTATAAAACCATCAGATCTCATAAGAACTCACTCACTATCATGACAACAGTATGGGGGAAAGCCCCTGCCCAATAATCTAATCACCTCCCATAAGGTCCCTCCCACAACACTTGGGGACTATGGAAACTATAATTCAAGATGAGATTTGGGTGGGGGCACAGCCAAACCATATCATCAGATATTAAAAAAAAAAGAAATGCTACATTAAATATACACATTTTTTGGCAACAAACAGCATGCACTTTATTAATGTAATTACTTCATCTTAACTCTAAAGATTCCTTGGAATCACCAGGACATTGGCAGTTGCTGCAAAGAAGAGGTGGTGACACTGATAAAAATGCCTGGGAGTTTGACCTCTTTAGCACTCTTGATCTGGGACCTCAATTTTTTTCCGCTTAATTGATTACACCTTGCAGGGAGTTCAATAGCTTCGCTGAAAGCACTAGACAGACAGATGTTTTGCATAAACATCTGTTTATGAAGCATAAACACCAACATCTCCTGGCTTTGAAAACCCTTTATTCTGAAAGCTTTGGCTGATTTCACCCATTACAAGCAAATGACAATTCCTCTTAGCAACTCTTCTACCTAGCAGTTGACATGTTCATTTTGACAATGATTGTAAAATTCATTCTGATTTCCAAAACATCCAAATGTGAAAAAGCAGGAGTCTTAGAATTGAGAAGACATTATTTTAATACTTTGCGACATACCAAAAACAATACAGGTTATCTATGTGTAAAAAGACTGGATATTATAAGAGTGACTCTCTATTTGGCTTTGTAATTTGGGAACCAAACTGTAATAGGGGACAGAGATTTCAAGGGGGGAGTCTTAGATATTTTATCCAGTGCAAATATCACCTCAAGATATCTTTCATATAATCGTCATCATTTTGAAGTGCCGACTCTGTGCCAGACACTGTGCTATGTACAGTGTCTTTTAGGCTTCATAAAAAATTGTATTAAAAAACTGGGGCTCAGAGAAATAATTGTTTCAGCTAACTCATCTGTGTGGAAGATCTTGAATTTGAATCCAAGACTGTCAGACTCAAAGCTTAGACTCTTTCAAGTACAATAACTTTCTCCAGTTATGTCATGTTAAGTATATTTAGTGTACTCAGAACACGAAGAATGACTCCAAAGTTCTGTTAGACACCGGAGGAGGAGTAGTGTCTCGCGCGCACACACACACACACAAATCCATTAGGCAGTTTCCCTAACAAAAGGGAAATTCAGTGATGGCTGAAGGTGCTAAACATGTCATTATGTAACAGCTGTATAAAACATAAAAATCTCACTGGTGTAGACCATCAGAGGGAGGGTTGGATTGAATTAGTAGAAAGTATGAATTTTAAACTCATTTACATAATACAGATTTTCCTAATCCCTTATGGATTTCAAAATGGATTTCCATCCATTCTCTCATTTCATGATCATAACAACCTCTCAAACTAGTCAGAGTTGATATTATGCAATTTTAGGTAAGAAAAATAAGGGCTGAAAAAGTTAAGTGCCTTGCCTATGGTCATAGAGCTATTTGGTGACAAACACACACCTTGTTACTCTACAGGGTGACCTAACAAATTCCTTCTGAATTGCCAGATAATTATTGGATAAGAATGATATGTATTCTTATATTAATTATTCATATATAAGGGATTGCCTGAAGTGCTCAAAGATGTATTTCAAATATTCCTCCTGTAATCTCATTTACATCATTCTTCTGCACTACTTAGCAAGACAGGGTGTGCTAAATGGAAGGAAAATTTTTGCCCAGGTCCCAATCAAGTTATTATAAATTCCAAATTAATAGGGTCTAAATAAACAAGAGCTTATTATGGAACTAAAAGCTGATAATGTTATTTGTTTCTGATATCTTTTTTCATTTGCCTCAGCCTCAATTTAAGCATTTTATCTACTGCATTTTTTTTCTGTTTCCTCATTAGAGAAACAGGACAAGAGAGGCATAGAAGGAAAGAATCACTTGCATGTGAATAAAATTAATAACCTAAAATTATAGAAGGGGTGAAGAGGCATCTTTTTGGTAATCTATCATAATGTTTAGTAACAGCAATTTGCAGTAATGAAATAACTAATCTTTACTTCTCCTGGGTATGTGTTATATTTATCGGCTTATGCTTTACTTACATTTTTTTATTACTCCATTTCCTAAATTATTTAAACTTACAAGGCAACCTCTAACTTATTAATGATAAGACAGGCTTTGGAAATGAGAATCATGCAAATAATGGTTTCATTTTTTACCCATGTTTTTAAGGGACTGAGATATCTTTGTCATTTACCTGGGATTTATAGGGACCAAAAAGCTGGACATCATTCACCACTGGGGACAGGTAACCCAGCTTGAACTCTAAGGACCATGAGGATTCACCTCTATAAAATAAACTTCAGTTAAATAGCATCTGGGTAGAAATTTGGTTTTCCTTGTGCTGGGTTTCCTTATGCTTTTAAAAGAATCCTAAGGGATGGAGATGAGTGAGAGACAGGCCGGTAGCATGAAAGTTCCAGTGCTCTTAGAGATACTTCTTCCATGATTAAAATGATTAAAATGAATTTTTTGTTTGCCAGGTGCAAGGAATAAACACTCTTGGATTCTCTCTGTTCTGTCGTTTTCCCTCTAATCTACAAACACACCACAAAGGCTCCTCTGTTCCTTCCCTCAATCACATTTCTCATTCAGACATCCTTCCTGTTTGGGGTTCTGTTTCTTACTTCCATTTGGTTCTTTGCTTTCTGGTATGGGCTTCCAACTTTGTTTGTTTTCAGGTTTCTCACATTTTTCTATTTTTGAATTGTTCCTTTCTGCAGCACAACCTCTATGTGTCGCTCCTTTTTCATTTTGCTCCCTGTCTATTGTGTACCTGGTATTATTCGTCATCTTTGCTTCTATTTACTTCCCTCCTCCTAGCTCTTATTTCTTTATCTCTGGCCCCTTACTTCCTCTCCTCAATTCTCCTGTTCCCATCCCCATGCCCTTTGACCAAACATCCTCTCCCCACCCCTACTTAAAGCAACTGAAGAAACACTCCCAACTAGAATGGAGTAAGACTGCAAAGAATAGAAAGGTGGCAGAGTGAACCTGGGAAGGGCGTGCTAGCCGTGTTAACGACTTCCCCATCCTCTGCTGGCCTCCTCCTCTGTCTGCGTGTGCCTTGCAAGGGAAAGACACAGCACAAAGGAAGGGAGAAGGAGGAAATGAAGGTGAGGGCTCAGGGCACAGGGACTGCCGAGCTGTTCTTTAAATACTACCCACTCAGTGTTTGTCTTGGGAACTCTACAGAACAAGTTTATATTTCAAGCACAGAGCAACTCAAATCAGCTTCCCTGAAACTGGGATCCAGATGCTCTTGAAACAAAACTGTAGGGCAGTATAGTCAGAATGTTTCCACTTGACCCTAGATTGCTCTAAAACTACTCGTGGGAGAGTGCTAACACCAACCTCCAGAACAAACATCTTACTTCTCATGGTTGCCTATGACCTAGCCTCACCCTTGGCATTCTTTAATTTTAAAAATATTTCCAGATATGTTTATAAATAAATCACACATTTTAGAACCACCTTGCTGCCACTCTGTACTGCACAGGAAAAATCTGTGACAGTTCACACTGTGGAAATTTTGCTTCTCTCTCACCCTTCAGAAAAAAAAAAAAAAAAGAAAAAAGCATAATAAATATTTAAAAGCCAGATGAACAAGGAGCTCTCAGAAAAACAATTTTACCAGCCCAGTCATAGTAAGAAGACCAAATGTACAAACAACTTGACCTTTCCTCCTTTCCCTCCCATGCCTGGGCAGCTTCTGAAGCACCATGCAGTTCCTGTTTGGGGACAGTGGGACCCAGGAGTGGCTCCTCTCACCTGGAGTGCTGCTGAGGAAGGATGATGATATCGCTGACTCCGTTTTTTCCTTCTTCAGGCAGGTGTCCGTTTGTTGATTTTGAAACTGAGTCCCAGGCAAAACACCTAGCTATTCACATTCTTCAAAACAACAACAAACCTGCACTTTTGTAAATGGTTTTAATTTTGACAAAAGAAGGCCTTTTTCTAAGGTGACATGAACAGGGGAAATTACCTCAAATTTGTAACATTATTTTCGAGCATCCGGTGTGATGTCAGTTATCCCTCCCGTCCTACCCTGGCTTATTCTTTAGATGAAAGGGAGCGGAGCTGGGTCTTAGGAGCTACTGAAGGAAGGACAACAAAAGCTCCGTCATGACGCTTGTGTCTGACCCTGCTCTGATTGAGGGTGGGTCTGTATAAGGACCACACCTTCCTGCAAAGGCAGCTTTCAGGCCTCAGGCTCTGCCCACTCAGGGCTGCCTTCATGTGGGGACTTCGTGGTCCACGTGGGTCCTCTCTTCAACAATATCTGCTTATTTTTGTTTTTATTTCCTCGCTTCCAAAAAAAGGATGAGCTAAAAACTGATTCCATAGAATAGAATGATACACACACACAGAGTTAGGAATAAATTATATTCCCACAAGCATAAGCAAAAATTACGTGCTGGGACTCTAGTTTTAGTGCTCATTTTTACTCTCTAAAGAAGCTTTGAAACAAAACAAAAAGAAGAAACAAAAATAAAACACAAGAAAAAAAATCCACGACGAGATGGGGTCCAGTTAATGGTATTCTCAAGTTTTTCTGTTTCTGTTGGTTTGAGACGTTGCTGGCCTCTGATTCGTACCTTCCAGGGCTGGCCTAGAAGGGTCATTGCCTGGCTGCTGAGCTTCGAACTCTCATCCCCTTTGAGGAGCTGTGTTACTGTCTTTGCGTCTACTGGGTAACAGATAGGGCTTGAGCCGCTGTGCACAGTGTTAGCTCCTGCACAGAGCCAAGCAATGGTCTAGGTTAGGATAGCACCCTCCCTGCTGTCATGGGCAGGGCTCTGGGCCTCTCCCCTCTGCCCTGCCGCTGAAGGAGGGGTTTAACCTGCTGTCTGCACTCTGCAGGAAGGGAACCACCTCCAGGCTGAGTGTTTTTGTAAAAACCCACCCCTGCAATGGAGAAGCCCTGAGCTCCTGTTATGTGTGTCATCGCACAAACATCCTGCACTGAAATAAGCTGAGATTTTACTCATACTCCACTTTCTGACCATTGTTAAGAACTATGACTTTAGTAGATGTATTAGTTCCCTAGGACTGCCATAAGAAAAGTCTCACAAAATGGGTGCAGACCTATGTGATAAAAATGTATTGTCTCACAGTTCTGGAGGTCAGAGGTCCAAAATGAAAATGTTGTCATGGCCATGCTCCCGCTGAAGGTGCTGGGGAGGGGGCCATTAGAACCCCCCCTCCCAGCTTCCTGCAGCCTCAGGGGCTCCTGGGCTTAGCTGCCTCCCTCCAATCCTCCATCTTCACATGGCCTTCTTCCTGTTTCTTTGTATCTTCTTCCCTCTGTGTGGGTCTGTCTTTGTATACAAATTTCCCCTTTTCATAAGGACACCAGTCTTACTGGATTAGGGCCCACCCTAATGACCTCACTTGAACTCGGTTAAATGTGCAAAGACCCTGTTTCCAAATAAGACCACATTCTGAGGAATGGGAGTTAGGACTTCAGTATATCTTTTTGGGGCAAACACAGTTCTGCAAATAACCATCATCTACCTTGTCATTTAAATATTTTCTCAACTTACAAAACATTATCTTGTTTTGTAAATCAGCACAAGGAATGTTCTGTAACTAGAGTAATAACAAATGAGATTCAAACAAATGGCAAAGAAGAACTGCTTGAGAGGTTAATAGTGGCCTGAGCTTTAGGAACTGCTGTTCGGCCACTTCCCCTTGTGTGTATCTTCTCAAGCCTCTTCTTGCTGGTTTCCCCAGCAAACTGGGAATCTGATTTATACTGAGATTTAACTCATTTAACTGAGATTTCAGCACTGGGACACATCTGAGCTGCCTTTAAAAAATCTATTTTATTTAATTTTTACTGTAATAGTGGCTCTCGACAGTAACAACAACAACAACAACAACAAAACCCAACAACTTTTCATTATCTGTGAAGGAGGGGAGATGCTAGAACATATATTAATATGTCAATAGGGATAATACTGGTTGCCCAGTAGCATTTACACCTATTATTGTACAGTCATGATGAAAACCTTAAAGTGACATTCAGGGGTTTTTGAGATCTTGATATGAAAAATAATTGAAAAGAATTTTTAGAATTGGGTTGTCATAGCAGTTTCTTAATAATGTCAGAGCATATTAGGGTTAATGAACATCTTGGGTTCTCCTGATTTCCTAGGCAATATTCATAACGAACCCATGATTTAAGCCTTACCCTCCAGGGCTTACGCATTGGTTAATCATCTTTCATTTTCATAGCATACCTTCTGCCCCCACAGATTCTCATAGCAGCCTCTACAGTTAAGAGAAATAGATATAATGAGCAAATGAGAAAAATGACGAGGCTCAAAGAGTGGAGGAACCTCACAGATGGTCCCTGGGAGTGCCAGGGCCTGCTTCTGCAGCTCATGGTTCCTTTCATTTCAGCTGGCTGCTGGCTCCTGTTACCAATCCATGATGCTCTAAAAGGTGCTGATTTCATTTACAGGTTAGGCTAGTTTTCAGCGTCCTGTTTGAACATTCTGTTTTTGATTTTTATTTTCCAGTTTTTCTAGTTGGGTAAGACTCAGGTAGGTAAACTGGATCCTAGGAGAGATTTCTCACTATCGCACTCTGAACTATAAAGACCTCCCTGCAGGTGGGATTTAAAAGGAAAATGAGTGAGAGTAAGCCTGGAAGAGCCAGGTGAGAGATGGAGACCAACCCTTGTTTTTGCATAGGGCAGACAGGAGTGCTTCATGCAAATGGAAGCGGGCGCCTGAGGGCTGTATAGTCTTTCTTCTGAGTTTTCCTCCCAGTCAGAAAAATTTATGTTTTCCTTTCTGATAATTTACTAGCGGTGTACAAAATTAGCTCAGTAATTTTTTTTTTTTTTTTTTAAATTCAAACAGGGTTTCGCCATGTTGCCCAGGCTGGCCTCAAACTCCTGAGCTCAAGCGATCCACCTGCCTCAGTCTCCGAAAGTGCTGGGATTACAGGCATGAGCCACAGTGCCCGGTCCACTATACAAAATTAATGAGTACAGAGAAAGTAAATGTTTCTGCAGTGTCAACACTTTTCCACCTCTGTCTAAGGGTCAGCTGCATTGATAGTTTAGATATATCCTTCCAAGCTTTTCTTGTTTTGTTTTGTTTCATTTTGTTTTGTTTTGAGACAGAGTCTGGCTCTGTCACCCAGGCTGGAGTGCAGTGGCTTGATCTCAGCTCACTAAAATCTCCGCCTCCTGGGTCCAAGCCATTCTCGCCTCCCGAATAGCTGGAATTACAGGCACATGCCACCATGCCAGGTTAATATTTGTATTTTCATTAGAGACAGGGTTTCACCATGTTAGCCAGGCTGGTCTTGAACTCCTGACCTCAAATGAGCCACCTGCCTTGGCCTCCCAAAGTGCTGGGATTACAGGCGTGAGCCACCACACCCAGCCCTTCAGGTTTTTTAATACAAACACTATATTGGTCTACATCTGTGTTTATATATAAATGAAATCATTAACATAATGGAATGGCATAACATTCTGGTCATTCTGCACCAGCTCTTTCTCTTCTTATATTGTAGATATTTTCCATGTCAACTAACTACAAAGATGTAATCTATTTATATTTTTTATAAAAACACATTTTATGTTTTAAAATAAAGCAGCCCTTGCACAGAATCAAATCATACACAAAGGTATAAAATAAAAAGTAGAAATCTTCCATCGTTTACTTCTAGTTCTTTTCTTGAAGTAATCACTGTAATTCCTGTAATAGTTTATCATATGTCCTTCCAGAAAACATAATTACTAATATCTCTGAATATGTACACATTGATAACTTTTATTCTGCCCTGTCCCTTGGTTTATGTAATACATTTTAAAATTTTAAAGAATCGAGACACACCTAATTCTTTTTAACAGATGTGTAGTATTCCCTTACGTGACTACACCATTATTTAACCAGTTTTCTATTAATGGACATTTTATTTTAAACTTTTGTGCTAGAACAAACATCCTTATACATAAATCTCTGTATACAGAATAAAACTTTGGTGTTCATTCCTCCATACTCACGTCAGCCATGGGCACAAGCACTTTATTTATGTTCTACAAAATCCTTTGCCAATTTAATAGGTGATAACTTTGTTTTAACTTTCATTTATTTGATTATTAAGAAATCTGTTTTATATGATTTGTTGCCCTGAATTGCCTGTTCATGACTTTTGCCTGTGTGTCTATTGCAATGTTTATCTTTTTCTTATTGATTTATAAAAAAAGGTTTGCATTCTTATATGAGAGCATGGACACAGAACTCCAGTTCTGTATCTAAGATTTTAAAAAGCAATTACTTTTTACGTTTTCATAATTCTCTAATAAACTCCATAGAGACCAGACTAAAGTTTGTATTTGTTAAAGCAGATTTTCCTAGTGAAGTGTAAATCTTGTAAAAACTTGAAAAAGGAAAGACACAGGAGAACAGAATCACTGGTTTTCTAGTGTCCCTTACCATCTGAGGAACACTTTTAGGGAGATGGCAAATTTGCTAAAGAAATCATTCTTACCTATTTAATACACATTCCTCATTAGCAACTCTGTTATCCAATTTTAAACTTAAGCTAGACCTAAATAAAAGTAATAAAAACAGTGTTTTAATAATTCCAAATGACTTTCAATCATTCTGATTCTTCCTCAGTCCAAATTACTGAAGTTTTCTCATAATACTTAAAAACAAGCCCATTTACAGAGCCAGTGACATCATGATGATCAAGACTGCATTCATTTTCTCCTTCACACATTTTCCTACTGGATGAGTGGCTTCCTTGTTTAAACATGGAATTCACTCATCATAAATGGATTTCATCCAGACACAAAATATGAAAAAATGAACTCATGGGAAATGACCCTGGAAATTCACACCACCCTCAAGGCTTGAAAGGATTTTCTATTTCATCAACTTTAGATGAGCCATAATAATAAGACATAAAATACTGCCTATAATCCCAGCACTTCGGGAGGCCAAGGCGGGCAGATCACGAGGTCAGGGATGGGGACCATCCTGGCTAACATGGTGAAACCCCGTCTCTACTAAAAATACAAAAAATTAGCCGGGCGTGGTGATGGGCGCCTGTAGTCCCAGCTACTCGGGAGGCTGAGGCAGGAGAATGGCGTGAACCTGGGAGGCAGAGCTTACAGTGAGATGAGATCACACCACTGCACTCCAGCCTGGGCTACAGAGCAAGACTCCGTCTCAAAACAAACAAACAAACCATAAAATACTACACAAAGATTAGAAAATCAGAAGTCACATAACTCATAGTTCTTCCCAAGTCTTGTTTTTCTTGAGCTAACTCATTCTCCGCACTTGCAGTCAGTCCAGCCAGCCTCTGTTCTCTGTGCTTCCAGAACACTCTATGCATGTCTCTTTTATCACATACTATACAGTTTTGGAATTTTATGGGATGTATCTTCTCCCCAACTTGATCGCTAACTCTGCAGGTCAAAGGCCACATCTTGTTCATCTTTATGAACCTGCTAGATCTCACAATACCTGATACTTAGTGGGCTCTCAGTAATTACTTGTTTTGTTGTGTTATTATTACTATTTTGAACTGTACGGAGAATCATTTGAACCCCGTTTTTGCTCACCTGTGACAAAGACAGCTGATTGCCACTTAGCCACACCTTCCCTTCTCCCTCTTCTCCACCTTGCTTGTGGAGCCTTGATTTTGTTTGAAGGCCATGTGCTCAGGAAACAACTCCCCTTGCCAGGCTGGGTGGGGACATGAAGGGTTATTAGTCCAGGCAGTCTTGGCAGACTCATGACTTTGGCCTGTGGCCCAATCTTAGCCAAGGAGGTCTGACTGTAAGCCACCTAGGGAGCTTTGGAAAAAGACTTTTCTTATAGTACAGAGAGACTCATAGGAGGAGACCCTCTCTTTTCACTGGGCATGAGAGACAATTAATCCCTAGTTGAATCCTATACACTTTAATAAAGGCGGGGGAAACCAGAGAGGATTCAGGAGTCCTCTACTAGGAGGAACAGAATGAAACTAGAAAGTTAAAAGGAATCAGGTTGCTGGGTGCAGTGGTTCCCGGTTGTAATCCCCGCACTTTGGGAAGCTGAGCAGGGAGGATCACTTGAGTCCAGGAGTCGGACAGTAGCCTAGGCAATGTAGCTAGACTCTGTCTCTACCAAAAAAAAATTTTTTTTTAATAAATAAAAAAAAATAGCCTGGCGTGGTGGCATGTGTCTGTAGTACCAGCTACTCGGAAGGCTGAAGTGGGAGGATTGCTTGAACTGGGGAGGTGGAGGCTGCGGTATTCTTACGGCTTATCTAAAGTTGATGAAAGAGAAAATCATGCCACTACACTCAGCTTGAGTAACAGAATGAGACCTTGTCTCAAAAAAAAAAAAAAAAAAAAAGGCATCAGAAGTTTTACCTTATGGTAGAGAAGCCTATGAAAGACCTTTGTTGCTGTTTCCAGGCTCCTGGAGAGTTTTATGGGAGGAGTGTCAAACTGTTATTCTACAAGACTTCTCAAGACCTAAGTGAAAGAGGAAATGGAATTAAAGCAGGAGAGACTCTGGCCAGATTTAAGGGAGAATTTGCCTGTAAGAATGGTCAAATAATGATATGGGCTACTGAGAGTGAGATTCTGTCCCTTTGGAAGAGGACAAGAAAGGGCAAGTGTACGTCCTTGAGCAGTTTATTATTCACCTACTTAATGGCAATGGGAATAACCAAACGGCTACTTGAAGTTTGTAATCTTATGCTCATCTGGGGAAGAGAAGCTACTGAAACTTAAGTAGATGAGGAATCAGCTACAGACTTCCGAAAGTATCCATTAGGTGATAAGTTTGATCTGACAAAGCTGGAAATACCTGTTTTAGCTCTATCAGGCCAACATGTCAGCCCAACATCCAGTTTATAATTTACGTTAAACACACACTACTTTATCAGAGTTTTGTGATTAGTCACACACCCAGAACAAGGACATTGCATGAGAAATGTAGCCTCAGGGAAGGTGGCTGATTATGTCTGGGGTGCTTATTAGTAGGGCTGATCCTAATCTGAATCCACTTTTCCATGGAAGAATGTAAAAATGAGTATTAGATATGGTCAGTCTCTCTGACCATGCCCGGTGTGGAGCAGCTCTGCTTCACAGCCAGTGGTTCCTGTGTCCAAGACCCAGATTAAAGGAACGACTCAAATGCTACTGCAAGTTGATTTTACTAGCTGTGAAATTATGGTACTGGGTCATCATTAACCTGAGTAATGACTACCTCTCCTCTTACAACCAAATTTTTTCTTTTTAATTTATGTTACAACCAATTTTATATAAAAACTATTATTAGCAAGACTTTCTCATTAATCCCAGAGGTGAATGTAAATACAATAAAGGCATCTGAAAACCTCTGAAAAGTTCCATTCTTGTTGATTTGATTATGCATGCACCACTTCATTTGATTGAGATTGCCCCAGGACATTTCTTTTCCTTCTAAAATTTGCAGGACAGCTCTTAAAATGCAGCCCCTGCGTTGAAACATAGCACTCTTTCACAAATCAGCAAGTCCTCTTTCAGCAACATCAGGCACGTTTCTATTGCAGCATTTACTGAACAGCGTGAGCTGGCCCCCTCCAGCCCCCTGCTCCTCTTCTTCAGCGTGGATTCTCCAGCTCCTGTCCTCTCTTTTTCTTTCGCCTTGTTTCTGAGAATCCCACCATGCCCCACCTGATTGTCTGCAACACAAGGGCACACGCTCCCTGCCCTGACAGCACAGAGAGCCTTGAAACACCTGTCTACATTACAGGCATTCAAAAGACCTTCTCTACAATTGATGAGCAACCTTAGGGAAGCAGAGTCTGGGGTCCCAGGCTGTCCATCCCTTCCCTTTACACCCCCTGCCCCCTACCTGCTTCGAGGCTTGCAGCGGGCAGTGGGGAAACCTGTGGATTTAGGTGGTGCCAGTGAGGCTCTGGTTATTTGGGTCCTCATTCTCTCCCTTAGCTCATGAAGTCACAGCATAGAACAGTCCTGTAAGTAGGATGCTGGCACCTCAAGTCTTGGCTTAGAAGTCACCCAGACCTTGTAACACACCCTATGCTGCCACCTAATACCAGTGTGTCTTTGAGCAAGGTATTTCATCTCTAAGAGCCTGTTTCCTATAAAATAAAGGCAAAAATACCTACTTTCCACATTGTTACAAGGGTTAAATGCCAGACATAAAGAAAGTATTTATATAATACTCAGTATCATTATAGAGAAGCAAATGCCCCCTTTTTATAGCAATAATTGACTTCTAAATTCCTGCATTCAGAAAATAGCAATAGAAAGCATTTGCCACCTGCACCCAAGTTATTTCCTTTAAAAGCACCTAGGACATGGCAAAATAGCTGCAGAGCCAAAGGCCTTCATCCCAGGGTGACTGGAGAATGGACTACCTTTTCCTAGAGCGACAGAGGCTCAGCAACACTGCATGTAGCACATGCCTCCCTGGGACACCAGGAAGGTTAATGAGATAACATCTAGATGGAAAGTGCTGAATGTGCTAAATATTACCAGGTTGCAATTTCTGGAGCAAGCTCTCCTTTGTCGGGCACACGTGGCTCTGAAAGAGAAGGTATAGCAGGTGAGGTGTAATTTAGGTGAGTCAAACACACCTTCTCCCCGGGCACAGTTCAGCTTTTCAGCAATATTGAGAGCCCCAGAAAAGGAAAGGGCTTCAAGTCTCTACTGCTCTGCCTGCAGTTCAACGGGTTAAATTCCTGGATTTAGAGTGCTATCCTGCCATGTTTCTGCAGAGTATCCTAGAGGCCACTGACTACACAGTTGTGAGGGACCTGTTCATCAGGCTGTGACCTGGGGTGAACTGTGACACCTGGGTGAGTCTTGGTTTCCTTGCCTGGAAAATAGAGATGACAACTCCTACTTATTTCACACAGTTGTGAGGCTACAAAGCAAAAGTGCTTTGAAAATTGTAATGCATATTAATGTGAACAATTAGATGCCACTTTCTATTCCCTCACGTCTTAGCTGACCATAACTGATGTTAAGTTTCTGACTCTATTTGCATGGTACCAAATATGTATGGTACACCGCAAAGTCTACTTGAATTTCCACAAGGCTGAATTATGGATTAGAAGCAGTGAGGAAAGGTGGTACTATTGGTTCTATTCTTAAGGACCAGCTTGTCCATGGCCTGGTGCTTACAGTTTGTGGATCCATTAAGCCATGCTGTTATACAGAAATAGTATTGGCTTTGATTTGTGTCGCACTTGGAATTTTTCAAAACACTTCCACATGCTATTATCCCAGTCCCATTTAGTGTCTATCTCTAGGTGTCTGTTTCTCCCAGATTAGTCCTTTGGGATAACAGCTTTTCTCCTTGCTGTTTTTCAGCACATTGTCCCTGGAAGAGGCAAAAGCCCAGGGCTTCAAGATGCCAGGGCTTCAAGGAACCAAGGCATGACCTCAAGAGATCTGCCAGAGGTGGCCTCGGTGGCAGCAGTCATTGAAGAAAGGAAGACGGCTGCCCAGCCAGTCTGACGGACCATACACAGACAGCCCTGTTCCCAGGGAGACAAGTGTCTCTCCACAACCCGTGGCCACTACAGCGGCTTCGGGAAAGGCTCCCACATTCCCAGAGCCTCTGCTGCAGCTCACTGACAAACCAGCCCCTCAATAATCTTATTGTATGTTTTCAAAATAATTCTCAGTAATGCCCCAAGAATGTCTGAACTTCTGTGTGAACTCGCTAGTTTGCATATTTTTCAGCTTATTAGCGGGAACTCCGATAGACAAGGCCCATGACCTTGCTTTTCCACGGACCTCTTGGCTGGGGTGCAAGGGCAGCCTCTCCTGCTGGTGAACTTGCAGTGCCCTTCTGTCTTGTTCTGATTCTCTCTCACACTGGTCCCAGCCTCTTTCTTCCCTTGCCCTCTTCATAGCCAACATTAAGAAATAAATCACTTGGCTTTGATGATAGGTTACTCATTAGAGAAGTCCACAAGATTCAGATTCTGAATTTTCATGAAGCAAGATTCTGGAAAAAGGAGAGAGCAGAGATAGTGTTGCCTTTGATGACCTGTTTACCCCAAACCCAGCGCCGCTGGGAAGGGAGCACTCAGCTTCTGATTTCAGGATGACTGCACGCGACCGCAGTTCTAATACAGTTTGTCATTCCTAAATCCCTGAGACATCACAGCCCCAGCCAGATGTGATGTGGCCTGGCCTAATCCAGACACCTAGAGATAGACAATGCAAGGGAGGGTGCAATGCAAGGGAGGGTGGAAGTTAAACCTTAATTAAAAACAAGATCTGATACTACAAAATTACGGTTTTAAAACTGCTTTGAATGGGCTTATTTGGGAGTGTATTCAAGTGTATGGATATGCAGATTCAGGAGACACTGTTTTCTTGTTCCCTTAGATGCAGCTAATTATATAGAATCATAAAGAAGACAAATATCAGACTTCATAGCTATAGGATAAGCTTCTCTCCAATACCTCCATCCAGGCTTTAGCTATACATATTGTGATATATTTTGATTGCATATGCCAATTCTTCTCTGTGGATTTCCAGTTACATGTAAAATAACCTCAGAGTTAGGGTCCTGCAACAAAGACAAGGGGCCACACTGGTAAATACATTTTAAAATAGTTCCCAATTTTTTGCTTAAGTCATCTAGTCACTTCTATATTCTTTTTTTCCCCAAGAAACCTTCCCTGACTACTATCGAAGTTGAGTCTTTTCTCCAAAACTCCTATTAGATCTATGTAAGATTTTATAAACTCTCTTGGTTTCCCTTTTATACTTTTCTGTTGCTTCTCTGTTCAACCTTATGAATATTTTTTTACCAGTTTTTTAATTTTTTTAAGAGACAAGGTCTCACTCTGTTGCCTAGGCTAGAGTTCAGCAGCGCAGTCATAGCTCACCACAGTCTTGAACTCCTGGGCTCAAGCAATCCTCCTGCCTCAACCTTCTAAGTAGCTGGGACCACAGGCATGCATCACCATGTCCCACTAATTTTTTTTTTAAAAGTATTTTGTAGAGACCAGGTCACCCTTTGTTACCCAGGCTGGTCTCGAACTCCTGGCTTCAAGCAATCCCCACACCTCAGTTTCCCAAAGTACTGGACTTACAGACATGAGCCACTTCGCCTGACTCCTCCTTCTCCTTCTTCTTATTCTTTTTGACTGTGCCTAATCTGTTTAACCAGTCTATTAGAATTTTTATTTCAATTACAACTTTTTTATTTTTATAAATTCTATTTGTTTTGAAATTTGTAAGATTATTACTTTTAGTCCTTTCTCCTTATATAATTTTAATCCCCTCTATTATTCTTTTTGCCAATTAAACTCACATATTTCATTCGGGACATAGGCATGGGCAAAGGTTTCATGATGAAAACATCAAAGCAATTGCAACAAAAGCAAAAATTGACACATATGATTTAATTAAACTAAAGAGCTGCTGCACAGCAAAAGAAACCATCATCAGAGTGAACAGACACAACCTATAGAACAGGAGAAAACTTTTGCAATCTATCCATCTGACAAAGGTCTAATATCCAGAATCTACAAGGAACTTAAACAAACTTACAAGAAAAAAACAAACTACCCCATTAAAAAGTGGGCAAAAAACATGAGCAGACACTTCTCAACAGAAGACATTTATGCATCCAACAAACATGAAAAAAAACTCAACATCACTGATCGTTAGAGAAACTCAAATCAAAACAACAATGAGATACCATCTCACACCAGTCAGAATGGCAACTATTAAAAAGTCAAGAGGCCAGGTGCAGTGGCTGATGCCTGTAATCCCAACACTCTGGGAGGCTGAGACGAGCAGATCACTTGAGGTCAGGAGTTCAAGACCAGCCTGGCCAACATGGTGAAACCCTGTGTCTACTAAAAATACAAAAATTAGCTGGGCACAGTGGCGCATGCCTGTGGTCCTAGCTACTCGGTAAGCTGAGGCAGGAGAATCGCTTGAATTCAGAAGACAGTTGAGTTGAGTTGAGATTGTGCCACTACACTCCAACCTGGGCAACACAGTGAAACGCTGTCTCAATAAATAAATAAATAGTAAAGAAACAACAGATGCTGGCAAGGCTATGGAGAAATGGGAATGCTTTCTATACTGTTGTTGCAAATATACATTAGTTCAGCCATTGTGGAAGACAGTGTGGTGATTCCTCAAAGACCTAGAACCAGAAATACCATTTGACCTAGCAATCCCATTACTGGGTATATACCCAAAGGAATAGAAATCATTTTATTAAAAGGTACATGCATGCATTTATTTACTGCAGCACTATTCACAATACCAGACATGGAACCAACATAAATGCCCATCAATAATAGACTGGATAAAGAAAATGTGGTATGTATACACCATAGAATACTATGCAACCATAAAAAGGAATGCGATCATGTTCTTTGCAAGGACATGGATGAAGCTGGAAGCCATTATCCTCAACAAACTAACACAGGAACAAAAAACCAAACACTGAATGTTCTCACTTATAAGTGGGAGCTGAACAATGAGAACACATGGACACAGGGAGAGGAACAACACACACTGCAGCCTATAGGAGGGTGCTGGGAGAGGGAGAGCGTCAGGATAAATAGCTAATGCATGGCTTAATACATAGGTGATGGGTTGATAGGTGTAGCAAACCACTACAGCACATGTTTACCTATGTAACAAGTCTGCACATCTTGCACATGTATCCTGGAACTTAAAATCAAAAAATAAAATAAAATAACATGATTATGAAAACCAACTCACATATTTTATGTGTCATGGTAATTATAATATCTAATGTCATTGTTGGTTTGATCCTTCTATTTGGTTTCTTGGCTATCCCCCATGGTGTCTTAACTGCTTGTGTGTCTTATGAGTTTTGAAGGTCAGACCACAACCTTTGGTGCTCAATTGTGGGAATTTTTTGAGGCCTGATTTGAAGGTGGATTCCTCCAGAGAAGATTGTGTTTGTTTCTGCCATGTACCTGAAAGCAACTAAAACTTGAAATCAGCTTAAAATAAGCATTTCAGCTTGAGGTTTTTTGGTCCTCACAGATAGTATGCATTTTGGACCTCAAGTTCCTGTGCAGGTTTGCTTGTGGTTATACATTTCCAGGGAAGATTTTTTTTCCTTTCCACTCAGCACAATGGTGAAGACAAGGAAGTTTCCTTGCTATCTCTATCTGTGGAGTGGACTTACCTCTTGTTCATCTTCACACTGGAAGTGCTTCCTTTTGGGGACCTAGCTTTACATGGGGATCTCGTATTAGACTTCACCTTGGTTGGGCCCTGGGGTTGTTCTCCTGTCCCTTTCACCCCATGCCAACATCAAAACCTAAGATCATTGTCAGCAAGGATCTTACAGATGCCTCCATGACACTCCCACCTTTCAGGATTCCTGCTTTCATTTTATTT
>NW_012116677.1:751409-770505 GCF_000951035.1 Colobus angolensis palliatus | reverse complement strand
CAGGCTGGAGTGCAGTGGCGCAGTCTCAGCTCACTGCAGGCTCTGCCTGCCGGGTTCACGCCATTCTCCTGCCTCAGCCTCCCGAGTAGCTGGGACTACAGGCGCCCATGACCATCACAGCTAATTTGTTGTATTTTTTTTAGTAGAGATGGGGTTTCACCGTGTTAGCTAGGATGGTCTCGATCTCCTGACCTCATGATCAGCCTGCCTTGGCCTCCCAAAGTGCTGGGATTACAGGTGTGACCCACCGTGCCCAGCCACTACGCCCAGCTAATTTTTGTAGTTTTAATAGAGGCAGGGTTTCACTATATTGGCCAGGCTGGTCTCAAACTCCTGACCTCAGATGATCTGCCTGCCTCGGCCTCCCAAAGTGCTGGGCTTACATGGTGAGCCACCATGCCTGGCATGCCTGGACTTTTTTTTTTTTTTTTCAGATGGAATGTCGCTCTGTCACCCAAGCTGGAGTGCAGTGGCATGATCTCGGCTCACTGCAACCTCCGCCTCCTGGGTTCAAGTGATTCTCCTGCCTCAGCCTCCTGAGTTGTTGGGATTACAGGTGTGTGCCACCACACTGGCCTAATTTTTGTATTTTTAGTGGAGACCAGGTTTTACCATGTTGGCCAGGCTGGTCTCAAACTCTTGACCTCAAGTGATCTGCCTACCTTGGCCTCCCAAAGTGCTGGGGTTACAAGCATAAGCCACTGTGCCTGGCCTAAAATAATATTTTTATTTAAATGATCTCTCTATTGATTATGTTTAGGTTCCTTCCAATATTTTGTTATTGTAAACAATGCTGCAATGAACTTTTTGGTACGTTTATCTTTTCACAATTAGATTCCATATTTTGCTATGTGTTGCCAGACTGCCTTAAGAAAAGTCTACTGTGCACTTCTCTGTGATGCTACAAGGTCTACGTTTGGGACAGGCATAAGTTCTTACATTAAAGTTCTAAAAAGCAAACATCTAAATTGCTAGATCACATTTCTAAAATGATTTTTGTTTATATTTTATATTTTTACATTGTATTACTTATAAATTAAAGTCCTACTGTCTACTCTTATCTATAGATGTACCTTGCTTTCAGAAAAAAAAACGTGTAAATACAAGAGCCCAAACTTACAAAACAAATAAGCTAGGGAGTAACTATTTGCATTACAAAGTTGTTATTTGCTTTACAAAATGGAACCAATTTAAATTGAAAGCACCTTGAGAATTATCTGAAATATGACAAGATTTGCAAAATTCAATTTACACATAACTTTTCCAGAATATATCAAGCACACAAAGTGAGGTATATCTAGTTGAACATGATTTTATGGATCTGAAGAGGTCGATTTAATCTGCTGCTGCTTTTTTGAGAGGCAAATTGTGCTTAGTGTGAGGAATCCACGAAGAATTAACACAACTGTAGTTATGTGAATTTTTTTCTCAAAAACTCTTGTTTTTAAAATTATTATTATTAAAGCCTGTGCTTCAAAAGCAGAAAGAATATCCATTTCTCTGCCCTTGCTTTTCAGGCTTCCCACTGCATGCCAGCCAACAGGGTGGCATATGGCACATAACATGCATAGTCAACCTCCCACCAGCATATTTGCAGAACCAACAGTACATATTGAACTAAACCACACCTCCTGTAAAAGACTTGTAATCATCCTTCATTCTTTGGTGTAGGAGAATGGTGGTAGGTGGGGGGTGGAGGAGGGAGATCTGACTGTGGGCAGGATAGTTGAAGGGAATAGAAATCTAGCATTTGGGGGTGGCCTTCCTATTCATTGGCTCTTATTCCCTCGCCAGACACATGGAATGACAATGCTGTAGGGCTTAGAAAAATTGGGGCAACTCTGGGGCAGTGGGCGGCTGAGAATGTATTAATGACAGCCTGCCTAGACCTTTGAGCGGCAGATAAAGCACACAGATACACACTGCCCACAGTTAAGCAGCGCCAGTCCTGGTTACCAGAGAATTTCTCAGTCTTTTGTCCCAATCACTCATCTTTTTAAAGCTTGATTCCAAAATATGCAATGTGCCATTTTAAAATACTTTTGCTTTTAGAAGTGTCCAACATAGAAGCTTGAAGGAGGAGTTTGGCATTTTTCCATCACATTCGGGAATCCCCGCCTGCACTCTAACCATAATTAGTGTGGTGCCTTCAGAATGCAGGCCTAGGAGGAAGAAGGCAGGGATAGGCTAGGTCCTCCTGGCACTTCCCTTTTTCCTTTCTTCACTCGCCTCCTCTCCCCAATCAGACAGACCTGCAGGCAGTTACCTGGAGTCCACTGGACACTCCTAGGGGGCCAAAGGAGGGACTGCACCCAAGATCTTGTTTGGCACTTTCAGAGTTTATGGTCTCTGAACTAGAAAAGAACTGATCCATTATATTTTATGAGGTCAGTGGGAAATTAAAGTAATTAAATGAGAAAAAGACTGGACTAGGCATCAGAAGACCTGGGTGTGCTTTCAGCTGTGCCACTACTTAGCCAAGTGACCCTGGGTGAGAAACTTAGTGTCTAGACCCAGGTCTTCTCAGCTGAAAAATGAGGGTAGAACTAAGTGACCCAGGGAGTAAAACTGAGCCAAGTGATGGATTTTGTGTACATGCGGGTGGCTGTCCATGTGCAGCTGTGTATGTGTCTGTGTGTCTATGTGTGAAAAGATAAACCCAAGGAAAAATGGATAAAAGCACCCATGATATAAAGACCCAGAAGTGAAAGTGAGCAGCTGGAATGATCAGAAGATCTAAGGAGAGAAAGTTCTTTGCCATTGGCACTGTGGGACAAGCGACCCCAAAATGGAGTGGTGTAAACCAAAAACCAATTGGTTAATTTTTTAAAAAGATGATTTTGTGGGTCATGAACTCAAGAAGGGCTTGGCTGCTCCCTTGCCACATGTGGTTTTTCATGGAGCTGTTGTCAGATACTGACGAGACTGCAATCACCTGATGGCTCACACGGGCTGCGTGCCCGAGATGCCCATCCACATGGCTGGCAGGGGATGCCGGCTGCTCTGGAGGCCCAGTGGGGCTGTGACCAGAAGGGCTTCCCAATGTCGCTTTCTCGATGGAGCTGGGCTTCTTACATGCTGACTGGCTTCCCCCAGAGTAAGCGGCCAAAGACAGCAAAGCAGAAGCAGCGTGGCCTTTTCTAGCCCAGCACTGGAAGTCACACCAGAGACACTTCTACCATCCTTCACTGTCACCAGCCCATCCTGATTCAGCTGAGGAGACGGGGACCCTTCTTCTTGAGAGGATGTGAAGGCATGCTGGGGCCGCAGGCACCTTCCAAAAACACTCTGATTTTCTCAGTATCTTTGAAATAAGTGTCTTGATAATTTATATGATTTAATCAGCTTTCAGAGACAAGAGGCCTTCTGAATAATCGGTTTGCTGAGTCCTTTAAATGGACTTTAAAAATCACTGCACCTTTCAAGTAAATTATATGGCTCCAAATCTGAGATAACTTTAACTTCCACAGTTGTTTGATGTGAATAATGTTAGCTACACAACTCCTTGGTGCTGGGAAAAGATAAAGAACTGTGTAAAAAATCAGGTAACTGGATTATTATTTCTAGGCTGATTAGGATGCTTCAGAAACAGGCCTTTGCTCTGGCAAATCTGACAGCCCATTGTGAACGTGGGGCGATAACACCACACAATACTGGGAAAGAGACACCAACTCAACAAGAGTGCCTCAGAGCAAGCTATTCATCGCAGGTAAAACGCCTGCTACCTGGGCCTGAAGTGTTCTGATGCTGGTGGCTGATGGCACACACACTTCATGTGCTCTTCCTTGGGTCTAGTTTCAATGATGATTTCTTCCCATCTTGTGCAGCCACCATCAGGCTGATTTTAGCTCCTAGGGCTTGAGCAGTTTCTAAAGGTTGTTATCACTCCCCTTCAGTGGAGCATATCTTCAAACCCCTTCCTGGATAATTACCATGGCCCAGTGATTGAGGAATCACCAGAGTGATTTTAAACACACACACACACACACACACACTTCTCCAGTGTTTCTTTGTGTTTGTTTTCTATGTGAATTTTCAAAGCCCAGTGGTTCATGAGAGACAGAAGAAGGACAAAATAAGAAGACATATGGTAGTGCTTAAATCATTCCCCAAAAGGAAAGTGTCCAATATGAAATTATTCAGTTTTTCTCCACTATTCTGGGGTGGGGAGAAAGCATTTCAACCAAGAAAATAATAGGGTACCCACAATGCCGAGAGGAGAACTGAATTATCTTATCAACTTCCAAATACAGTCAGCAACATTTCACCAGAAAAGCTGCTTTGCAAAAATTAAACCTCTAATGTTTATACTGGGAAATACCTCCAGTCCTTCTTTACCCTCTCCCCAATGTTCCCCAGCCCCTGCACACACACACATACACACACACACACACAAAATCTCTTAGACTTTTTAGCTCCTCTTTGTTTAGTTCACCTCTGTTTTCCTAATGTGTACACAGGTTATTCTGTAGTGAAGTGCCCAAAATGCCTGTAAAAGGAAAAGCTACACAAAGTAGGATTTTGTCTCTTAGTTTTCAAAATGTTCTAAGAACCTAGAGATTCATCTGACATAAGATTGTGAAAAGTGGCAGCCAAAAGAAATCAATTAGACAATTTCTTTTTTTTAATTGGTGTCTGATATTTATTTATTTATTATACTTTAAGTTCTAGGGTACATGTGCACAATGTGCAGGTTTGTTACATATGTATACATGTGCTATGTTGGTGTGCTGCACCCATTAACTTGTCATTTACATTAGGTATTTCTCCTAATGCTATCCCTTCCCCCTCCCTCCACCCACAACAGGCCCCAGTGTGTGATGTTCCCCTTCCTGTGTCCAAGTGTTCTCATTGTTCAGTTCCCACCTATGAGCGAGAACAAGGACAGAAAACATGTTTGGTTTTCTGTCCTTGCAATAGTTTGCTCAGAATGATGGTTTCCAGCTTCATCCATGTCCCTACAAAGGACATGAACTCATCCTTTTTTGTGGCTGCATAGTATTCCATGGTGTATATGTGCCACACTTTCTTAATTCAATCTATCATTGATGGACATTTGGGTTGATTTCAAGTCTTTGCTATTGTGAATAGTGCCGCAATAAAGATACGTGTGCGTGTGTCTTTATAGCAGCATGACTTATAATCCTTTGGGTATATACCCAGTAATGGGATGGCTGGGGCAAATGTATTTCTAGTTCTAGATCCTTGAGGAATCGCCACACTGTCTTCCACAATGGTTGAACTAGTTTACAGTCCCACCAACAGTGTAAATGTGTTCCTATTTCTCCACATCCTCTCCAGCACCTGTTGTTTCCTGACTTTTTAATGATTGCCATTCTAACTGGTATGAGATGGTATCTCATTGTGGTTTTGATTTGCATTTCTCTGATGACCAGTGATGATGAGCATTTTTTCATGCGTCTGTTGGCTGCATAAGAAATGACAATTTCTTGAGATCCCTTTTCATTCAAACTGATAACTACAAGAGGGAGACAGGGTTAGGCTCCAGCTTCCTGTTGTTTTTAGTCAGTTTGTGCAACTTCAATCCATTCGACCCAGGCACAGGCTTATTATATAAAGGTTTTATGAAAAGAGATAAACTTTGAGAAATATTTTTTAACTTTAATTTTAAAAATGGCACAATGAGTCATGCCTGTAATCCCAGCACTTTGGGAGGCTGAAGTAGGAGGATTGCTTGAGGCCAGGAATTTGAGATCAGCCTGGGCTATATAAAGAGACCCTGTCTCTACAAAAAATAAAAAATTTAGCCAAGCACGGTGGTACATGACTGTAGTCCTAGCTGTTTGGGAGGCTAAGGTGGGAGGATCGCTTGAGCCCAGGAGTTTGAGGCTACAGTGAGCTATGGATTGAGCCACTGCACTAAAACCTAGGCGACCAGAACTTGTCTTTAAAAAATAAAAATAAAACTATGTGATGCATTAACATGTGGCAATATCAACACAATATAAAAATGTATATGTTGAGAAGTCTGTCCCCATCTACTCTGGCCCGGCCCCTTCCCCAACCCCTTCTCCCTGAAGGTAAGCACATCATTAGCTTCTTGTGTATCATCCCAGGATTCATGCCGATACAAGCAAACACAAGCATATCCATATTTTCCTCCCTTTCCCACTGTTCTTGAGAAATAATTTAGGAGAGAAGGAACTTGCTTTTTTTTGTCCTAGTGGTGGGAATCTATGCATAGAGAAGGCATGATGGGATATCAGCAGCTTGGAAGAATGGAAATGATTTCTGTTATTTAGATTCCCAGAATCATTTTATTTGACTTTGGTTCTTTGATTAAACCTATTCTTTGGGCCTCTTAAGTCTTTAAACTTCCAAAATCTAAAAGTTTTAGATAATTCATAGAGCTCATCTTTTTTGCTAAACAACAAAAACAGGTGTATGCTGACTTTAAGAAAAGAACCCAAAACACAGTTGCAAGTGCAGTACAGTGTCCCCTTAGGAAGAGCTGCCCTCACCCTGGGTCTCTGCGTTAGCACGTTGGGGTGCTGGCCATGGCCTGAGGCATGGACATTTATTCCACTCAGAAGCTTTTCTTTATCTTATATGCACCTAGACATAGAGACAAAGAAGGCCTTAGAAATACCTTATTTTTCTGATGCTTAAGAGTCTCAAATAGAGTAATTTTGTAGATTTCAGAGACGGCAGGAATGTGTATGTAGCCAGATAATTGATGCTGGGCATTGTGTAGGACTGGGCCAGATCTCCAAAACAATTAAACACTTTTAAACTCATATTTTGTAAATGAATAGGCAACAAAGACAATAACCTGTCTTTTGAACAATTTGAAACACAATAATGATGCAATGTGTTGTCATTTTTTGTGTAGTGTTATATATATGCCAGATGAATAAAAGATAAACTAAATTGTGAATGACATATAGAATAAATCATCACATAGATGAGCATTATAACAATTGCTTTACATTGTAGATATTTCCTAGAGTTATACAATGAGTGAGTTTGTGGAAATGAAATGAAATTTTATTAAAAATTTAATGAAATCCTTAAGGTGATTTATTTATTTTAATACTTTATTTTAATTAGCTTTTTTATTGAAAAAGAAATACATGTGCATTGTAAGATATTTAAACAGTACAGAAAGCATACAGTAAAAATAATCTTTCACTACATCCCAGGCAGTCAGGCCTGTTCCTCAGAGGTAACTAACACAACACTTCACTATGTTTCCCACAGAAATATTAACTTGTCATTTACAACATGTCAATATCTCTATCTTAAAAACACAGACAAGGGCATGTAGTAAACTCGTTCTTTGCTTGGCCTTAGTCCATGTTAGCAGCTGCATACTTCTCACACCTCTGCCAAAGCCACAGAATATTCCCACAGAACATTGGAAGGACAGGCCTCTAGTAATTCAGCAGCCAGGTCCCTACCGTGGGATGACTATTCTATGAAATGGAGACAAACCATTTGGAGAGCAAAATACCATTGCCTTCTAATCATCTCTGTCGCCCAGAATGCAGTGCAATGGTATGATCTCGGCTCACTGCAGCCACAACCTCCCGGGCTCAAGCAATCCTTCCACCTCAGTCACCTGAGCACCTGGGATTACAGGCTCATGCCACCATGCCCTGCCAATTTTTGTAGAGATGGGGTTTCACTATGTTCCCCAGACTGGTCTCGAACTCCTGGGCTCAAGCAATCCACTTGCCTCGTCCTCCCAAAGTGCTGGGATTACTGGCATGAGCCTCCACGCCAGGCCTAATCATCTCTTTTGATAAAGAGATTTTGTCATACAGCAAGCAGTGTCCAGCTCTCCTTTAGCCACTGTGGCTTCCAGGACTCCCAGCTCTATCCCCTGGACTCAGGGAGGTCACCATGCTCTGCGTTGCAGCCCAGAAACTCCTCGACAGTGAGCTGGGGCTATCCTATGGTCCACCTCATTTGTTCCCCTTGCAGAGATCACCACGCTGAGCTCTTGATGTCCCTGGTCTAAAAACCATTCTTTCACACATTTTGCCCAGTTTTTCAGTGGTGTCAGGCAGGAGGATAAATCCAGTCCCTGTAACTTCATCTCAGCCAGAAGCAGAAGTGTTTTTTAAACACAAAAGTGTTTCCTAAACTTGGATGTGTACAATCATCTGAGAAACTCATTAAAAACAAAGATTCCTGGGCTCCCACCCAGAAATTCCCATTTGGCGGGGCTACCTGGGAATCTGTATTTGTAACCAGAGCCCTAAGCAGTGTTGAAGCAGCCCTGCCATTACCAGGCCCGCTGTTTGAGAACCCCTGGCTCGAAGGATGATAATGTTTATTTGTCAGCTATCCTCAAGTGATACCACCATATGGGCACTTTGTTATTCAGATGAACAAAATAAAAATAAACAGTGAGGTGAATTTCTTGCCCAACTTAAATTATCAAGTGTTTAGAAACACGCTAGCACCTCTGATGAGTGTCTAAAGAGGCCTGAGTTCAGTTCTAAGGGACAGCTTTACTCAGCAGGTGACACTGCAGATGCCATGTACTTGAAGGCAAGTTGGAGATCAAGTTGCAAGGGACACATTTGCTTGTCTGCACAGAGAGGGCACACATCCCAGCAGCTTCAGCTTAGTTAAACTCGTTTTGGAAAATATTTTTGGCTCATGTGGTTTTATGCTTTTAGAGTTCCATTTTAAGCACTGGGTCCATCCAAACCCACAGAAGCTGAGCTGAAGCATCCAAGGAAGATGCTGAGTTTCACACAGATCTCTGCTGAGTCTGGAAAAATCTCTCAGATTTGTCCAAACTGCTTTGTTGAGAAATCAAAACAAAAATCACTAATCCCAATGGGGCTTGTAGGGTCCATGATTTTTGTCCAAAACTACGGCAAAAGTAGTGGTCAGTCATGTGACTCACAAGCCTAAAGGTTTCATTATAAAACCTTAAAAAAACCACAAGCTTAGTCTTAAAATATACTCCCAAGAGACAAACCAGAAAAAAAAATCATCTTAGTTTTGGCCTGGAAGCATAGACTAAGGAAACATGTCCAAAACAAATGTTTTCGGGGCTCACTACATTTTAAATCCAAAGCTAAATTTTATTCCACTGGGGTGACACTGTTTATTAACACTGTCTGTGGCAACTGGATTGTCTAGAAAAGTTCAGGAGAGCTGGAGGCCCTCTCTTGTTTATGCTATGAGCAGATCCGGCCTGCTGTCCAATAAAATGAGTACCAACAACATAAATTGTGAGATTTTGTTTTACCACATCTTCCTTCCCCTAAGATATGCAGACAACACATTATGAAATGAATTATCCTTTCTATTCTTTAACATAAAATTTTACTCATTAATGTCAGATCCTTTTATAGCAATGACTCCTACATTCTAGGATACAAATGTATAACCTGGAGAATTTGTGACACCTGCATATTCTTGTTGTTTATCACTATTTAACAAACCACCTTAAAATTTAGGGGCTTAAAACAACCACCATTTAATTGCATTTCAGGATTTTGAGGGTCAAGAATTCTGGCAGGGCTCAGCTGAGTGATTCTTCTGTTCCATGTGATTGACTGGGGTCACCCATTGGTACTCAGCTGGTGGCTGGTCTTGTCTGGAGAGTCCAAGATAATTTCACCTACATGACTGGAAAATTGGAGGGTGATTGTAAAGCTAGCTCAGTCATGTTTTCCTCTGTCTCCCCATGGTCTTAGGGTCTCATCACATTGCTCTCATGGCCCAGGGCTCCCAGAGACCTATGCTAGCTCTGCAATTGGCATTGCATCGTTCCATTGATCAGAGCAGCCATAGGCATTTCAAGGGGCAGAGAAATAGATCCCACCTCTAGATGGGGAAAATGTCAAAGAATTTGTAACCATCTTTCATCCACCACAACACAAATGCCAGAGCTCTCTTCTCACAAATTCTGGTTAGCAAGGGGTGTGGTGGGGTCCAAGATCTGCATTTTAGAAGACATTCAATGAGATTCTGGTACAACAGGTCCTTATAGCATACTTAGAAAAATACCACATTATAAAGTGTAATGGAAAATGTGCTTATAATCAATCTATTCATCAATCAATTAATGAACATTGATTAGTCATGACACACATCCCAAATCACGTTAGGTGCTGTGAAGGGTAAAGAAAGGACTGCTGCCCTCACTGCATTCGTGCTTCACTGGAGCCAGGTGCAGGGGAGCAGAGCCTGAATGCCAAAACTATCTCTTGGGAGAGGGTCAGGTGGGAGCAAAGGAGCAGTACAAAGTGGGCTCTTGCAGCCCAGGGGACTGAGGCAAGCACTTTGGAGCTGAGCCATAGAAATCAGGTCAAAAAGTGTGCCGGAATGAGTAGGTGGACAGAATGAATTATGGGGGAAAAGGGAACTGGGTTCTTCGAAGATCCCAGGCAGAAGTGGGGCTGGGGGCAGGGGAAGGGAGCAGGAGGCACGATGACTTCCAAGCTCATTTTTCAAAGTATAATGTTTTCTCCCAGGCTTTTGACAGGATTATCTCCTCCAGTGTCTTAGTCAGCTCAGGCTGCCGTAACAAAATACCATACACTGGATGGCTTAAGCATTGATTTTCTTACAGTTCTAGAAACTGTCAAGTCCAAGATCAAAGTACCAGCAGGGTTGGTGCCTGTTGAGGAAACTTCTCCTTGGTTTGCAAATGGCTTCCTCCTTACAGTGTCCTCACATGGCCTTTCCTTGGTGCATGGGGCACACACATACTCACACTCACATATGCACACACTCACATACACACACACTCACACTAACATATGCACACACACACACTCACACACACATACACACACACATACACACACACATACACTCACACACACTCACACATACTCTCACACATACTCACACTCACATATGCACACACTCACACATACACACACTCACACACACATACACACACATACTCTCACACATACACTCACACACACGCCCACACACTCACAACCATGTACACACACTCATACACTGTCACATGTACACCCACACAAACATATACACAGTCACACACTCTCACACACCCCTACACACACACTCACACATGAGGAGAGAGACTCTTCCTCTTCTTATGAGGCCTCCACTCCCATCATTAGGATCCCACACTCATCTAATTCTAATCACCTCCCAAAGGCCCCATCTTCCAACACCATCACTTGGGGGGTTAGGACTTTAACGTATTGATTTGGGGGGACGAACACACACATTTAGTCCATAATGTCTAGTCTCTTATTCCTCTGCAATCCTGGCTTTCTGTCGCCCTGCTGGCCCATGTTGTTCATGTCCAGACACACTGTGCAGCTCAGCTCCAGAATGGGAACAGCAACTCGTTCCAACAACAATGCGCACTTTCAGGGCAACCTGTCTCCCTTCCTCTTAAACTCAGCTTCTGACTCACCCTGCTTCTGCCCAGAACTAAATGGTGTCTGGACCCCACTCCCAAAGCAGGCTGTGTGTGAGAGGGAGGAAGGAGAGGAGAGAGGGTGGCTCCTTGGGGAGACACAGGTTGGGAGGATCTTAGAAGCTGGGTAAAGCTATAAAGGATATTATGATGGAGTCTGTGAGCAAATTGCTTAAACAGTGCTGAGAAAGATCATCTGAAGTCTAGAAAGATTAACAGGGTTACAGACACCAGTGGAATGAACTCTGGTTGCTGACCAGAAGAACAGGGTGGGGAGCGAGTGCTGGAAGAGAAAGAGGGTCCAGGAGGCCATCCGTAAACAGGGGCATGTGTAGCACGCTCAGTGGGCTGGGCCTGGCTGCTCCAAGATGTCTAATTGGGGTGGACAGATACACTCCATCCATGGAAAACAACCCTTTCCTGTCCAGATCAGAGGTTGCTGTCAGTGCTAAGCCTGTAAGTTCTGAAGCCCAGAGTCAAGACTGAAAGCCTGGGCCAGCAGCATTCAGGGATGGCGTCAGTAATCAGGCAGGAGCCTAGGCACAAACAAGTGGAAATCCAGGGCTAAGCCATGAGCCAGGAATCAGCCTGGCGAGGAGCCAGGGGGCAGGTTGAGAGCAGCCACGGCCCCCACCAGAAGGGTGATCAATGGGTCAGAGGATGCTCTGCAGACAGACAGCAACCAGGAAGACAGAGATAACCATGAGCAAGGCTGGGAAGATAGGCCAGGATCACGGCCCATCTGCAGGAAGGGGAATGGGAAGTTGGCAGAGAACAGGATCAAGGAGGACAAGCATCTCGGATGGTCTCACTGCCAGTAAGAAAGCTGCTGGTTCTTGCATACTTGCATACTTCCTGTTGGAACAAAAAGCAAGTTCAAATCAGCCCAAGGCTTCTGGGTCTGTCCTAGGGACAGGATGGGAAGGGAACACTGTGCCTCTGTACCAGTTAGATGAGAGGGCCCCTCTAGGCAGATGCAGCCCTGGCTTGGCAAGCAGAAGCATCTAGGAGAAGAAAAGAGCCCCATCTTCCAGGCAGATGGAGGAAGCACCCCACCTGCAAGCTTAGTGAGCAGAGTGCAGTCTGGATTCAGCGCCCCCTATACCGCAGCCAGAGCTTCAGTGCAACCACATGCGTAACCACATGTGATGACCCTGATGTGAAGCAGGGGAGGAAGGTCGATTCTGGTCCTGAGATACTTGCATACACTGGCCAGATCTTAGTGTTTTGACTGTAAGTCAGGACAATTTTGAGCTTCTCTTCTCTGAGTTCTCTGGCACCTTCTCAGACACAGGGGTTGTAAACGAGTCATCACCATGGGGGTATGAAGCATTAACACTGGGCTGATTTGGAACACAGGGGCAAGTGGGTGAGCCCAGGGGGCCTGGTGCATCTGCATCGTGGTGCCACCGCAGCCTGCCTCAGCAGTGGTGGCTTATGCGGGGGGCAAGCTGGGAAAAGCTACCGAAAGGCACTGCTGCCAAAAATGCTGTTCCAGTTGGATGGCAAACCATGTTCCACGCCTTGGCGGCTGGAGAACAAAAACTCCTGCTGTGCTTCTTTTAAGATCAGGAAAATATCACCTTGCTATGGAGTTACTTCTGAAGATTTCATTAAAAGGCAGTGGTGGTCACAGCCTTGCCAACTTAGCTCCCTTCCCCAGGGGCGGTCATTGTACCTGACCACTATGCTTTTGTTTTGCCACTCAGAGTAGCCCTTAAACTGCCTCTACTTCCTAATTTGTCATCCACCCATTTCCTTATCTTTCGATAGCAGCTTTCCCAAGTAGCGTGTTGGTTCTGGCAAGAGGCTCTTGACCTGGTTTCTGTTTCAGTTAGGTCTGTTTCCATAGGTCTGACCAGTTAGGTCTCTCTTATGCTATGCTTCTGTTCAATATTTCTTGAATGCTTGGCATGTGCCAGGCACTGTGGTAGGTGAATGCAGAGATGATTGACATGGTTTCTCCCCTTAAGGAGTTTACAGTATGATAGGAGACACAGAAACAAACCAGCAGTAGTGGGTAGTGGCTGCGTGCGGGCATATCCAGCATCCACTCTCTCTTTCCTCTTCTTAACAGAATCATAACACTGTTCTGGAATCTTCTCTCTCCTCTCCTCAAGAATCACCTCTCTCTTTCTCTCTCACTCTCTCTCTCTCTCTCTCACACACACACACACACACACACACACACACACAGCCTGCATTGGAGGTGAGGTCCAGTGACTATTTGGTGGATAAAACCAGAAGCAGGATGAGTCAGAGGTGGCGTTTAAGTGGAAGGGAGCTGGGCCCACACTGAAAGCCCACACTGGCACTGGATGGACCATGTTATTGGATCCACTCTGGAGTTGAGCTGTATGGCTTGAGCGACACGGGCCAGCAGGACCGAAGAGAAAGCCAGCGTGCAGCTGTGCTTCGTTCATTTTCACTGCCATAAACTATATAGTATGAATATACTATAATCTATTTATTCATATTCATGAGTTCATTTACTCATTCAGTCAATGGACATCCGAGTTCTTTCTAGCTTCTCAAAATTGTGTTTCTTTGAGAGGGGTTGTTTGATTTTGCTATTATGATAAACAATGCTGCTGTAAACATTCCAAAATAGGTCTCCTGGTACACATGGGGAAGTTCACATTTGGGGGTAATCCAAATTGTCTTCTCCATGATGGTACAATTGGCATTTCCACCAGCAGGCGTTAGGGTTCCATTTGCTCCATATCCTCACTCACACTTTGTTTTATGACACTTATGATATTTTTTAAATCTAGCAATTTACATTGCAAATTTGAACTTGAATTTTTCTGATATTAATGAGATTAAACGTATTGTGAACATTGGTCATTTGTGTTTCTGCTTCTCTGAAATCTTATTCAAGGCTTTTGCCCATTTCATCCAGAGAAGACTGATGTTGGCTTGGACCAACATAGTGGCAATGGGGTGGTGAGCAGTGGCCAGTGAAAAGAAGCACTGTGTTGTTATAAAGGAATACCTGAGGCTGGGTAATTTATAAAGGAAAAAAGGTTTCTTTGACTCATGATTCTGATGGCTGGAAAATTCAAGATTGGGCATCTGCATCCGGTGGGAGCCTCAGGCTGCTTCCAATTGAGGCAGAAGGCCAAGAGGAGCTAGTCTGTTCAGGGACCACAGGGTGAGTGAGGAGGCAGGAGAGAGTGGGGAGGTGCCAGGCTCTTTAGCAACCAGCTCCGTGGGAAGTAATGGAGTAAGAAGTCTATTAGACTCTATTAAGGTATTAACTCCATTAGGGCACTAATTATTCAGGAGGGATGCATCCCCATGACCCAAACGTCTCCCATTGGGCCCCACCTCCAACACTGGGGATCAACAAATTTCAACATGAGGTTTGGAAGAGAAAAACATCTCCAAACCACAGCAGCTCTGACAGGATCTGCTGACGGACCGTGTGAGGTGTAAGAAACAATAAAGACTGATTAGTCCTAGAGACATGCCTGAACCACAGGAAGGATGTTGTTACCTTTGCTGAGATGGGAAGAAGGGAGGCAGATCAGGCTGGAGGTAGTGCAAGAAGCTCAATATTGGGCATGATGTTTGAGGTTTCTATGAGACATCTCAGAAGTGGTGTCCTGTAGCCTGCTGGATGGAGAAGACTGGAGTTCAGAAGGGAGGCTCCAAATGATGCTAGACATTTGGATGTATCACTCAAGATTGCCACAGAAAACAGTGGAATACTCAAATTAGGAACATTTAAGGAGGGTTTATTTACAAAGGAACTGTTTTTACTGGTGGGGGTACAGGGAACACAAGAGCTGGTAGAACACCAGTGCTCTACTTGAAATATCAAAGAATAAGGGAGATAGGGGTTACAGGAACTTGGAGGTGGAGAACTGGATCAAGACAGATAATTTACCCAGACATGGTGGCTCAAGTCTGTAATCCCAGCTACCAGGGAGGCTGAGGCAGAATGATCATTTGAGCCTAAGAGGTCAGGGATGCAATGAGCTACGATCATGCCACTGCACCCCAGCCTGGGCAACAGAGTGAGACCCTATATTTAATAATAATAATAATAATAATAATAATAATAATAATAATAAAAACCAAGGAGGTCCATGAAAGACATTATCTTTGGTTGAATGTCTTCACACAGTTGGGGCTGAGGGAAAAAAGGCTCAATATCACTCTTCTCTATCCCCTTAATATCTTGCAACCACTCACCATTAGTTACAACCAGCCAGAATCCAGAAGGCACAGAGGCCTGCAGATAAAGTACACACCAGCCAACCTGCCGGGTAGAGACCAGGGCAGAAAAAGGTGGAGAATCTATCCAGAGGGAAAGAGGCATTACCTGGAGCAAGCAGAGAAGCTGGTATTGCTGGGATTTATAGCCAGGAGACTCGATGAGATGACTAGAGAATGCATGCAGATGGAAAAGATCTTGCAGAGGTCTGGGACTAAACTCTGGATTAGTCCAGTTTCTAGAAGCTGGATAGGCACGGAGGAAGCAGCAAAGGAGACTGAGGAGAAGCAACTCCAGGAAGGTATGGTGTCTGGGAAGCCAAAGAAAAAAATGATTTCACGGAGAGAGCATTAAATGTATCACCTGCTAGGACCTGGATAGGTCCAGGAAGATGAGGCCTAAGAACTGACCACTGGACACAGCAAAGCAGAGGTCATTGTTGACCTTGACAAGAGCAATGGTAGTGGGAGGGGGACTTCACTGAAGTGGGTCTGAGAGAGGAATTAGAGACTTGAGAATAGACAACTCTTTTAAGGAATTCTGCTATAAATTGTAAAATTACATATAAAGAGATGAGGGACATGGGTGGTCAATGGAAGGAAAAGTAAATCAAGACAGACTTTGTTGTTTTCAAGATGAGAGGAAATAACACCCTGTTTGTATATTAATAGGAATGATCCAGTATAAAGGCAAAAATTGGATGATGCAGAAGAGAAGTGAATTGCTGGGCAATGCCCTGGAACAAACAAGGAGGGGTGGTGCCTGGAGCATAAGGAAAGGGCTTGGGTTGAGTTAACAGCTTGGAGAGTTCATCTCTACAAACAGGAGGGATGAGATGGTGGAGTGTGTGTGTACAGAGGCTTGTGGGTGTGTAGATATGATGAGTGGTTTGTGGTAAGGAGGTTCATTTTTGATTGTGTCCATTTTCTCAGTGCAACAAAAAGCAAGGTCATCAGCTAACAGAATCTGGGAGAAGTTGATGTTTTGCGAAGAGAGGAAATAATGTGAAGCAGTCCGCTAGTTTAGCAATCATCAAACTTTTTTTGCTTTCATACCTCCTAAAATAATTTCGAAAAATGATATTTCCTCATATTTTTTTAAGTGGCAACTAAAATTTTTTTTCATTATAAATTTAAATCATTGCAAAAGATGTAATTTCATTTATATAACCAGCTGGGAAGAGAACGACTTTTGTTAAAGCAAAGTTAAGGAATTTTTGAAACTCTTCTGAGTTATGTAGCATAAATCACAAATACTATTTCCAAAAAGTGTTTTTACAAATATTTTTATATCTATTATGAAAAATTATTTTTAATGATCTATCAACTGACAATGTAATTAGTTCTTGTTCAGTTTAATTAAAAGCAAAGAATAGGAAACTGAGCTGCAATAGTTATATTCCCCAATAATACTCATTTGTTTTCTTAACACAAATATCAATATTTCAGATTGTTTCTGTATCTAATTCCTTATGCACTGGGCCATGGAGCATACTAAGATTTATAACAGATAAGAAAAATGTATTTTTCCTATTTTCATAAAAAGAGAAGAGCAATTGTGAAAGGAGACTCCTAAATTCCAGATGTTCTCAGGCAAGGTAATTTGGGGAAAGTGTAAATTTGCAAAGTGACTCCCTTAAAAGCATCCTTGCCAACGTGTCTCTTAGAAATTCTTCATGTATCATTTGTTTACAATTGTAATTAAACATATATATATAACATAAAAAGCAAAAAATGTTTTTTAGCCATTTTGAAGTGCAATTCAGTGGCATTAAGTGCATTTACACTGTGGTGCCCCCATGACTGCTACACATCTCCAGAACTTTTTCATCATCCCAAATGGAAACTCTGTTCCCATTAAACAACTCCCCATTCCTCCATCCCCAGCCATTAGCAACCAGTCTTATCATTTTGTCTCTGTGAAACTAACTATCCTAGGTACCTCACACAATATTTGTTTTTTTGTGACTGGCTTATTTCAATTAGTGTAGTGTCTTCAAGATTCATCCATGCTGTAGTATGTATCAGACTATCACTCCTTTTAAAAGCTGAATAATATTCGTGTGTGTGTGTGTGTGTGTGTCTGTGTGTGTGTGTGATTTTGTTTTTCCATCTGTCCATGGATATTTGGGCTGTTTCCACTTTTTGGTAATTTGAATAATGCTTCTGTGAACATGATGTATACAAATACATATTTATTTAAGCCTCTGCTTTTAATTCTTTTGGATATATACCCAGAAGTGAAATTTCTGGATCATAGGGTGATTCTATGGTCATGTATCCATTTTAAAGACACTTGTCTAAGAGAAGGGAAGCAAGGGTGAACCAAAAGAAGATAATATAATTGCAGGGCTTTCGTAGGGCTCAACTGAGATTGGCAATTCTGAATTTAAAGTAAAACCAGTCAGCAAATTTGTGTTATTGTATTCCAGCACATTCAGTTGTGCAGGCGCAAGTATATAGGTTAGAGGAAGTGTTGGATAGAACCATGAATTCGGTTTAGTCAGACCATAATGTTAAAGCAGGAAAAATGCAAAGGATTTGAGCATATGCCTATAATCTGAGTGGTTATAATTATTGACTGTGGAATACAAGTTGAGTAACGATTTGAAAAGCATTTTATACATTTTTCCATATAGACCTGACAAATTCTCTGTTATATTAATTTCTAGATTCTTTATAAATAAAAACCTTTTAATACATGTTTTTCCAACTGTTTGTTTCTAGAGCATAAAATAAAATTGGTTTTTACATACTAATCATATATTAAACCAGCCTAAAAACCTCTCTTTTAAGCCCCAATTCTTTGTATATAGGATGCGTTGGGTTCTTTTGTAGGTGGTCATATCCTCCATAAATATTAGGAGTCATGTTTCTTGCTTTTCAATTCTTACAGTTTTCTTCCTTTTTCATGTCTTGCTGTGTAAGTCCTGTATAATGTTAAGTAAAGAACTGGTGACAGATGACCATTATTATCTAAGGACTGATTTTAAATGGATGCTTCTAACATTTTGTCATTAATAAAGACATTTACTCCAGGTTTTTGGTAGGTACTTTATCTCATAAGGAAGCTCATAAGAGTTGGCTAAGAGTTTTCTTTTTAATCATGATTAAATATTGAAGTTTTTTTGTATTAGTTTGTTTTCACACTGCTATAAAGACATACCCAAGACTGGGTAATTTATAATGGAAACAGTTTTAATTGGCCCACAGTTCTGAATTGCTGGGGAGGCCTCAGGAAACTTACAGTCATGGCAGAAGGCAAAAGGGGAAGCAGGTACCTTCTTCACAAGGGGGCAGGACAGAGTGAGTGTGAGCACAGGAAAAACTGCCACTTTTAAAAGCGTCGCATCTTTTGAGAAATGTCTGTTCATATCCTTTCCCCACTTTTTGATGGGGTTGTTTGTTTTTTTCTTGTATATTTGTTTGAGTTCTTTGCAGATTCTGGATATTAGCCCTTTGTCAGATGAGTAGATTGCAAAA
>NW_012116677.1:732097-750149 GCF_000951035.1 Colobus angolensis palliatus | reverse complement strand
AAAAAAAAATAAAAAAATAAAAGCGTCGCATCTTGTGAGAACTCACTCACTATCATGAGAACAGCATGGGGGAAACTGCCTCCGTAATCCAATCACTTCCCTCCCTCGGCATGTGGGGACTTCAGGTCCCTCCCTTAACACAAAGGGATTACAACTGGAGATGAGATTTGTGTGGGGACACAAAGCCAAACCACATCATTTTTTCAAATGTGTTTTCTGTATCTACTGAGATGATCATATGGTTTTTCTCTAATGATTGGTTAATGGGTGGATTATATTTATGGAATTTTTAATATTAAATGATTCATCCATTTCTCATATGATCCTAACTTGGTCATGATGTGATACATTTTTTATCTTACTGGAGTCTTTTAATATTCACAATATAAGGAAACAGAGTTCAAAACACCCATTTTACAGACAGGAAACTGAGAAGTAGGGAAATATGGAATATGCATGAGATTTACATCCAGCGGGTAGCAGAACAAGGATTCAAACCCCGGTCTGTCTGATGCTGAACTGATGTGCTTTCCACCAACTATTCTCTTTGAGGCAGAAACCAGATCTTTCTTAAATGTCTCAATTGGCTGGGGCAGTGCTATATTCATAGTACTTATTCAAGAATTTGTGTTGAATAAATACTAAATGACTGCTCCAGGACTCTACGGATTCTTTAAATATTCCTTAGCTAAAAAAAAAAATTACACTTTCTCATCAAAGTAGCTCATCTTAGGTATTGGTCACAAAATGATGTGAAAGGTAAACAGAAGAAAAGGTCTATAAAAGAAGAAAAGTAGTTCTTTACTACTATAGTTCTTGAAATTCTCTGTCACATTGGAATGGATAAAAAAGTAGAGTCTCTCTACATCCTATTTTGCCAAAATAGGATGAAGTAGTCAACTGTTATAGCCAAAATAATATTTCACTGCTAATAGAAAAACAGGCAGAAAAAACTACCTTGTCACCTTTTCTGGGAAAAGGAAAAATAAAGTTGTATTTCATCCTTAATTTTCCACCTTGTGGGCAAAAATAAAAGGAAAATTACTTCTGGGCAATACTGCACATATTATAGAATAATGAGCCATCTTAAGCAGTTGGGCAAGAAGCAGAACAACAAATGTTCACTCCAGAAAGAAGAGAATCATGCAAAAATAATAGTGTTGTTTTCAGAAGTAAAACTTAAAAAGAAATCAAAAGGGAGATACAATCAGATACACTATCATGGGCCAACTAAGAATGCCACATATATCATTGTTAAAGAGACAGTGTGGCACTTGGGCATACACTGGAAATTTGGCACTTGGAAGCTGATCTGACTCATACGTGGCTCCTCACTGCCCTCATGGCCGTCTCTACCTGCAGCACCAAATCAAACTGTTTCATACCAGCTTTCTCCTCTCTCTCTCTGTCTTTTAATTAATTAATTAAACACTCCAACAAGTTTTTCTATAAAGCCAGCTAGTAAGATGGTCCCAAACACACCAATTCAATCAACTTTCAAGACTGGCTTCTAACTGCAGTGGTCCTTCTGTGTCTCTGTGTGGGCAAAATTATTAAGATGGCCCCCAAGATTCCCGCCCCCTGGTGTATATGCCCTGAATAATTCCCTTCCCTTGAGTGTGAAGGCACTTATGGATATAATGGAATATCACTCTCTATATCAATAGGTTATGATGAATGGCAGAAGGTATAAACAGATGTAATTAACAGCCCTAAGTAGTTAACTTTGAGTTAATAAAAAGACAGATTATGCCGGGTGGGCCTAACCTAATCAGGGAGACCTTACAAGAGTTCAGATATCTGAAGTGAGAGAGATTTCTCCTGCTCATGTTGGAAAGGCAGACAGTCATGTTGTGAACTGCTAATACAGGACATGTAGCAAGAATCTGAGGGCATCCCCAGAACCCAGAGTAGTCCCCAAACAACGACCAGCAAGAAGCTGGGACTTCACTCCAACAACCCAAAGCAACTGAATTCTGCCAAGGACCAGTGAGACCAGCAAAGGATGCGAAGCCTCTGAGGGACTTGCAGCCCTGGCTGACCCTTGATTCCAGCTAAGTGAGACCCTGAGCAGAACGCCCACCTAGCTCATACCCAGACTTCCCATCTGGGGAAGCTCTTTGATAATAGATGTATACTATTTGAAGTCATTATGTTTGGGGTATTTTCTAATGCAGAAATAGAAAACTAATGAATTTATTGCTGAGCCTTAATATTTGAGAAAAATATGCCTAATCCAAGGTTTTGAGGTACTGTGAGGATTTATTAGGTAATGTGAGAGAAGACGCAAGAGGCCTTCTTTGTAAGACAGAAAAAGATGTCTCCATTGTTTCGGTTGAGGGCATGTGATCTCCATTCATGCTGTTCATCAAGCATTTCCAGCAATCCCCCACTGTAGATGCGGACAGCCCTGCACAGTAGTCCCCTTATCTGAGGTTTCATTTGTCAGGGCTGTTACCCATAGTAAATGGCAGTCAACCGAGGTCTAAACATATTGAATGGAGATTCGCGCGTCTCCTTGTCCCCGCAGGTCAGCTCCGCTGAAGGGGCCGCCAAGGAAGAGCCCAAGAGGAGATTGGCGCAGTTGTCAGCTAAATCTCCTGCAAAAGTGGAAGTGAAGCTGAAAAAGGCAGCAGTGAAGGATAAATCTTCAGACAAAAAAGTGCAAACAAAAGGGAAAAAGGGGAGCAAAGGGAAAACAGGCCGAAGTGGCTAACCAAGAAACTAAAGAAGATTTACCTGCAGAAAACAGGGAAACGAAAACTGAGGAGAGTCCAGCCTCTGATGAAGCAGGAGAGAAAGAAGCCAAGTCTGATTAATACCATATACCATGTCTTACTAGTGGTCCCTGTGTCCCTTCTTGTACAATCCAGAGGAATATTTTTATCAACTATTTTGTAAATGCAAGTTTTTTAGTAGCTCTAGAAACATTTTAAGAAGGAGGGAATCCCACCTCATCCCATTTTTTAAGTGTAAATGCTCTTTTTTAAGAGATGAAATCATTTGCTGGTTGTTTTTTTTTTGGTACAACTAGAAAATAGTGTGGGATAGTGAATTATGGGAGGCTTCGACTGCCTCGGGTGTCAGCTTAACATTCCATAGATGGGGGGTTAGTTTTTATATCCTAGAATACAAAGCGTATTAAATGGCAATATGGAGTCAGTTCTGCATTTAATGTCTTAAACATTTTATTTTACTTCTATTCTCATGTTTTTTAGTAGAATTGTTTCCTAAAGAAAACTACTCCTTGATCATGGCGCTCCCTGTCAGAATTGTGTGCACTCTGTAGCATCTTTGGTTGTGGTAGTCCTGTTTTCCTGATAACTTTGTTACTGTGCTGTGAAAGATTACAGATTTGAATATGTAGTGTGCATGCTATTCAGTTGTGAACTGGTGGGCCATATGTAACAGCTGACCAACATGTGAAGATACTGGTACTTGATAGCCTCTTAAGGAAAATTTGCTTCCAAATTTTACGTTGGAAAGTCACTGGAATAACTTTAAAAAAGAATCACAATACATGGCTTTTTAGAATTTCATTACATATGTTAAGAATTGTGTACAAATTGAAATGTCTGTACTGATCCTCAACCAATAACATCTCAATCATGAAAATATATATGTTAAATGGAAAATCCCAGAAATAAACACTTCATAAGTTTAAATTGTGAGCCATTCTGAGTATTGCAATGAAGTCTCTGATCTTCCCAGTCTGTCCCACCAGGGATATGAATCCTCTCTTTGTCCAGTGTCTCCATGCTTTAGATGCCCACTCATTAGCCAGTTAGTAGCCATCTCAGTTGTTAGATGGGAAAAACATAGGGTTTGGTACTATCAGCAGTTTCAGGCATCCACTGGAGTCTCGTCTGTTTGCCTTGGTGTAATCCTTGTTGGATGGATGATGTGCATGATGTCGGCAATGAGATGGAAGCAGAGGTGATATGTATCATTTCTGGGCCACAGCACTTGAACAATTCAAGACTCTCCAGAGCTCTCTTTCTCTCTGCTATAGTGCACAGCAGTGTTCCTGATAACCTGGGTCTACACTGAAGACATGTGGGGTGGATCCTATTCTCTCATTATGCACCTGTAGTGTGAATAAAGTCTTTGTTATTTTTAAACACTATAATTGTATGGTTGTTTGTTACTGCGGCATAACTTAGCCCATTCTGACTTGAATAGGGGCTTACTGAACTACACAGCCCAAAAAGATAGCCAGAGACACAGAAATGAAAAGATAAGATAGGAGGGCATACAACAGCTTTCATGTTTTCATATGTCTAAGTTATTTCCGCTCCTCATTGTAAAAAACAAACACCTGAAGTAAGTGCAAGCAGGAAAGAAAAACATGAGAATGTTAGATGCCTCATCCATGTTGAAAAGCATCGAAATAGCAGGAAATGGCACTAATGTCTGAGAAGAAGGTCAGAACCAGCTGAGTGGTTGGCTCTTTTCTCTACTCTCCAGTGACGAGTAGGGGAAGCTCTTCTTGCACAGCTCTTCTTAGGACAAATGCCATCATCAGTCTTTAGGGTTCCCATGGTCCCTTAATTGCTGGAGGCTAGAAGGCAGAGTCTTCATGTCCTGCTGTGCAAGAGTGCCAAAGATAATTTAGAGCAACTGTGTTTATCCAGCAGAAACAAACAACACAAACAAACAGAAAGTCTAATGGTGGGGTGGGGGGAAGGTACTACCAGAAGAAAAAAGAGATGGGCAGTAAAATCCTGTTTTAGAAAAGGAGAGAAGCAGCATCGGGCTAATAGGAAGATGTGTGTTATGTGATCAGTTTGATCAGTTTTAAGGGTCTTTTGAAAGTAGTTCAGATGGGTTCTGAGGCAAATACTAAACTTAGATCTTAAAGATAGAGGTTCTGGTGAAATGTTCTTTGGGAAATTAGCAGAAATTCCATTCTAGCAGGTTTGGATTTTGAAGATAAAAATACCACTGGCTCTGTGAACAGTGGGATACTTAAAGCAGACATGTATAAATTAAGCTAACCTTATGTATATCTTCTCAAAGTGTTATTCTGCTCAGATGACATCAATAATGTGTAGCCAAGGAAATGAATTGAGGAGGGAAAGAGCTCCTGACTAGCACCTGGCAACTCTTGACCAATTATAATAGAACTGACTAAACTCTACTTCTCAGACAGTTAAATTTCATCAAAAAGATACGTCACCAAGAACTAGAGCTGGGCACTATTACTTGTGGAACATGTTTCAATTTGAATATATTAGCTGTGTCTACATAGGAAGAGGAAATGGAATTCTGGAGAAATGAACTTGGTAATTCAGGCCATAAGCTTATATTTACAAAGAAAACATAAAGTAATTGTGACAAAATAGGTTGTTCAATTGAGTCACCTAAGGCAATTGCTTCAATTCCCTCACTCCACCTTTTTCTATAGATGTGTAGTCATAGGTATGGGGAATGATAAGAATATTGTGGATGGCTGAATGTTGTCCCAGGGGACACACTCCAAGTAAGAGCCCCAAAGCTACAGTATCTGCAAATATTTGCCTGCTAGTCATAGGCTCTTCTCACTCTAATGCTAGGTGATTTGACCAGCATATAGCTACTAGAAGCAAGCTAGGTACTGTGTTTTTCAGGTTCTATCTGTATCTCTCTGGACCTGGGCGATCAAGTCATCCGGATGATGAGAACAGAGTACAGCATTCTTTAAAGGAATGCCATTCTGCTCTCACAAAGTCAGTAACAGGGAGAAGTAGCTTAGGGTACATTTAAACGTAACTAATTGTATCATATTTAACAAATTAATGAGCTTATCACCAAAGATACTAACATAGGCATGTGCTGACCTCTCACGCACCACCTGAAATTGTAAAGAGGTGGCGCAAAAGAGGTAGTTTGGGTGTTCTGAACGAATCACTTCCTTTCTAGAACCAGTTACCTTCCCCCTGGTTTCTCAGCTTTTCTTCTAAATAGCAATGCTGATGCTTTATTAGTTAATCAATAAGACATGATACAGAGTATGGTTATCATAAAATAATCATACCCTGGAGCATTTTGAGGCATGAGCCACTTACCTCTAATCAGATTGGGTTGAGATTACCTTTGGATAATCACACTCCTGGGAACCGTCTCATTTCTATTATGAGTACCTTTTATAATAGGGAAAAATGTACATTTCTGCAAGGGGGAAAATGAAGTTGGCAGTGTATACCTAGCAATCATTTCAGTTGAGCTGAGAAACATTCCTCTTTTTGAATAAAGTCAAACTATGCTTCGTCTATTCAAGCTATGTCAGAGAAAAGAGGCACCTCACATGCAGTGTGGGAGATGCAATACAATGGAAACTGTATTTTACTCTGGTGTTGCAAGCTTCAAATTACATGCAAACATTCAAAAAGGGCATTTGAAACTTGGCATCCATGTTTATAAATGGCACATTTTGAATCTGGAGTGGGTTTAGGTGTCTAGGTTACAATAATAGATGATCTCCCATGTAAAAATGGAACAAAGACTTTCTTTAGCTTCCTACAGTGAAAGATGTTCATTTCTGCTTCAATTATAATACTAAGCACACTGGAGATTCTGTTAAGAGCAATTTCTGTCTATTCCTCCTTATCCTGACCAGTCAAAAATTTCAATCAAATGACGTATATTGGAAAGTTAAAGACAGAAAAGCCCAGTGAGGCATGAAATACACTTTACAACAGTGTGCATAGCACTTAGTCTATTGGTTTTAAATGATGGAAAAATCTATTTAAAATGTTAGATGAACACACTGCAGGCTGCAGAGATGATTATAAACTCTTAGAGCTGTAGGTTTTAATCCTATTTTTTTACACATAGTATTTATATCCAGGAAGTTTTAACATGGGATAAATGATAAAGAAAAAAATGATGGTGAAATACTTATGTTAATTACTCTGTGATGGAAGTAAATTTTTGTAACAAATAATGAAAGTGAGAGACAAGAAAGCCAGACATTATTACTGCCATATTGGTAGAATCAGATGCCTAATATTCCATGTGTTATTTTTTTTTTAGCTATATAGCTCTCATAATAAAACACAGGTTGATCTTCTGAATGAAAGGAGAAAGGTGGGACAGAGTAAAGAGAAAGAATCTCATTTACGGATTTGTTAGATTAGAATTAAATTTAGCTTCTATATGGCAACACTGCATTTGATTAATGATACCCCCTTTCAATGCTGGTATTTCAAGAGCCTCAGAATGTCTGTCTGGGGTCCAACAATTGCTTAATCCTTCCTACTATTTCATTTCCTCCAAATTCTACTTGATCTCTACAAAACAGTAAGGACAGCTGGGCTCCTGGCTTGAAAGAAATAAGGCCTGGCCAGAAAGAAACCAAGTAAGGATTTGTACTAGTCATTAAAAATTCAACTCACAGGATGAGATAGAAGAGTCCATTTTTAATTCAGAGAGCAGAAAGTCTCCCTACCTCAGATTTCCCCAAGTTGGTAGATTACTTGCGTTTTCTGCTAACAGTGTCATTTTCCCTTTCCCAGAAGAGCCCAGAGACAGCCCCAACACAAACTGTGCTGCCACCCCACACCCCCCAGAATGAAAGTCAGCCGAGGGCTACATAGATGGAGCTAGAATGAAAGGGCCTGAGAACAGGCTCATCTTCTACAAGTCAAGCCTGGCACTGCCCTGGACTGGGATGGGACTTCTCAGAAGCCTTCTTTCACCATTTTGACATCTCGGCTCCATTAATTCACTTCAACCTTGACTCTAACGTCACCACTGCCCTAAACAACTGTCTCTAAGGCCACCGCATAGTGAAGCCAGTGGACTGCACCAACGTCTTCCTTGGTTGCTGCTACATTTGACTCTCTTAATCACGCTGCTCTTGAAATTTCTTCTTACTTATGTGACATTTCACTATTACTGTCTCTCCTACATTCAGTTTGCTAGGTTCTCTTTCTTCCCTAAATACTAAACATCTTCCCAAGACCAAGAGCATTTTTGGCCCTTTGTTTTCCTCTCTGGGTAATGAACCCTCTCTCATAGCATCTACTATGTCAAATCCACAAGTCTGACTTTTACCCATGACTAGCTTATTGTCTTCCACTAACATGCAAACCTCACAAAAACTGAGCTTATTGTGGTGTGCAGAATTCTAAGATGGCTCTCTGTGTGTGATTTCTGCCCCCCTGATATTCAGACCTTTGTATATCCTCTTCCCTTAAGTGTGGATAGAAGCTGTGACTTGCTTCTAATTCACAGAATATGGCAAAGGTGAAGGAATTTAGCAGATGTAATTCATCTCCCTAATCAGTTGACCTTGAGTTTATTAAAAGGGAAACTATCCTAGGTAGACCCAGCCTAATCAGTTGAGACCTTTAAACCCAGGTGCAGGCCTTCCCTGAAAGAAGAGCCTCAAAGCAAGAGAGACATTCTCCTGTTGACTATGAAGAAGCAAATGGTCATGTTGTGAACTGCTGATGAAGAGGACAGCATCTAGGAGCTAAGGGCCTCAGTCCGATAATCATAAGGAACTAAATGCTGCCAATAATTTGAATAAGCCTAGAAAAGGCTGCCAAGCTCCAGGTAAGAACTTCAGCCTGGGCCAGACTCAGTGGCTCACACCTGTAATCCCAGCACTTTGGGAGGCCAAGGCGGGCGGATCACGAGGTCAGGAGATCAAGGCCATCCTGGCTAACATGGTGAAAACTGTCTCTACTAAAAATATAAAAAGCAATTAGCCAGGTGTGGTGGTGCATGCCTCTAGTCCCAGCTAATCGGGAGGCTGAGGCAGGAGAATGGTGTGAACCCGGGAGGCAGAGCTTGCAGTGAGCCGAGATCGCGCCACTGAACTCCAGCCTGGGTGACAGAGCGAGACTCCTTCTCAAACAAAACAGAACAAAACACATCAGCCTGGCTGCCCACGCAACTCTAATAGAGGACCCAGCTTAGCTGTGCCAGGACTTCTGACCCATGGAAATTGTGTATTGTGTAAATTCAATAGGTTGTGGTAAATTGTTTTATAGCAATAGAAGACTTAACTTTCCAACTGCTTTCTTATGGTCCACTTGGGCTCAAAGCTTTAAAGTTACCTATGACTCTTTCCTTTCATCACATACCAAGATCTGTCACTTATTCTTGGCCAATATCTACTGAATTCAACTGCATTCCTCTATTTTATTCAAATCCTTCATTTATTCAGTACATATTTGTTCAGCTCTGGGTATGCAACGATAAATGAGACAGGTATGGTTCCTGACATTATGCAAAGTAAAGTTTAGTGGATAAAATAAACTAATAATTGAACATATAATTGCAAGGTGCTTTTAGAGAACTCTGAGGGGAACTTTAACCTAGTCTGGTTGGGAAGGAAGTAAAGCAGGCCTTACTACCTCAAGCCTGAATAATTATACTAGGCTTCTCATTCCTCCAGGCAATTACACACAGAATTTCTGGGCTCATCTTTCTCAAAGATATTTTCCAACTTGAGGAAATTGTCTTCTGTTTGAAGACTTTCAATGGCTCCCTATTACCTCACAGACACAATAAGGAAAACATTGATAATGTTGTAGCAAATGTCATTGTGCCTCATCTAATAAAGGCCCAGAGAGTTTTAGAGACTTGAATGAAGCCACAGAAATGGTAGAAACAAGATCAAATTCCCTCTGAGCAAACTCTGAATCAAATCCTCTTTATACACTATAGCTACCTCTTTGATATTGTAAAATGTAACCATTTTTCTCTAATCATAAGTATGGAGCTTACAAATGTTACAGATAAATCAGGTAATGTCCCCAAATAAAAAGTACTTAACCTAATTTTTTCCCTTGGGAACAATTCAATTAGTCTACATGCTTAAAGCTAATCTAAGATCAATGTTTGATTAATATGCCTGCGTTCACAAGCCTGGGACTATAAAATAAGGGTCACGTTTACACTTCTACCTTAATTACAATAACTCTGAAACTCCCACCTGCTAAAGAAGAATACAGCAGTAGTGGATACCTCCTGGTGCTCCACCCAGCTCACTACTAAGTTTGGGGTTTTTAAGGAGGGACAGCTTTCCTTTTCGTCAAAGAATTGCCCTCAGGAACCACTTCATTAAGAAGGCTATTCCAATCCTCCACACTTGGGACCTGAGGGCTAACATCAGCAAATGACTGCCTGAGATGTGGAGTACAAAAGGCCAATTCTGTGATGTGATCCACTTTCCAGAATCCGTGCATGGAGTCCAATGGAAGCTAACTTCCAGCTGAGACCTCGTTCTTGAGTAGCTTTCTTCCCCTTCCCTATCCTGCTTCTCTCATGCACTTCTCCCAAGAACAGTGCTCAAATCAGTCACTTGGGCAAGAATTCCCATCTCAGGCAAGGCTTTTAAGTAACCTATCCCCAAAGGAGAAACTAACTCTGAGTATTCCTCATTTGTTTCTGTAAGCCACCGAGGGAGCCTCCTAGGCGCCTACCAACCAATCTGTCATGGCAGCCTCATCTACGTCCTCCACCTTTTCCTCTCCCATGCAGATGTCCTGACCACTGCTCAGGTACCTGGTTGACTGAACTCCACAATGGTTTCTGCTGAAGGCTTGCACCTTGAGAACAACAATGTTTATGCCAAGGATGCTGGTTATTGGAGGTTCCCCAAACTGGCAATGGTCAAGATGCTGCAGGCCACCTGACTTCCACACAGAGTTGGAAGAATGGCCTTTTTCCTCACTTTCTGGACACTCATTCATGGAGGCCCCAGAACAGGTCGTTTTTGTCCAGAGTTTCAGGAGGTCTGATTTCTGGATTTTATTTCTCTAATCCTGAGGGATCAATCCCCTTTCTAGGGGCAGGTGGCAAAGCTGACAGCATCCCTTTAAAATCTTACAGCCTATGCCCTCAACCGAACATATCCCTCCTATTCCAGCTAAAAAACAAAAGCCCTGTGGTGAGCATGAGTGCATGGGGAGGAAGCCTTATCTACACCAGCATCTTCTGGCACCGTATTCAGCCAGCCAATTTTTTTTAACTCGGTTTTTATTTTAAGCCTGTATCACGGAAACCTCCTTCCTGAAACTATTTTGGATAGAGAACTTCTGTAAAGAAGAACAGATACAACCTGTTTTTGAGAAACTCTTAGTTCATGAAAGTTATTAAAATGTGCTTAGATACACATAGGAAAAACTTTCAAAATACAATTCCTCTAAACCTTACAAAGTTTATTTGGTTTTAAATAAGGAACTTTTAGAATGAAATCCAAGAATTTTTTCCATTTCTCTTTCACAGAGATTCAAAGTTTATGTGGTATTTTCTCTAATATGTTATTAAAACAATTCTCAAGCACACAGTAAAGTTGAAAGAATTTTATAGTAAACATCTCCATACTCATCATCTATATTTTACCATTGAAGTTTTACATATTATACTGGCTTCCTCATATCATGTTACATCTAACAATCAATCTATCCATTCATCACTGATGGTAGTTTCATTATTTTTAAAAATGACATTTCGTACTTTGATTTAGAACAAGAAAATATTCCATATTTGAAAGTCTAAGTGAAAATAAATCCTACTGGATATTATCTCTTCAACAATAAAAATATTAGAGGCATAATCTCTTATAGTCTTAAGACGCTGTACTTGCCATACTGGCCTGGCAGGGACGTCTTAAATTATCTTTAAAAATACTAGTTCTGGGTGAATATTATTTTAAAGCAATGGTGAAAGCAGTCAAGAATTAGATCACATGGAAAGGTGAGCAGAATGTCAAGTAAAATTTTAAGTACTTTAGGAAATTTTAATTTCCTAAAGCTTTTGTCAGTTCAGTCATCAGTGTGGGAAGCTATTTTTACTTAATCAGTAGGTAAATGTGCCTATTTATTAACTCTTGTGTATGAGTCAGAAACTGAACTTCAGTTACAATATTAGCACACTAAATAGAACCATATAAACCTCTCTAACATTTACATTTATGTGATTGAATCACCTGAAAAATATTACATTAGGAGAACTATACTCCATTTTGTGACACCATTTTTGATAGGGCTCTAAGCAGAGACAAGTTTGGGCTAGCAAAAAAGCAGACATACATTTTGTTTTGCTTTCATAAAAGTAAAATTTGTTTATGTTGGTACATATGAAGTAGTTTTATCATTTCAAATAGAATAACCAGACAGTGGACTCAAAGAAAATTTGACTGATTGATTTGTTGCTTAAAGTGGCTAGTTCCTTGAGAATGCTACCAGATAATGGCAATGGTGATGAAAGCAAAATCCCTGTATAAAAACAGACAACAAGGAGACAGTTTAACCCAAAAGCCATGGACTACATTTACAACCAAACTTGGTTCATGGAGATACCCCAAATTCAAGGGGATGGGGACAACCCACCAATAGCCACAAAATTTGCGTCATATTAGCATCTGTACAGAGGGAAGCTGAGAGAAGCTATAGGGCATCTCCCAAATGTGAAAGCAGGAGAGTTCAGAATTCACTGAAAGCATAGCAGGCGAATTAGAAGACAGCAGGTGAAACCAACAGGTTTATCTACTCCAATAGGAGGTGATTACAAGGTGCATAGTAAAATCTGAAGAGTCCATAAACTTTTGAGAATGATCAGCTAGGGCTCCCTTCCAGGTCAGGGCCCGCACACTATAGCAAAAGGGCTGTTAGTAAACCAAACCTCAAAAGGACCAAGATAACAGAGAGCATGGAAAGAAATGGTCCAGATAAAAGTGGGAGAGGGGAGCAAAACCAGGAAATTTAAGAACACAAGCCACCGTGTTATGTTAACACTATAAGAAAACAAGTCGTAGCTCTGTGAAGTCAGAAAAACTCCTTGAATCAAGCCTCTTTCTAAAAGCTAAGGAAAACTAATGCCACATAAAAATAAACACAGAAGTACTGAAGTCAGATTTCATGTTGTTATTTTTTTAAAAAGAAAATAGAATAAGGAGGAGAATAACATTCCTAGTCAGTGAGAGGATTCCAGAAAGACATGCCCATAAAATAGATAAACATGAACCTATTATTTCTTTTCTTTTCTTTTTGAGACAGAGTCTTGCTCTGTTGCCCAGGCTGGAGTGCAGTGGCACAATCTCGGCTCACCGCAGCCTCCACTTCTGGGTTCAAGCGATTATCCCGCCTCAGCCTCCCAATAGCTGGGATTACAGGTACCCACCACCATGCCCACTAAGTTTTGTATTTTAGTAGAGATGGGGTTTCACCATGTTGGTCAGGATGGTCTCGATCTCCTGACCTCGTGATCCACCTGCCTCGGCCTCCCAAAGTGCTGGGATTACAGGTGTGAGCCACTATGCCTGGCCAACCTATTATTTCAAAATTATCTAAAAGATATTAAGAAAACGAAACACAACAGAACAACATAAATCAGAAGTAGAAAAATGAGGTGACAAAACTCGAGAAAGAAATAGAAATTAATCACTTTGGAAATGAAGACTAAAATAAAAGGAGCATGAAAATAAAAAGAAAATAAAACACCTTAAAAAGAATAGAGAGCAAAAGGGGAAGTTTATTTTTTAATAATGAGAAGAAAGAAATAAAAAGTATTTGAGAAAAAATGACAGATACTGAAAACAGTCAAAGAAGATCCAGTATATGGATAATAGAAATTCTTGAAGAAGAAAAGCAAGGCAACAGAACAAACACTAAAAAGTATAAATAAAAAAATTCCTAAAGCAGACAAATACTTGAAACTACATTTTAAGCTTAGCAGTCTTTAAATAAAAAGAAAAAATTATTTGGGCATCTACCCTCTCTTCCCCAAAAAAGAAAATTAGATTACACATAATCAATCAAACATTTAGAAAGCAATGCTTTGGGGCAGGAGAAAATGGAGTAACATATTTAAGACAAGAAAAGAAAATACAAGCCAAAGATTTAAATCTAGCAAAAACTTATTTTCCACTACAAACGGCACAGACTAGTATCAACATGTGACAACTCAAAGAATGTCATTCCCATAAGTGATTCTTCAGGAATCTACTAAAGCAGGGCTCTCCAACCTGGGGGGTCCACAGACCCTGGGACTGGTCCATGGCCTGTTAGGAACTGGGCTGCACAGCAGGAGGTGAGCAGCAGGTGAGCAAGCGTTACTGCCTGAGCTCCGCCTCCTGTCCAATCAGCAGTGGCATTAATCTCTCATAGGAGTATGAACTGTATAGTGAACTGCTCATGTGAGGCATCTAGGTTGTGGGTCCCTTATGAGAATCTAATGCCTGATGATCTGAGGTGGAACAGTTTCATCCCGAAGCCATCCCCTAATCCCTTCTGTTCATGGAAAAATTGTCTTTCACAAAACTGGTCCCTAGTAGCAAAAAGGTTGGGGACTGCTGTACTAGAGAAGAAACTTCAGACAACAATAGCTCAGAGATATTACACAAGGGTTGATGATGAGCATTAGATACATGGTTACTTGTAGAACTTAGACTAAATAAATACTAAGAACTAAATAAAGGTTAAGAGATATGTAATAGTTATTTGCTTAAACAATGTAAACATAGTTCAAGCATAAAAAATGGGGGAATAGAAATATGCAAATGTTAGCATGCTTTCATTAAGAAACATCATAAATGATTTTATTTTAGTAAATGGAAAACTCTGAAAGTTTGACAGAGAGACAGCTTTGTAAGCAAACATTGAGAATATGTAATTAGAATGTGTTTCTTTAGTCACTCAATAGCAGGGTCAGGTGAGAGCTGATGGCGTGGGCTAGGCAGTGGTAGCAGAGATGGGGAGAAGGGGAAGAAATGGCTTCTAGGATGCATTCCCAGGACTTGCCGATATGGGGACAAGCGAAATGTAGGAATAAGGGCTAACTTCTAAATTTGCTTTTCAACACTTGATGGTTGCTGATCCAATCTGAAGACTGGGGATAGAGAAGGTTTTGGGTGGCAGCAGTGGTGGTGATGTTGGAAAAACAACTAATCTGTTTTTGCCATGTTCAGTTTGAGATGCATCTTAGACTCCATCTGCACATCTGTCAAGCAGACTATTAGTAGATACTCAAGTCTGGAGTTGTAAGTAGAGATTAGGGTAGATTTGGGAGTCAAATAGATACTATTTACATCTATGGAACAGAATGAGGTCACATGTGAGAGTGATTGGATGTTCAAAAGCAGCAGCTTCAGCACAGAGCCATGGGAGAATGTCAATATTGGGATGTGAAGCAGAGACGTCAGCACAAAAGGCTTCTACATGTGCTTGATAAGTGTGGTGTCAGGAAGCTGATCCCCAGCCACTACTGCAGTGACATGTCCCATGAAGGCTCTAACAGTTTCATGCAGGTACAAATGGGCAGTGCCTGTCCCAGGTAGAAGGGTACCTCCCCCTTTCTGCCCTGGGTTTCTCTGACCCATGAAATAGGAATCTACTGACACTTGTGCATGAACTGAGACTGGGAAGATAACACTTGTGGGACTATCCCTGAGCTGTGGGAAATGAGATCCAGTAGATACATGCTTGTATCTCCTGTCTATCCTCCAGGCAGACAATTCTAAGGCACATTTTATCACACTCTTCAGGGTCTCATGAATCAAACACTTGTTGCACCAATCACCTGTAACTGTGGCCACTTCCATAATATGACCTTTTATTGACTTTCTCTTCTTCTCTATGACCTCTGATATGGTTGGCTGTATCCCCGCCCAAATCTCATCCTGTAGCTCCCATAATTCCCACATGTTGTAGGAGGGACATGGTGGGAGATAACTGAATCATGGGGGTGGGTCTTTCCCATGCTGTTCTCACGATAGTGAATAAGTCTCATGAGATCTGATGGTTTTAAAAATGGGAGTTTCCCTGCACAAGCTCTCTCTCTGACTGCTGCCATCCATGTAAGATATGACTTGCTTTTTCTTGCCTTCTACCATGATTGTGAGGCCTCCCCAGCCATGTGGAACTATAAGTCCATTAAACCACTTTGTTTGTCAATTGCCCAGTCTCATGTATGTCTTCATCAGCAGCATGAAAATGGACTAATACAGTAAATTGGTACCAGTAGAGTGGGGTGCTGCTGAAAGATACCTGAAAATGTGGAAGTGACTCTGAAACTGGGTAACACGCAGAGGTTGGAACAGTGTGGAGGGCTCAGAAGACAGGAAAATGTGGGAAAGTATGGAACTTCCTAGAGACTTGTTGAATGACTTTGACCAAAATGCTGATAATGAAATGGACCATGAAATCCAGGCTGAGGTAGTATCAGGGGGAAATGAAGAACTTGTTGGGAACATAACTCTTGTTATGTTTTAGCAAAGAGACTGGCAGCATTCTGCCCCTGCCCTAGAGATTTGTGGAACTTTGAACTTGAGAAAGATGATTTAGGGTATCTGGCAGAAGAAATTTCTAAGCAGCAAAGCATTCAAGTGGTGACTCAGGTGCTGTTAAAGGCGTTTAGTTTTAAAAGTGACACGGAGCATAAAAATTTGGAAAATTTGCAGCCTGATGATGCTATAGAAAAGAAAATTCCATTTTCCGAGGAGAAACTCAAGCTGGCTGCAGAAATGTGCATAAGTAACGAGGAGTCAAATGCTAATTCCCAAGACAATGGGGAAAATGTCTCCAGGGCATGCCAGAGGTCTTCGCAGCAGTCCCTCCCATAACAGGCCCAGAGGCCTAGGAAGAAAAAAATGGTTTCATGGGCTGGGCCCAGGGTCCCCATGCTGTGTGCAGCATAGGGACTTGGTGCCCTGCATACTAGCTACTCCAGCCATGACTCAAAGGGGCAAAGTACAGGTCGAGGCATGGATTCAGAGGGTGCAAGCCCCAAGCCTTGGCATTTTCCACATGGTATTGAGCCTACAGGTGCACAGAAGTCAATAATTGAGGTTTGGGAACCTCTGCCTAAATTTCAGAGGATGTATGGAAATGCCTGGATGCCCAGGCAGAAGTTTGCTGCAGAGTGGGGGCTCTCATGGAAAACCTCTGCTAGGGCAGTGCAGAAGGGAAATGTGGGGTTGGAGCCACCACACGAAGTCCCTATTGGGGCACAACCTAGTGGAGCTGTGAGAAGAGGGCCACCATCCTCCAGCCCCCAGAATGGTAGATCCACCAACAGCTTGCACTGTAGGCCTGGAAAAGCCACAGACACCCAATGTCAGCTCATGAAAGCAGCAGCAGGGAGGCTGTACCCTGCAAAACCACAGGGCAGAGCTGCCCGAGACCATGGGAACCCACCTCTTGCATCAGCGTGACCTGGATGTGAGACATGGAGTCAAAGGAGATCATTTTGGAGCTTTAAGGTTTGACTGCCCCACTGGATTTTGGACTTGCATGGGGCCTATAGCCCCTTTGTTTTGGCCAATTTCTTCCATTCAGAATGGCTGTGTTTCCCCAATGCCTGTACCCCCATTGTATCTATGAAGTAACTAACTTGCCTTTGATTTTACAGAACCATAGGTGGAAGGGACTTGCCTTGTCTCAGATGAGACTTTGGACTGTGGACTTTTGAGTTAATGCTGCAATGAGTTAAGACTGGGGGACTGTTGGGAAGGCATGATTGGTTTTGAAATGTGAGGACATGAGATTTGGGAGGGGCCCGGAGTGGAATGATATGGTTTGGCTGTGTCCCCACCCAAATCTCATCCTGTAGCTCCCATAATTTCCACGTGTTGTGGGAGGGACCCAGTGGGAGATAACTGAATCATGGGGGTAGGTATTTCCCATGCTTTTCTCATGATAGTAAATAAGTCTCATCAGATCTGATAGTTTTAAAAAGAGGAGTTTCCCTGCACAAGTTCTCTCTTTTCCTGTTGTCATCCATGTAAGATGTGACTTGCTTTTTCTTGCCTTCCACCATTATTGTGAGGCCTCCCCAGCCACGTGGAACTGTAAGTCCGTTAAACCTCTTTCTTTTGTAAATTGCCCAGTCTCAGGTTGTCTTTATCAGCAGCATGAAAATGGACTAATACAATCTCTCACTTCAGCTCCCTGGAATCTTTCTCCAAATAGACCATCTGACTACAAGTCTTTGTCTCAGGCTCTGTTTTAGGAGGGAACCAATATTTCAAGAACAAGACAGTATTCAATTGTGTTGAATGCTCCCAAGAGGCCAAGGTCCACAGGATATGACTAGATTGGATTACTGGGAACCCTGA
>NW_012116677.1:682757-731232 GCF_000951035.1 Colobus angolensis palliatus | reverse complement strand
ACAACGTAAAAGCGTTCTTATTTCTCCACATCCTCTCCAGCACCTGTTGTTTCCTGACTTTTTAATGATTGCCATTCTAACTGGTGTGAGATGGTACCTCACTGTGGTTTTGATTTGCATTTCTCTGATGGCCAGTGATGATGAGCATTTTTTCATGAGTCTGTTGGCTGCATAAGTGTCTTCTTTCGAGAATTGTCTGTTCATATCCTTTGCTGACCTTTTGATGGGGTTATTTGATTTTTTTTTTCCTTGTAAATTTGCTTAAGTTCCTTGCAGATTCCAGATATTAGCCCTTTGTCAGATGGGTAGATTGCAAAAGTTTTCTCCCATTCTGTAGTTTGGATCAAGGCAAGGTTTTTTAAAGCCAGGAGACAGTAGACCATAAGAATGATAAGCATGCTGAACAGGGTGAGGGGAAATTGGGAATTAGAGAAAGTGGGATCTTGAGCCCAAGTGTAGGGGTTGGCCTTTGCCCAGAACAGGGACCCTTCATTCATAGAGGCAGAGGGAAGGCAGAGTATAGACAGGTGTGGATATAGGTAGGTGTAGGGGCTAAGATGGTGGAGAAATAACGGAATTCCTCTCTGGTTGCTTCCATTTTCTCAACAAATTATATTATTAGGTCAAAAGCTGAGGGAGGGCAGTTGCGGGTATAGAAGGTTTGAAAAAATAAGATGAGTGAAATAATTTTGGAAACTAAGAACATAAACCTTGACTTAATCCATTTGCATTGCTATAAAGGAATACCTAAGGCTGAGTAATTTATTTTTTTTTTTTAAAAGGCTTATTTGGATTATAGTTCTGCAGCCTATACAAGAAGCATGATGCCAGCATCTGCTTTAAGTGAGGGTTTCAAGAAGCTTCCACTCATGGAGGAAGAGGAAGGGGAGCAGGCATCAAACAGTGAGAGAGGAGAAAAGAGAGAGAGAAGGAGGTCTCATGCTCTTTTAGACAGTCAGTTCTCACAGAGACTAACACAGTGGGAACTCATTTATTATCACAAGGATGGAACTGAGCCATTCATGAGGTATCTGTCCCCAGGATCCAAACTCCTCCCACCAGGTCCCACCTCCAACACTAGGGATCAAATTTTAACATGAGACTTGGAGGAAACAAATATCCAAACTATATCAAATACATTAAGCAAGTGAGGGCTGAGATGTACTGAGTGCTTATTTATTTATTTTACTAGAAAGACTGATAATTAATTTCTATCCCATTTTGGGGACAGGTGGCTTTTACATCCAGATACTGTTTATTTTTTAAAACTTTCTGTTACCAACATGATAGAGTAGGAAAAATTATAATAAAGAAGAGCAAAATGGAAACCCAGCCTCTCAGACCAAAAGCTAGGTGCCAGGAAGGGCCAGGGGAAGGATGACTGTGGGACCATGGTCCCACAACGAACATTTAATTTGGGTCATATAATTGCTTCAATGTTGTCAATGTACATTAAAAAAAAATCCTGTTGCAAACACGCAGATGATTTTTCAGTAAAAGTATGCTTTATAATATATATTTTTCTCAAAACGATGCATTAGATAGAATTATAATCTTTCCCCTATCAGCAGCTCAGAAAAATAAAAGTTCTATGAGTTTATTGCAGTGGTACAGGTAAGACTCATTAAATGACTGTAGGCTTCCCCAACCATAAGCCTAAGTAAAGAAGTTTCTAAGTACCACACTGAGCAGTGACATCATTGTTTCCCTAGTTACCCAATGTGGAGGCAGAAATGAATAAGCTAGATATAAATGCAATAACTGATGGGGTGGGAGTGTTATTACTTTTTATGGCCATGAGATCTGTAATCCCTGTAACTCAAAATGTGGTCACTCAAAACATGTAACCAAAAAATGTTATGGGGACTGTTGACTCATTGCTTATGGTACTGGCAAAATATGTTCTATGTTCATTTACTTCTGTGGGAGCTGAAAGTAGATGTTTCATTGGCTATATCCAAAGTCCTGAATTAGAGTTTTGTGTATATGTCAACACAAAAATATACACACATTTTGTATTTTACAAAGAGCTAGTAGATAACAAGTATCAAGTAAATATCACAAGATTATAAAATATGTATGTGCTTATTTATATAATACACATGGTTCATTCCATTCATTCAGTTAAATGACACCTACTCGTGATACTCTCAAAAGCTGAAACAATCCTGTTCCTACCCTGATATGAAACTTAAGTCCACTTTTCTTTTGTGCTTATTGTAATATGTAGCCATCAAGTAGTCTTTTTTTCTTTAAGGTGATTGTCTTTCACAATCATCTTAAGTACTTTTTGGAACAACTCTAATAGGTAAGCTAAAATGATTATTCTCATTTTAGAGGTGGCAAAACCAAAGAGTATAAAGTTTAAATGTTCCATGCAAACTCATCTTTTATTGTTGTTGTAAATACTTTTGTTTCAGGGTGCATCTGAGATCAATGGCCAAAGAAAATGGGCTCTGAACAGTGTTTCACTGTCATGTCCAGGATCTGGACAGTTGTATTTGAGTGCTGGGTTTGATATACATTAACTAGAAGATAAAGCATGCCGACTATGGCTAACAGACACAGTGCCCCATCACGCCTGAACAAAAAGATATTTTATACCAGAAGTGTGGAACAGAATTTTTTGCAGTTTTGCTAGAATTCTCGTCATAGTGCTTAACAATGTTACATCATTTAGATAATAATTTTTCTAGTTTTCAGTTTGCCTAATAGTAAGTTTTTGATTCTTTTATGCAGTTTTTTCAATCAGAACAACATCGTACCTGTCCTTTCGGTATATTATTCCCAAATAAAAGTTTAACCTCTTTTCAGAATTTTAAGACTGTGCACTATAGCAATTAGTTTTACAGAAATCTGTGGAGGGGGAGGGGCCAAGAGAGCCAAACAGAAACAGCTGCCGTGGGAGGCTCCCACTGAGAATGAAAATGTCAAGTGAATCCTGCATCAGCAACTGAGGTAACAGGCTCTCTCTTTGGGACTAACTAGGCAGTTGGCGTGACCCACGGAGAGCAAGGAAAAGTTGGGTGGAGTGATGGCCCACGGAGGAGCTGCACAGGGCAAGGGGAGCTCCCACCCCCGGCCAAGGTGTGCGGTGAGTGATTGTGCTACACGGCCTGGGAAAACCACACGTTTTCCACAGATCTGTGCAACCCACGGATCAGGAGATCCCCTCTTATGAGCCCACACCACCAGCGCCCTGGTTCCCAGCACAGAGCTGTGCAGGTTCTTAACAGACATCTTGGCTGGAGGCTGCCTAAGACTACCAAGTTCCCAGGAGCTTGGGCGGCTATCATCACTGCAGCTGCTTGCTGCCTTAGACCAACTGAGCTCCCAGGGGGGAAGGGTGGCCATTATCACTGTGGCTTCCTGCTGCCTAAGATGACTGAGCTCCCAGGGGGAGGGGCAGCAGCCACCACTGCAGCTCCAGTCTGCTGGTTTTCCCCTGTGGGTGCTGGGGAGATTGAGTGGTTTGGACCCAGGAGGAATTCCCCGCAGCACAGCACAGTGGCTGTGGCAGATCATGGCCAGACTGCCTTTCTAGGCCAGACCCTGACCCATCCCTCCTCAACCAGCGGGGCCTCCTTGTGGGAATTTTAGCTACTCAGGCCAGGGGTTTACAGTCAGAACTCACGTCTCCCTGGGACAGACCCTCGTAGGGGAGGGGCAGCCACGGTCTCTGCGGATCAGCAGACTTAGTCTTTCCCTCGGTGTCTCTGAGGAGTCAGAGCAGTCTGGATGAGTGGTATTCCCCCAGCGCAGCACACCCGCTCCACTGAGGGGCAGCTAGAGTGCTTTGTTAAGTGGGTCTCTGATCCCATGCCTCCTGACTGGGTGAGACCCCCACAATGGAGTTGCCAGACATCCTATACAGGAGCATTCCCACTGGCATTAGGTTGGTGCCCCTCTGGGACAGAGCTCCCAGAGGAAGGAGCAGGCAGCCTTCTTTGCTGCTCTGTAGCCTCCACTGGCGACACCTCCAGGTGTGGGAGGAACCCAGGTAAAGAGGATCTGGAGTAGACTCCCAGCAAACTGAAGCAGCCCTACAGAAGAGGGGCCTGACTGTTAAAAGAAAAACAAGCAGAAAGCAACAACAGCATCAACAAAAAAAAGTCCCCACAAGAACCCCATTCAAAGGTCAGCAACCTCAAAGATTGAAGCTAGATAAACTCACGGAGATGAGAAAGAATCAACAAAAAAAATGCTGAAAACTCAAAAAGCCAGAGTGCCTCTTCTTCTCCAAGTGATTGCAACACCTCTTTAGCAAGGGCACAGAACTAGGAGGAGGCTGAGATGGATGAATTGTCAGAAGTAGGCTTCAGAAGAATGGTAATAATGAACTTCGTTAAGCTAACGGGGCATATTCTAACCCAATGCAAATAAGCTAAGAACCATGATAAAACATCACGGGAGCTGTTAGCCAGCATAACCAGTTTAGAGTGGAATATAAATGACCTGATGGAGTTGAAAAACCTAACACAATAACTTCACAGTGCAACTGCAAGTATCAATAGCCCAATAGACCAGGCAGAGGAAAGAATTTCAGAACTTGAAGACTATCTTGTTGAAATAAGACAGGCAGACAAGACTAGAAAAAAACAATGAAAAGGAATGAACGAAATTTCTGAGAACTATGAGATTATGTAAAAAGACTGAACCTATGACTGATTGGGGTACCTGAAAGAGATAGGAAGAAAGAAACCAAGTTGGAAAACATAATTCAGGATATCATCCAGGAAAGCTTTCCCAACCTAGCAAGATGGGTTAACATTCAAATTTACAAAATCCAGAGAACCCCATTAAGATACTCCATGAGAAGATCAATCCCAAGACACATAATCATCAGATTTTCCAAGGTTAAAATGAAGAAAAAAATGCTAAGGGCAACAAGAGAGAAAGACTGGGCCACCTACAAAGGGAAGCCCATCAGACTAACAGTGTACCTCTCAGCAGAAACCCTACAAGCCAGAAGAGATTGGGGGTCAATATTCAACGTTCTTAAAGAAAAGAATTTCCAACCCAGAATTTTATATCTGGCCAAACTAAGCTTCATAAATGAAGGATAAATAAAATCCTTTTCAGACAACCAAATGCTGAGGGAATTTATCACCGCCATGCCTGCCCTGCAAGAGCTCCTTCTGAAGGAAGCACTAAATATGGAAAGGAAAAACCATTACCAGCCACCATAGAAATACACTGAAGTACAAAGACCAATAACACTATAAGGGAACTATATCAACAAGTCTGCAAAATAGCTAGAATCATGATGACAGGATCAAATTCACAGATAACAATATTAACCTTAAATGTAAATAGGTTAAGTGCCTCAATTAGAAGACACAGAATGGCAAGCTGCATAAAGAGTCAAGTCCCATCAGTGTGTTGTATTCAAGAAACACATGTCATGTGCAAAGACACACATAGGCTCAAAATAAAGGGATAGAGGATAATTTACCAACCAAATGGAAAGCAGAAAAAAGCAAGGATTGCAATCTTAGTTTCTGACAAAACAGACTTTAGATCAACAAAGATTGAAAAAGACAAAGAAGGGCATTACATAATGGTAAAGGGTTCAACTCAATGGGAAGAGCTATTTTAAATAAATATGCACCCAATAAAGGTGACCCTAGATTCACAAAACAAATTATTAGAGACATACAAAGAGACTTACACTCCCACATGATAATAGTGGGAGACTTTAACACCCCTTATCAACATTAGACAAATTATTGAGATAGAGAATTAACAAAGATATTCAGGTCTTAAATTCAGCTCTGGATCAAGTGAACCTGATAGATATGCACAGAACTCTCCACCCCAAAACAAGAGAATATGCATTCTTCTCAGTGCCACATGGCACCTACTCTAAAATCGATCACATAATTGGAAGTAAAACACTCCTCAGCAAAAGCGAAAGAACTGAAATCATGACAAACAGTCTCTCAGAACATAGCACAATCAAATTAGAACTCACGATTAAGAAACTCACCCCAAACCACACAATTACATTGAAATTGAATAACCTGCTCCTGAATGACTCCTGGGTAAATAATAAAATTAAAGCAGAAATCAAGAAGTTCTTTGAAACCACTGAGAACAAGGAGACAATCTACCAGAATCTTTGGGACTGGCTAAAGCAGTGTTAAGAAGAAAGTTTATAGCACTAAATGTCCACATCAAAAGACTACAAAGATCTCAAATTAACACCCTAACGTCGTAATTAAAGAACTAGAGAACCAAGAGCAAACAAACCCCAAAGCTAGCAGAAGATAAGAAATAACCAAGATCAGAGTGGCACTGAAGGAGAGAGAGACATGAACAACCCTTAGAAAAATTAACAAATCCAGGAACTGTTTTTTTGAAAAAATTAATAAAATGGATAGACTGCTAGCTAGACTAATAAAGAAGAAAATCAAGTAGACACTATAAAAACTTACACAAATAATCATCAATCATCAGAGAATGCTATAAACACCTCTATGTAAATAAACCAGAAAATCTAGAAGAAATGGAGAAATTCCTGGACACATACACCCTCTCAAGACTGAGCCAGGAGGAAGCTGAATTCCTGAATAGACAATAATGAGTTCTGAAGTTCAGGCAGTAATAAATAGTCTACCAACGAAAAAACGTCCAGGACCAGACAGATTTACAGCTGAATTCTATCAGAGATACAAAAAGAAGCTGGTACCATTTTTTCTGAAACTATTCCAAACCATTGAAAACTCATTTTATGAGGACAGCATGATCCTGATACCAAACCCTGTCAGAGATACAACAAAAAAAAAAGAGAAAACTTCAGGCCAATATCCCTAATGAACACTGATGCAAAAACCCTCAATAAAATACTGGCAAACTGAATCCAGTAGCACATCAAAAAGCTGATCCACTGCGATCAAGCTGGCTTCATTCCCAAGATACAAGGCTGGTTCAACATACACAAATCAATAAACATAATTCACCACATAAACAGAACTAAAGACAAAAACTACATGATTATCTCAATAGGCACAGAAAAGGCCTTTGATAAAATTCAACAGCCCTTCATGCTAAAAACTCTCAATAAACTAATTATTGATGGAACATAACTCAAAATAATAAGAGCCATTTATGACAAACCCACAGCAAACATCATAGTGAATGGGCAATAGCTGGAAGCATTCACCTTGAAAACAGCACAAGACAAGGATGGCCTCTCTCACCACTCCTATTCAACATAGTACTGGAAGTTGTGGCCAGGGCAATCAGGCAGGAGAAAGAGATAAAAGGTATTCAAATACAAAGAGAGGAAGTCAAACTGTTTGCAGGTAACATGATTCTGTATCTAGAAAACCTCCTTGTCTCAGCCCCAAAGCTTCTTAAGCTGATAAGCAACTGCAGCGAAGTCGCAGGATACAAAATCAATGTGCAAAAATCACAAGCATTCCTATTCGCCAACAACAGACAAGCAGAGAGCCCAAACATGAATGAACTCCCATTCGCAATTGTTACAAAGAGAATATAGCTAACAAGGGAAGTGAAGGATCTCTTCAAGGAGAGCTACAAACCACTGCTCAAGGAAATCAGAGAGGACACAAATAAATGGAAAAACACTCCATACTCATGGATAGGAAAAAACAGTATCATGAAAATGGCCACACTGCCCAAAGTAATTTATAGATTCAATGCAATTCCCATTAAACTACCATTGACATTCTTCACAGAATTAGAAAAAACTACTTTAAAATTCATATGAAACCAAAGAGTCCATATAGCCAAGACACTCCTAAGCAAAAAGAAGAAAGCTGGAGGCATCATGCTACCCAACTTCAAACAAAACAGCATGGTACTGGTACAAAAACAGACACATGGACCAATGGAACAGAACAGATAACTCAGAAATAAGACTGCACATCTACAACCATCTGATCTTTGACAAACCTAACAAAAATGAGCAATGGGGAAAGGATTCCCTATTTAATAAATGGTACTGGGAGAACTGGCTAGCCATATGCAGAAGACTGAAACTGAAGCCCTTCCTTACACTTATCCAAACGTTAACTCAAAATGAATTAAAGACTTAAATGTAAAACCCTAAATTATAAAAACCCTAGAAGAAAATCTAGGCAACACTACTCAGGACATAGGCACAGCCAAAGATTTCAGGATGAAAACATCAAAAGCAGTTGCAACAAAAGCAAAACTTGACAACTATGATCTAATTAAACTAAAGAGCTTCTGCACAGCAAAAGAAACTATCATCAGATTGAACAGACAACCTGCAGAATGGGAGAAAACTTTTGCAATCTATCCATCTGACAAAGGTCTAATATTCAGAATCTACAACGAACTTAAACAAATTTACAAGAAAAAACCAACCACATTAAAAAGTGGGCAAAGGACATGAACAGACATGTCTTAAAGGAAGACATTTATGCATCCAACAAACATGAAAAAAAGCTCAACATCACTGATCATTAGAGAAATGCAAATCAAAACCACAATGAGATACCATCACACACCAGTCAGAGTGGCCATTATCAAAAAGACAAGGAACAACAGATACTGGTGAGGCTGTGGAAAAATAGGAATGCTTTTACACTGTTGGTGATAATATAAATTAGTTCAACCATTGTGGAAGATGGTGTGGCAATTCCTCAAAGACCTGGAACCAGAAATACCATTTGACCCAGCAATCTCATTACTGGGTATATACCCAAAGGGATATAAATCATTCTGTTGTAAAGATACATGCATGTATATGTTCACTGCAGCATTATTCACAATAGCAAAGACATGGAATCAATCCAAATGCCCATCAACGATAGACTGGATAAAGAAAATGTGGTAAATACACACAATGGAATACTATGCAGCCATAAAACAGAACAAGATCATGTCCTTTGCAGGGACATGGATGGAGCTGGAAGCCATTATGTTTAGCAAACTAACACAGGAACAGAAAACCAAACATCACATGTTCTCACTTATAAGTGGAGCTGAACAAGGAGAACACATGGACACAAGAGGGGAACAACACACACTGGGGCCTGTTAGTGGTGGGGGTGGACAGCATCAGGATAAATAGCTAATGCATGCAGGGCTTAATACCTAACTAATGGGTTGATAGGTGCAACAAACCACCATGGCACACATTTACCTATGTAACAAACCTGCATGTCCTGCACATGCATCCTGGAACCTAAATTAAATTAAAAATTTCTTCAGCTTTTTTTTTAATTGAAAGCAGGCATAGCATACTTTTGCCATATGAAAAAGAGTGAAGGAATTGGTTGAAAACCAATTGGTTGAAATAATAGATTAACTGGTAGGACAAGTTTTAGGCAAAGTATACTCAGATATGAGCTTTCATTATTTTGTACTACATATTTCTTTTTAGTTAGTTCTGATATCGACTTTTAAAAATTATCTCTAATTTTTATTTTAACTAAATTTACTGATTTTATAAGCAGTTCAGGGAGTCAAACAAACTTAACAATCTTGTTATAAATATCAACTTCATTTCTCACTCCCAACTCCACCACCATACCTCCAGGCAACCATTTTGAACCTTGGTAGCAGATTGTCTTCCTTTACCTTTTTACTTCAAATGATTATACCTCCAGGCAACCATTTTGAACCTTGGTAGCAGATTGTCTTCCTTTACCTTTTTACTTCAAATGATTATTACGTGATTTCTTGACTTTTCCATTTTAGCCATTATCTGCTGATTTCCCAATATAGAAGATGAAGATTTGCTTATCTTTTGCTTCCTGTTTGTTCACATAAATACACACTTTTAATTTCCAATTTTGGCTCTATGGACAATTTTAGTTAGATCACCATTCAGTATTCACTTACATTACTTAAATGCTATCCTCACCTGTGCCACATAATATACTATATTTCCTTTCTGCATAAGTTTTTTCTTTTTTATTGAAACTGAGATACACAGATTTGGATTAATTCTAATTTATAACATATACTTATCACTGGTTTATGTATGACCTTCTTTTAGTTATAATATTTAACTAAAATATTTAAATAATGTAATTAGCTTCCTTGGCCTGACATCTCAGATGAAACCTAGAGACTCAGAAATAACCTTCATCTAACCATCTTCTCCCCACACACAACCTATCTTGTTTTTGTCATGTCCTTACTACTTCCTTTTTTTTTTTTTCAATCACTCTGTTGCGCAGGCTGGGATTACAGGCATGAGTCACTGGACCCAGCCCTTACTTTCCTTTTTATATAACTTTATTGCATCTACATATATTCCTACATATAGGGATACACAGAGTTAGTAGATGAAAAGTATGTTTTGGACCTCCCCCCAAAAAGTCATTATATGAAAAAGACATGTAAACACATTTATAGCAGCACAATTCACCAATTGCAAAAATATGGAACCAACCTAAATGCCCATCAACCAATAGTGGTTAAAAAAAAAATGTGGCATATAGGCCAGGCACAGTGGCTCATGCCTGTAATCCCAGCATTTTGGGAGGCCAAGGCAGGTGGATCACCTGAGGTGAGGAGTTCGAGACCAGCCTGGTCAACATGGTGAAACTTTGTCTCTACTAAAAATACAAAAATTAGCTGGGCAAGGTGGTGCATGCCTGTAGTCCCAGCTACTTGAGAGGCTGAAGCAGAAGAATTGCTTGAACCCGGGAGACAGAGGTTGCAGTGAGCCAAGATTGTGCCACTGCACTCCACCCTGGGAGACAGAGCAAAACTCTGTCAAAAAAAAAAAAAAAAAAAAAAAGAAAAGAAAAAAAAGGAGTATAGAGACTACTCATACTCAGTCATAAAATGGAATAAAATAATGGCATCTGCAGCAACTTGGATGGAGCTGGAGGGCATTATTCTAGGTGAAGTAACTCAGGAATGGAAAACTAAATATCATATGTTCTCACTTATAAGTGGGGGTTAAGCTATGAGGATGCAAAGGTATAAGGATAATGTCATGGACCTTGGAGACTTGAGGATAAGAGTGGGAGCGGGGTGAGGGATACAAGACTATACATTGGGTACAGGGTACACTGCTTAGGTGACAGGTGCACCAAAATTCTAGAAATCACCAATAAAGAACTTACTTATTTAACCAAAACCACCTGTACCCCCAAAACTTGAAATTTTTAAGTACATTTTGGGGGTTCACTTGAATGGCAAACTTTGTAATTAGAACCAACCCTTTCACTGAGAACAAGTTGAAAAACTAGACAAAATATTTTTCAAATTTGTTTGAAATTATCAGAGAGATAACAAAACAGTGAAGAAAGATCATGATCAGGAAGAGGGAAGAAACCCAGAGAGGTGCGCTGGAAATTTGAGGCTGTATTCACCTCAGTTACTGCTGATTTTAGAAGAGGTGGCTGAATAGCTGAGGAAAGCTTTGATCGACTCAAAAGGTCAACAGGACAAAATTGGAGTTCAGTGCCCACTAGGATAAAGAATAGGATATTCCCCAGGTTTTAGACTGAGATCATTAAAAGCTAAATCCTAGAAATAGTGAACTGGAAATAGACTAGCCCTCACAAAAATTGGAGCTCTCCTGAAATTTTCTCAATCCTCTAAGAGATTAAGGTGATACAATTCTCTGAAGGTAATCATAGTCTTTTTGCAGATTTTCTTACTTTTAAAAAAATTTGTAGGTAATTTAATGCAAATCCTTCCCAAAGTGTGCAGATTGCCTCTTGAGATACTTAAATTATGTTTGATCAATTTCATCTTCCTGAAGAGATTCTTCCTGGAGTCTTCTGACCTGTTCCATCCCAGGCATGTTCTCTAGGTACTGCTGTCACCTTGAGGTCTCCTTTCTCCATCCTGGAGACTCTCCTTGTCTCTGTTTCTTGGGTCCCAGTTCTTTCTCTTTCTTGCCTTAAATCCTTGTTTTGGTGGAGCACATCCTCCTGTAGCTTCTAGACAAAGAGAGCAAGGGAAGTAGACTTTTAGAGATCTTCATTCTGCCCTCACACTTTTGGATTGGCATGGAATTGAAACTGGAAAAATCATTTTCCTTCACAAGTTTGAAGGCACTTTTTCATTGTCCTATCACTTCTACTGCTATATCTTGAGAAATATGGTACTATTCTGATTCCTGATCCTGTTATGAAACTCTTTTCCCCATATCTCTGGAGATTGTGGGATTTCCTCTTCATCCCTGATGCTCTGAAACATCATGATGATATGAAATGATGTGGGTTTATTTTAGACTATTGTGCTAGGTAAACATGCCTTTCAGTTCTGAGGAATCCTCTTAAATTACTTTTTATACTTTCCTTGCCTTTCTCTGTTTCCTCTTTCTAGAGCTCTTAATATTTAAGTATCAAATCTTCTGGATTGGTCTTCCAATTTTCTTATTTTTTCTCTCCTACTTTCCATATATTTGTGTTTTTATAATTTTACCTTCTGCAATATTTACTAAATTCTGCCTTCAATATCTATCTCCTATTTTATCTAAACTCCCTTTATATTTGCTATTGCAATTTTAAGTTCCAAAAGCGTGTTTTTTTGGTTGTGATTTTTTTTTTAAACGTAGCACTTTGTTCTTTTTTAATGAAGGTTATGACTTCTCTTATGTTTCTGAACTTGATGGTGTACATCTCCCTGAAGTGCCTCTATTTCTTCCAAGTATATTTGGTGTCAGTCATATCAAGAGGCTTTCCTTGCCCTTCTGGTATTCTCTGGCTGTTTTGCTGAAACCAAAAGTTGTCCACCAGAAAGCTGATTAGAAATTCTTTGCATGTGCACATAGCTTGTTGGCTACAGTCTTCACTGTTGTGCCATTTACCTGGGCCCATCCCTTGGGGGATGCCCAAGGTTGACGTGTTATTCTTTGAGGAGTTCCTAATGTCAAGGTCTGAGTTCTTTTCTCTCCCCTGAATAAGATTTCTGTTTTTCTGCCAGCAGCATGTTGGTTTGACAGCCAGCTGTCTAGGAGCTTAGAGGGTCAGGGGCAGTTGCTGTACAAAGTGGGAAAAGGATAAAAGAATAATTGCTTCATTAACACACTGTCATTGAAGCCTTAACCTCATCTTCAGCCTCGCTTTCCAGAGATACCTGGGTCTTGGGGGATTTTGTAATGTAAATTGAGTTTAGCTTTCCTCACTAACAGTTTAAAAATCTGCTTTCTCCAGTCCACTAAGTCCAAAATTCTGAGGCTGCTTTCTTCTTTCCTATTCTCCCTTTTATTATACATGTGCCTTTAACTAGAAATTTGACTTAAGCTTTTTAAAGGATTGTCAGATAAATTCAACAAACATATACGGAGCACCTATCATGTTCCAGGTTCACAGATTAATCACATTAATGGATCTGTGGGCTTTTGGCTCTTATTAAATGCTGATCCAGATTGATAGATGTTTTTCAAGCTTCTATTGTTCTCTTGAAGCCAGTGGGCTACTTCATTCAGCTTTGATGTCTTTTGTTTAGTATAATATCTCTAGGGTGCCATTAGTTCTTTTTCTTATCTTCTATCAACTAGAAAATTTTTCCCATCTTTTCCTTTTAGATTTAGTACATAACGTATTTCTGAGTCTGTGTCTTCTATGTAATAATGCCTCCTTTACCAACCCGCAATAAATAGAGAGAACTTTAACCTCCAACTAGTTAATAAAATTACTGCCAATTTGTGTTCAGGCTAAAAATGGATCATCCTCCCCACTCCAATTGGACAGTGCCATGATTCTTCCTGTGTCATAGACCTGATAATAGTGATTCAGATATATTATAATTAATCACTTTATCCATTAACATAATTATTACTTACTAGCACCCACTGTGTAGCAAACACTGTACAAGGGGTTTTCATATGTGTCAGAATTGTTTTCTGGAGGCATAGTGTCTGGATTACAACCATGCCAGTTATTAGTTATATGAGCTTGAATAAATTATTTCTTTGTACTTTATTTCCTCATCTGAAAAATAAGATAATGGCACCTACATCAAATGACAACTGTCTCTTCTATAATATGAATATAACAGCATGTCCTCCAAAAAACCATTTTGGAGATTATATGACCTAATATATGTCAAGTCCTTAGTATGGTACCTGGTGCATAGTAGGCATCATGTGTAATCTATCTTCATTACTACTATCTTATCTTTATTTTTATTATCATCCCATTTAACAGACAAGGACATGGAAATTTTAAAAAGTTGATTTAATTTCTCCATGGCTGCACAGTTACGCAACAGCAGAGCTGGAATATACACTCAGGTAGCTCAATAATATCTTCTTCAAAGTCTCCATATAGAATATGTCCATTAAAAATGCAGTTTTTAAGTCACTGAATACATATTTATTATTTGCCAGTTATGTATGGATACATTGAATAAAACAGTTTAAATTGAACAAGACAGACTCAGTTGGCAGGAAGAGAGGAGAAAGTAAGGAGGGTGTCCATGTGTATTAGTCTATTCTCACACTGCTATAAAGGATTACCTGAAACTGGGTAATTTACAAAGAAAAGAAGTTTCATTGACTCACGTTTCCACAGGCTGTACAAGAGCATGGCTGGGGAGCCCTCAGGAAACTTACAGCCATGGAGGAAGGGTAAAAAGGAAGCAAGCACATTTTCACATGGCAGCAGGAGGGAGAGAGCAAAGGGGGAAGTGTCACACACTTTTAAACCATCAGATCTTGTGAGAACTCACTATCATAAGAACAGCAAGGGGGAAATCTGCCCCCATGATCCAATCCTCTCCCACCAGATCCCTCCCCCAACATTGCGAATTACAATTCAACATGAGATTTGGGTGGGTACACAGAGACAAACTATATCATTCTGCCCCGGCCTCTCCCAAATCTCATGTCCTTCCCACATTTTCAAACACAACCATGGCTTCCCAACAGTCCCCAAAGTTCTAATTCATTCCAGCATTAACTCAAAATTCCAAGTCCAAAGTTTCATCTGAGACAAGGCAAGTTCCTTCTGCCTGTCAGCCTGTAAAAACAAAAGCAAGTTAGTTACTTCCTGGGGAGACAGGCATTGGTTAAATGCTCCCATTTCAAAAGGAAGAAATTGGCCAACACAAAGGGGGTATAGGCCCCACACAAGTCTGAAATCCAGCAGGGCAGTCATTAAATCTTAAAGCTCCAGAATGATTTCCTTTGACTCCATGTCTCACATCCAGGCTACACTGATGCAAAGGGTGGGCTCCCAAGGCATCGGGTAGCTCTGCTCCTGTGGCTCTGCAGGGTACAGTCCCTGTGGCTGCTTTCACTGACTACCATTGAGTGCCTGTGGCTTCTCCAGGTACATGATGCAAGTTGTTGATGGATCTGATTCTGGGGTCTGGAGGACGGTGGCCCTCTTCTCACAGCTCCACTAAGCAGTGTCCCAGTGGGGACTCTATGTGGGGGCTCCAATCCCACATTTCCCCCTTGGCACTGCCCTAGGAGAGGGTCTCCATGAAGGCTCCATCCCTGCAGCAGACTTGTATTAGTCTATTTGTTACACTGCTATAAAGAAATATCTGAGACTGGGTAATTTATAAGAGAAAGAGGTTGAATTGACTCATACATCCACATGGCTGGGAGGCCTCAGGAAACTTACAATCATGATAAGAAAGTGATGGAGAAGCAAAGACCTTCTTCACATGGCAGCAGGAGAGAGAAGTGCAGCGAGGAAGTGCCACACTTTTTAAACCATCAGATCTCATGAGAATCCCTCACTTTCATGAGAATAGCATGAGGGAAACTGCCTTCATAATGCAATCACCTCCCTCCCTCAACACATGGGGATTACAATTCAAGATGAGATTTGTGGGGACACAGAGCCAAGTCATATCAAGACTTCGGCCTGGGCATCCAGGCATTTCCATACATCCCCTGAAATCTAGGCAGAGGCTCCCAAACCTCAACTCTTGTCTTCTGCACACCCACAGGCCCAAGCTCATGAAGTCACCAAGGCTTGGGCTTGCACTGTCTGAAGCAATGGCCCGAGCTGTACCTTGACTTCTTTTAGCCAAAGCTAGAGCTAAAGCATCTGGGATGCAGGGCACCACGTCTTAAGGCTGCACAGGACCTTCAACCTGGCCCATGAAACCATTTTTCCATCTTAAGCCTCCAGGCCTGTGATGGGAAGGGCTGCTGTGAAGGTCTCTGAAATGCCCTGGAAATATTTTCTCCATTGTCTTGGATATCAACATTCAGCTCTTCTTCACTTATGCAAATTTCTGCAGCCTTGAATTCCTCCCCGGAAAATGGATTTTTCTTTTCTACCTCAAGGTCGGGCTGCAAATTTTCCAAACTTCCATCTGAGACCACCTCAGCCTGGACTTCACTGTCCATAACACTATCAGTATTTCAGTTACAATCACTCAACAACTCTCCTGGACATTCCAGACTTTCCCTCATCTTCCTGTCTTCTTCTGATGCCTCTAAACTGTTCTATCCTCTGCCCATTTTCCAGTTCCAAAGTTGTTCCCACACATTTAGGTATCTTTATAGCAAGACCCCACTTCTCTGGTAACAATGTTTTGCATTAGTCCATTCTCACACTGCTATAAAGAACTACCTGAGACTAGGCAATTTATAAAGAAAAGAGATTTCATTGACTCACAGTTCCACAGTCTGTACAGGAGATGGCTAGGGAGGTCTCAGGAAGTCCTCCTGCCAATCATGGCAGAAGGATGAAAGGAGAGCAAGCACATCTTCACATGGTGGCAGGAGAGAGAGACAGAATGAAGGGGGAAGTGCCACATACTTTTAAACCATTAGATCTTGTGAGAACTCACTATCATAACAGAAAGGGAGAAATCTGTCCCCATGATCCAATCCCCTCCAACCAGTTCTCTCCCCCAACATTGGGAATTACAATTCAACATGATATTTTGATGGGGACACAGAGCCAAACCATATTGCCATGCAATGGGGGCAGTCTGGCACATGGTATCAGCCTGGGTAGCGTAAGGAGGGCATGCATTGAGGGGTAGAAGGAGAAGTAGTACTTGGTGCCCTTGGCAGAGTTTCAGACCCCAAGGGAGGTGAAGAGGGCACTTGTGTTGGAGAGGCAGCAGTGGCAAAGGAAGATGGGTTACATATAGAGACATTAACCAAATAAGGAAGTACATGAAAGATAATGGGAGAGGAGTTTCTCATTGTCAGGGTAGGGAGTTACAAATATGGAAAGGATGAAAACTAGAATAGACTTTGTGGTGTTGGACTGGAATTGACGGTATTGGTATGAACTGTGTATCCATTAAAGAAATGGACATCCAAGTTTATAATCTTCCCACAAAGAAAACTCCAAGCACAGATGGTTTCAAGGTAAATTCTCCCAAATATTTAATGAATAAATAATAACAATTTTATTCAAACATTTCCAGAAATAGAGCAGAAAATACAAAGATATTACAACAAAGGAAACTACAAACTAGTATCCCTTATGAACATAGATGTAAAAATTCTAAACAAAATTTTAACATATCAAATACAACAATATATTAAAGGGATTAAAGGATAGTATATCATAACCAAGTGGGGTTCATCCGAGAAATACAGGATTGGTTTAACATTAGAAAATCAATCAATGGAATTTATCACGGTAACACACTAAAAGAGAAAAACATGATTATCTCAATAGATGAAGAAAAGGCATTTGACAAAATCCTGCTAAGATTCTGTTCTACCTCATCAAGCACAACCTGTGTTGAGAAGGATCATTTGAGAGGGAGGAACATTGATAATTGTCTATTCTTCAAGATATTCAAAGTTGGGACTCCACAGCCATTATCGTTACATGTTGCTCAAGCATATATTCTAACTTTCACTTACCTCTTACCTAAATGCATTAGATTACCATTTAACTTGTTGTTTCCCAAACTCTGTTGCTTGAAACACCAGCATTCCTTGAAATATAAGGCCCTTTTGGAACCTCAAGTGCACATTAACATATTAAAATTCTAAGTCCAGGGAAGAAACCATATCCAAGATCTTTTTATTTCATGTGAATTTCAACCATTGCTGTCTTATCAGGGGAACTATTCTATACTTGCTGATAGAAGCATTTTATTTTGACCTATCCATCCATTCTTGCTTATATATTACATAATATGTACAGGAGCTTGTAAAATAATAGCATGGCTAGAGCAGGCTGGGAAAACTTGGTGGAAAGGTAAATGTCCTGGACTCTTGCCTGCTGCCAGTTTACAGTAATCTTCCTTAAACACCACTTTTCTTCCAATGCTCCTCTGCCTGTATAACTTCCTACATATACCAACTCTGTATTCCACCATGGAAATTAGTAAGTTTTCTTAGATATTTTTCCAATTCTTTGGTTTTAATATCTTTTAAATTCATAAAAGACTCTCAAATGCTTAATTCAGATTAATAAAAACAATATGTTGACAATAAAATATTTTAAAACCACAGAAGAGATCAATGAAAAAGATAACTTTCAGTTGTCCTGGAGAAGCCCTTTAAGGGGTTTCTCTATATATACCCAGAGAAAGCAACGTGGTGAAAATGAAATTTCTACGGGTGTTTGCTAATACAGTGTTTCTTTCTATAAGCATGGAAAACATATTAAAGAGAATTGTGTCCCGCGAGAGGTGAATCTATAAAGAAGCTGGGCATCAGATAGTCATAAACCTAACATGGGAAAGTAAAATAAAAAGGGAAACCCAGCAGAGCATTTTCCTTTTGTTGTGTTCAGGGCATTAGTGAATTATTCTTTGTGCAAAGCACTGCACATCTGGGAAGTGAATAGTTTAAATAAAGTAGTAATATATTTAAGAGTACCTTTTGAAAGTTACAATCCCCAAGGAAGATAAACCATAAGAATCCTTTCAATGCAAAAAAGAATTCAAACACATTTGTTATAACAAAGGAGCAAAATGGATCATGGTATGTGTAATATGCTGACTGTACAAAAAACAGCATTCTTGCTCAGTCTGATCCTGCATAAGTAATTTTTCAATTAAAGTGCCTTTTCCTCAACACTTGAAATAGTTCTCAGATGAGTTGTAAAGCACTCATGTTAACTGCATTAGGCCAATGGTCATTTAGTGTAAACAGGAACAAGACTTCAGCTAAGCTAGAATAGTGTGACAAACATTATTTTGATTCTTCCTTCCTGTGAAGCTTTAGAACAAAGCTCATAAAAGCAGAAAGATACTGAAATCAATTTACAATGATCTGGCCTTAGCTGGCAAAATCAGGCCAAGCCCTCAAATACATAAGCTTTGAAGCACAAGTCCATTAGAAAATATACATTTGTATCTTAATATACTATCTATTTTGTCTTCCGGGTTCCAAAGGGAAACAAAAGGCCCAAATTGTAATTATTAATGGCTTCAGAAATACATTAATATTATCTATACTAAGAACATATATAGAGGAATAATGTTGTAAGAAAAATTGTGGAGAAAACAGACTATTACATGGATTCATCAAAAATATTATTTTCTATCTTTCAGGAAAGAGGCTTTCAAAGCAGAAACAGTTTTAAGTTAAAGGAATCCATCTTTTCCCCCTTTTTAGAATAAAGGACAAATTAAAGTTCTGGACATCTGAAAAGTCATATCCATTTGTACAAATAATTTTACTTCACAGTATATTTATCAAGGAATGCATATTTGGTTGAGACTTAGCATCTTAATAGCATTGCCATGGTCACTGTGAAGTATATTTAAAAAACGAAAGATACAATCCCTGCCTTCTAAGGACTTTTTATCCTGTTAATTTTAAAATTCTAGAAATAATACCAGATATGGTTTAAAATTAAAATGCATTTTATTTTCTTGGTGAAACATACTTGTAGACATTAATATTAAGCAAAGATACAATCCTGAATAATCTTTTTAGTTACATGGATGAAAATGGTCATCTTTATAATCCAGACAGCACCTACCACTAGAATAACCAAAAGAATAGCTGTTTTCCTCATTAGATTACTGGCTCACTAAATTTTCACTCAGAAAAAAACAGTTTCATTGACTTCTGTCATATTCCTTTTTACTAACTAGGACTATGTCCAACAGAAACGCAAGCCTATGTGCATTAAGGGATAGCATAACTATATTCACAGCAACATTATCTGTAATGCAAACTGTAAGCAACCCAGACGTCCAACACAGTAGAATGCATAAATAAGTTGTCATTTATATAATGGAATACTACATAGCAATGAAAATGAACAGACTGTGTCTACATTCAACATCATAGATAACAAGTGAAAGAAACAAGACAAAAGAATATATAAAGTATGACCTCATTCTGTAAAGTTTCCAGACACACAACACTAAACTACATGGTTGTATATGGTACATATGGATGCACATCTAAGTAGTAAACTGTAAAGAAAAGCAATAAATGATTACTTTAAAAGTAAGATTAGGCTGGGCACAGTGGCTCATGTCTGTAATACTAGCACTTTGGGAGGCTGAGGCAGGCGGATCACCTGAGGTCAGGAGTTCAAGACTAGCCTGGCCAACATGGCGAAAACCCATCTCTACCAAAAATACAAAAATTAGCCTGGTGTGGTGGTACATGCCTGTAATCCCAGCTACTTGGGAGGCTGAGGCAGGTGAATCACTTGAACCCAGGAGGCAGAGATTGCAGTGAACCGAGATTGCACCAGTATACTCTAGCTTGGGTGACAGAGCGAGACTCTGTCTCAAAAAAAAAAAAAAAAAAGTAAGATTAGAACTTACTCAGGGAATAAGAATCGAGCTTGGAGAGAGGGTTGTGACTGGAAAGAGATCCACAAGACTTCTGACATGCTAGTCAAATTATTCTCTTCTCCTCCTTCTCCACCTACTTATTTTTACCATGGGTGGAAGTTACAAAGTGTATTAATTCTTACAACCATTTGTAAGCTGTACATATCATATGTTATCACTTTCCTGTATGTTACACTTCATAGTAAAACATGTTTTTTAAAAAAAACCGAAGGGTTACTACACTAATACACACATGCGTGTGCGTGTGCACACACACACACACACATTCTAACTGGCTTCAAAGAGAAAAGAAAAAACCTTGATTTTATATTAGACTTCCCTTGTTCTCCTTCTCTTCTGCTGAGCACATATTAAGTGGTCAAACGTACTTACCAACTAAAGAGATAAGAGTTTCAAAGTGCGTCAAAATGTACCATTCAGTGTCATGAGTGTTATTTGAGAGCTTTAAAGACTTATGTGGCTTTTTTGGCTGATGGTGGAATTGCATGTATGCCTATTCTCTCTCATTGTCTGTTGACAACGCTAACTAATATATGACTATGCAGAAGTAGTGCTTGAAAAAACATGGGCATCTTCCTGTGTTTACAGCTGTGACACAGAAGCAGCTCAACTTTGATCTTACACCTATGGCCTGCCCCTAAGTTTTCTGCTTTCATCATTACTGTGGATTCTAATCTTAGGAAAAGTCTGCCTCTTTGAAAAAACAAATATACAGACCTGAGCTAACCCAGCCATGTCAACCTATAATATTATTTATCTGACTTAAGCCTTAAACAACCAATTTTTCTCCATGTTCCTGAATTAGTTGGGTACTAGGTTATTGTGTTACCAAATTAGCTCCCTTTCAACTGCCCTGAATGAAACCTGTAACAAATTCTAATTACTGGTGATGGGATATCCTTAGAGCCTCTTTCAGCAATTATCCCAATAAAAATCTTGGTTAACAGACTGACAATATCAAACTCTGACATATTACATCAGAAAGAAACTGAGTTGACCAATTTCCCATCTCTTTACTCCAGAATGGATTTTCTAAAGGAACACAGAAAATCTATACAGCAATTTTATTCTCCCCTCTGTAATCATCGGTATTCTCTAGCTCCTGTGTAGGTCAAAATCAATTTAACATTTAAAAGTCCCTAAGGCCATGCACAGTGGCTCATGCCTGTAATCCCAGCACTTAGGGAGGCAGCGGTGGGAGGATAGCTCAAGCCCAGGAGTTCGAGACCTGCTTGGGCAACATACAGAGATTCCATTCTCTGAAAAAAGGAAAAAAAAAAAAAAAAAAAAGATAAAAATACCTGAATCTGGTCTATGTTCTCAGAAAGTTGAATCTTATTTTTCAAAGTCGATACGACCTAGTAATGTTCTGGTGCAAACAATATTGAAGGCAATACAGCTCACTCTTTATCATCCAAAGGTTATCCACAGCATAGCTTACTTCAAGCAAACCTTGATCCAAAGCTTGGTAAAATAATTAACAATGTTACTTAAGTCACATGTGGTCAACAGTCTGTCTACTTAATCTATCATCCAGAATCAAGGCCTTAAAGGCAAAATAATTATTTGTCTCTCTTTATTCTGGCAAAGATAAACATTGAATGAAAATGGGCATCTCTTTTTAGTCTGGTGCTTTATTTCAGCCTGAATTATACTTTTTCTCATTTTTTAAATAAGGTAAATAGGAATGACTTCTGCAAGGTGGAAGGATAAAAGAGATATAGAACAAAGATCTGGAACAATCTTATAAACTTACATTATTCTACTTAAATGATGTCTAAATTACAGCCTAATACTTGACTCCAAAATACTATGGCTCAAAGGATACTTCTCCAAAGTTAATTACATACTGTAAGAACGTGATATGACAGAGCAAATATAGGCCATAACTGGTAACCCTATTCCCCAACATCACTGTTATAAATGGGGCATCTCTGAATTAGAGTTTTCCAAACTATCATGCCCATTCAAATACATTTGCCAAGCCTCATTTCATACTGAAATTATGTCGGGATTAGTTGCTATTTGGCTGATGCATACCATGTTTACTTTCACGTTTAATGAAATGAAAACTGACATATAGCATATAACATTTTCTGTGGGAGCAGAAACCAATGTGATCTAGGACAAAATGTAAACTTCTTACATTTTAAAAAAGCATTTTAACAAGAGGAATAAAAATATCACTTTACATTTGTGAGTAACTAGGATTCAAACTGAAAGTCCTCTGATTCCATGCCACAGCTGTCCTTAGTTTGCTTAATAATGATTTATCCAAAATCTTCATATGATAAAAGCAATTTTAGTAAGTAACTGTAACATCTCAGGCTTTTGTTTATCGTGAGACAGACATGTATTCTCATTTTTTCTACCCTCTGCCCCCAATAATCACTTATAGAATAAAGTTTGAGTTAAAAAAGCCATGCATTTTCCAACCAAACATCTTCCCTGACAAATATTATTTGAAATTAGATTATAGCTATGTGCCTTCTTTTTACACTCCTCAGTGGCAGTTAGTGGCAGAAAACAGATGATCAAAGCAAGAGTAGGATCTAGAATTTACACATATTAGCATAGATTATTTTAATTGAATACAAGTCCAGAAATTACATATAAATGGTTTCTAAATCAAATATGGTTTAAAATGAATGAAGTACTTATATTAGGTTGGTGCAATTACCAAAAACCACAATTATTTTTGCACCAACCTCATAGTAAGAAGTTAATTCATTAGAATTAAGATCACACCTATTCAGATAATCATAACCATCTAGCAGCTTCAATTGCAATATTTCTTTTATCTCTCCTAAGATACAGAGAGCAAAATCATTATTTTATTGGATTACTTTTTTTTTTAATTTTTAAAGACAATATGTGATTATTTGTACAATGCTAGAGCTCTGAGTTGTGATAAATGCTATGTAAACAATTGTTGTTATATTTAAAATCATGTTTCCCTCAGTTTTTGGACAGCCAGTGGTTGCTTAAATAAATAAGTAATGTGCTGTGCATACACAGAAAATAAAAATTTAAATACCTATTTTTGTGTCAAATTGTGTTTCTTTAAAGAAGGCAGATGGACAATTCTCACTCAACACACATAATACTTAGATATTTTAAAGTTGTTCTTGAACTCAAACAAGGAATTCTAAAACAATCGTCCAAGCATGAAAAAAAATATCTTGGCACACCAGAGTTTCCTAAAACTATTGCATAAGAAACTAAAAATGGAAGACAAAAATCTTTGATTAAAACTTTTGTTATCAGGAAAAATTATAACAAATAACAATTACTTAACAAAATTTGCAGTAATCTATTTTATACCCACCTGTGGTCCTTGATATATTCATTGTTGCTTTTCAGCGATGGAATTCCCTCTCATTTAGTGGTCCTCTTAGGCTCAGATGTCCAGAGGTCTCTATGAATCAGGTGGAGGAAGATGATGGAGAAGCTGGATAGGAGAGAACATCGTGCCAAGGGCAGGGCTGGGTAGTGGAGAACATGCCACAGCTGTGCCCACTTAGAATCTTCAACACAGTTGTCTAGGTCAGTGGTTCCTAAGCTTGTCTACAAATAGGAATCACCCGGGGAGTTAAAGCTCTCCTGGTGCCTATGTCCCACCTTGAGAAACAGTGATTTAATTGGTTTGGGATATGCCCAGGACTTTGGCATTTGAGAGATCTCCAGGCAATTCTAATGTGCAGACAAGTTTGGTCACAACTGGTTTATATTATTCTATATTTTTGAAAAATTAGGTTCATGTCCATTTTAGTATGCTTCTTATATCAGTCTCAGGGTATTTGGGGAAATCTAGAGGACTACTCTAGAAGACTAGAATATTCCCGTAACCGTAAATCCATGGAGGTAAACCAAGATTCAAAAGCAAAACTGCAATATAATTGATTTATCAATCATTGTCAAAAGGAGAATAAAAGTAGGAAATATAAAGGCATTAGAATAAGCTAAGATTTATAAAATGTTTTTTTAAGACAAGAATTATTAGTGTATGGATTTTTTTCCAAACTCAAGCCCTAGAAATATTCTTCTGTTTGCCACTCTAAAACCAGATGGAATAATCAGAGAACACTGTCTATAATAATCTGGGTTTAAGTAATGATCTGGATTTGTACGATCTAGTCCAACGTTCCACCTTATCAGATGGACCAGGGGCAACTGCTGGAATGAGGAAGAAGGAATTGGTATTACACATGAATAAACCTGTGGAGAAGCTAAGTTCACTAATGTTCTGTTGGCAGGAATCAAAATGACTTAGAAGCAGCCAAGCTGAATTACAGGTTTGATTTACTTAAGAGATACAAGTTATGTGGACTTCAGCTTTTTTTTATACCAGCCTTTAGGCAGCCTTGATATTGAGACCTCATAACCCTTCCTTTCACAGTAAGATCCAATTGTATTTCCCTGTGGCTTCTCCATTCTTGTGGGAGCATATGAGCTGTGAGTACAGAAGACATAGAATAGTTTTAAAAGGTCAAAAGTATCAGTTTATCAAAAGCAAACATTGGGAATACTAAATATCTCTGCTCCTTTTTTTTGTTTTGTTTTTTGAGACAGAGTCTTGCTCTGTCACCCAGGCTGGAGTGCAGTGGCGCCGTCTCGGCTCACTGCAAGCTCCGCCTCCCAGGTTCACGCCATTCTCCTGCCTCAGCCTCCAGAGTAGCTGGGACTACAGGCACCCGCCACCACACCCGGCTAATTTTTAGCAGAGATGGGGTTTCACTGTGTTAGCCAGGATGGTCTCCATCTCCTGACGTCATGATCTGCCTGCCTTGGACTCCCAAAGTGCTGGGATTACAGGCTTGAGCCACGGTGCCCGGCCTCCTTTTTTTTGGAAAAAAAAAAAAAAGTAAGCCTCACTCATAACAGGTGAGTAGATTGAAACTGGAAAAAACATATATTTCAGTGTCAGGTTCACAATGGGAATATGTAGCTTCACTCTGATTCATGGAGCTAACATATCTTAAGTAGAGGTGCTGAGCTGAATGTATTGCTCCTTTGACATGGAAACAATGACTAGATCATAATGGGGATATGTAGATGTTGCTTTCCCAGCCCTTCCCACCTCATGACACAATGTAATCTGCCGTCAGTTCAAAATTCTACCAATAGCTGGGCAAACCAAGGCATTACCTGCTTACGTGGGGTAATGGTGCCTAAGAGAAGAGTATGGTGGGAGTGAACTGTAGCCAGTGGACAAAAATAGTGAAAAGCAGCATGCATGGTTCAGTTTTAAAGGCTTCTTTGGTTTAATGCAATGGAATGTGTTCCAAATGTCAAGAAAGCGAATTCTCAAGATCTTCCCAGTCTCATTGAAAGCTGACTGCAAATCACCAAAGCACCACAATAGAAGGTAGTTGTCGATTATTTCCAAATACACCAAATCATCCACAAGAACGTGCTCTTCTGACAAGTGACATGGCAACTGGGTTTTCATTTCAAGGGCCAACTGCAACCAGTTGTTTATTCTGAGGCTTTAAACATAACAGGTCCCAAACTGAACTGTTTCAGTTTCAGATGGAGGGTTCATTTCCCTCCGTCTTCTGCTTTTGTTTAACCCATACTTGCTGCCAAAGTTAGTCTCCCACCTACGCAATTAGCAAACCAGAAGTGGGAGTCATCCCAGGCTCGTCTGTGTTTCAGTGCCTCCCTCCACGTCCTAGCCATCGTAGATCCTCACTAGCAACTTCATTTACCCCTACTCTCCATTCGGTTGGCCACCACTATAGGTCGCCACTACTACAGGTCGTGTCCTCATCTTTCACCCCGCTGGAGTTTTTTCCTGACCCATTACTCAAACAGAGCATACCATCTCCCTGCTTATCCTCTGACAGCTGTGTACCTGTACTCTTGCTTTTCCTCTGCCTAGAATGTTCATTTCCCCAAGTTCTTGCTAACTAGCTTTTGATACACTTAAGCTTAAGAAATGGCCTAATATTTTCTGTCAAACCTTTTCTGATTTATCAGGCTGAGTTGGGTGTTTCCTCTTCTGTGCTGCTTATAATACCTTGTAATTTCTTTCTTATATGTTGGTCTTCTCGCCTTATTTATGACACGGAGCTCCATATCCTGCTCAGTACACCCAGTACTCGGAAAGTACTGAGTCCACTTGTGTTAAATCAGCGATTCCTCATTTGCCTACTGGAATTACCTGGGAAACTTCAAAAAAATACTGAGACCTGGACCCCACTGCAGACCAATTCAAGTGGAATTGCTCGGGGTGAAGCCCAGATACTTGTAGTTTTAAAAAACTGGCCAGGTGATTCTAATGTATAGACAGGATTGAAAACCACTGTGCAAAACTATTGATCTCAAATGCCAGCTGAAGCTGTTATCAAGAAAACAGGAAGTTGGATGGGCTTTTGCTTTTTGTTTTTTAAAGGATATTGTGTTAGTTATCTATGGCTGGGTAACAAATTATCCCAAAATTTAGCGCTTCAAACAGCCAGCCCTTCTCTCAGAGTGTCTCTTGGTCAGGAATCTGGGCACAGCTTAGTGGGTCCTCTGGCTCAGGGTTTCTTGAAGACTGCATTCATGGGGTGTCAGCCCAGGCTGGGTGTGGGGAGGAGGAGAGCTTGCATGTGACCTCACTCAAGTGGCTATTGGCAAACATGGCTCCTCACTAGCTGTTGGTCAGAAGCTTTCTTTGGCTCTCCTGCCTTTCATCAGGGCAGCTCATAGCATGGCAACTGGCTTCCGTTAAAGTAAGCATGTGAGAGAACGAGGGGGTGAGCAAGGCGGAAGTTGGAGTTTGTCTGTAACCTGGAAGTGACATCCATTGCTTTTTGCCAGATTCTGTCTATCAAAAGCTCTAACCCAAACTTGATGGGAGGGGATAATACAAGGGCACAAACACAAGGAAGACAATATCTTTGGGAGTCATCTTAGGCACTGCCTACCACAGACATTTAATGATGATACTCTGCCTAAAAACTAATCTACCTTAAAGGAATCCCAACTGGACGGTCTTAAAATTAGGAGCATGCACATCAATGGTTTCCTTGAAGAACAAATGTCATATGCTTTAGTAAAGATGAATTAAAAGTAAACTGACAGGTGTACTTTCTAATAATAAATTTATATTTTTGTTTAATCAACTATAGCTGCATTAGTTTAAGGCCATTTAGACAAGATAATATCAAGGCAGGCCAGCTTGCATAATTCCAGCCTTTACATGGCTTTATGAATTAGGTCAATGTGCTTTCCAAAGACTGAAAATGCTCCTTCTTCTTTTCCCTAACATTTTCCTAGTTATACAAGTTCACAGAAAATAGGCCACTCTAAGGACTCAACACAAAATGTGGTTTTAGTGAAGAGCAGATACAGTAAATCTAAAGGCAAAATATCAAGCAAAATAGGCAAGTTGATGTACTGATACTAAGCTGATGAGAGTAATAAATTTTAAGTTTACTGCTCATTTTAGAGGGACAAGCTAATGTATTGAACACTGAATACTGATGTTACTAACTATAAGCCTTCCTCAAAGTCCTATCAATACAAAAAGATTCACTTATTTGTGGAGTGCTCATCATTTAATGCTAAGAATGCAAGTTAGAAGTGCTTAACAATATCTAGCAAAGTGATACAAACTACTAAAAGTGAAAAGAAACCCTTATGAGGGCACAAATGACTTGCACTCTTGAAACCTGATGTTGATAGGACATTTACACAAAATCCTAAACTGAATTTATATTCCAACTAAAAAATGCCATCTCCTAAAATCGATTTGTTTTTGGTGCAGAGAGAAAGCACTGGCCTTCCAGATTCAAAGTACTGCTTTTGATAGCACCTTTTTCCTTGAATCATTTTCTAAATATTTGTTCAAAAATATCTGCAGCTTGTAAAACTTGATGGGATTTTTAAAAGGATATGATCATATTGCAGACTTATAATAGATGTAACTGAGAATTGTGCTTTAAGTACTTTCTGCATGCACAGAAATTACTTATGAACAATCTGTTGTAGTTTGCTTTTAAAAAGATTAAACAGTACCATTGGGGGAAATCTGCCCTTTCTTTCAGCTGAGGTGGCAATTCTCAGTGACGTGATTATAATCACTAAGACCTGGAAGATAAAGCCATGATCAGCTACTATTAGCCAACATAAACAATTCCATGTCAACCACTGTTAGTTACAATAGATGTGAGGATTAAAGCCAGTAACCTAAAGATTGCTGAATCCCTACAGCCCTTTAACAAGCCTCTGAACCATCCAGATAGGGTTATTTGGGGCTTAAGTTTGAATATGTTAACCTTATTTAAAAGATGGCATTTCAGCTGCCAAACTGAAAGACAAATGAAACAGGTCACTCCAAAACCTGGTAAGCTTTCTTTTCACAGTAGTATGAGTGAGCAATTCTAAAATTACTTTCTGTGTATTCTAGTCATGAGCACATAAATAAATATTTTGAGGATAATGGCAGCCAGGTTTCTTTCTGTTAAAGGAGTTATAAATATGGAAAAGGGGGAAACTAGAAAGCAGCATTTGACTAGAGTTGAAGATATCAGTACAAATTCGTGGTTTTTAGTAGCTAGAAATAAATATAAGTATTTTCGTATGTATCCGTCTGCTGAGGGACTACAAGCAATGACATACCAGTAGCAATGAGCAAACCTGGCACTCAGTAGATCTTGGTTCCTGAATACCATTCCATGTGGAAAGGAAGCAGAGCTCCTTGGAGAAATAGCTAATTACAGGGCTAGAGTGGGAACAGTACAAGATGAGCCTGGAACATCTTGTACCAAAAAGCAAGAAAGTCCCCCAAGAATGATGAGGACACAAGTAAAGGACATAGACATCCTGGGGCTCCCATTGGTCAAAACTGGGACAGTTAGAACATAAAAATAAGTAACAACAGTATTTGATTTGTTGACTAAGAATCCATGAGTCCATTCTGTTATAAACAAATGAAAAAATGAATGGGGGAGAAAGGAAAACGCTTTCTTTCAGTAGAATGTCAACTAATAAATATTGAGTTAGAAAATTAGTCACTCAAGTATAGGGAGGAGGAACAGGTTTAAGTGTGCCATGGTAAAGCATTCAGCCTCTATAGTACCCAGTGACACGGAAGAGCTGTTTCTCAATGGGGATACAGTTCTCTGCTGCAGATGGCATCCCCTTGCTCCAGAATCTCAGGAGCCTATGTTATGACTCTTCCACTGGACTTGCCATAAATTCCACACTGCATCTTTTCCCACCACTGACACACTAGGGTCTGCTGGGTCATATGATCCAAGTGTCAGGGCTGCTTGTACCTGAAGCCTGGAACTGTTGCAGAGGCCTTTCCTGCTCTGGGCCCTGTTCAGAGCTGGTAGCCTTCCATGTCACTTGGTGTATGATGAGCTGGCTCATTACTTTTAGATGTGGAATATGTTGCCTCCAGAATCCAAATGGGCCTACCAAGTGCTATACTTCCTTATTGGTGTAGAGGCTGTAAGATGCAGCAATTTGTCTTTCACTTCGGAGAGGGTATCTCGACACTGCCTTGAGCACTGGACCTCTAAAAACTTTACTAATGTGACTGGTCTCTGAATCTTCAGTGTTTATCTCCCATCCTCTGGCATTCACGTTATCTTACCAAGGCCTTCACCATACTAGCTATCTCTTCCTCATCCTGTCCTAAGTAGGATGTTGTCAATAAACTAGATCAGTGTGGTGTTCTGAGGGATTAGATGGTCCAGAGTTCTTCATATTATGACTGAGGGTCAGAGTTAACATAGGCTGAAGCAAAACTCAGCCTGAATATTTTTGTCTGTTCTACATGAAGGTGAACTATTTCTGATCCTGTTTTCCAACTGGAATGGTATAAAATGCATTTACCAAATCAAAGATTGCATACCATGTATCTGTATTGATCTGCTCTAGCAATGAGTCCAGCACAGCAGCTGAGAGCCGGGTTATTCTTTGGTTAAGTTAGCAGTAGTCTATAGTTACTGTCTAGGATGTATTCAGTTTCAAGGACCAGCCTGCAAATTAAAAGGGACCACCTTTTAATGACTGGGACCACCACTCCTCCATCCTTCAGATTTTAAATAGTGGGACTAATTTCTGTCATTCCCCCAGGATACAATATTGTATCTGATTTACTATCTTGGCAGGAGTGGGAGGCAGTTTCAGTGTTTTACTTGGCTCTCCTCACTAAGACAGCTTAGTCCACAGACCGAAGCACCCTTAAAATCGAATCCCAAGAGTGCTCCCCTGGTTCTTGTGAATACGTCAGCATGTCCCAGCTGGGTTATGTTGGGATTTAATCTTAGTTACTGGCTTGGCAGCCAGGAAAGGAAGTAGGGGAAGTTGGAGAAGGTGGGAGAAAGGGCTACTGCCTTGTGGCAGCCAGTTTCTGTATCTTCTAGCACAGCAGACATACTAGACCAGAGGGTCCAGAGGGAGCTGCAGGGGCATCCATCCAGACCCCATTCCATGTTCAGGATCCCAGGTTTCTCTACATTAATAGACCTGCCTGGTCTAAATATTCAGTGCTCCGTCTCTGGAGCTCTGTGACTCTTAACAATTAGCTCTTGAACCTGTGGTTCAGCTGAATCTGTCCTACAGGTAATAAAGGCCCCTTTATAAGTCACCACAGAGCCTCTCATATTTAGCTATTAACTGCTTGTGAACAGTCCCATTTCTTATTTTCCATTTGCAGTGTTTAAATATGTTACCAATAACCAGCCAACTCTGCTGTCTTTGCAAGCATTTTCAAATGCCTGTATCATACTTAGCACCATTATTTCCCTCTGCTGGGACAGGGTTCCAAGTCAACACTGGTGAAATTAAGCAATTAAGCTGCAAAGTTATGCCAGGGATTATGAATGTTCCATCCACCAAAAAGGGTGACATCTTCTCGGTCAGGTTATGGATGGGACTGTTACCAGAAGCAGATGCCAAGTTGGGACTAAATGTGCAATACTTTTTATTAGGGAAAACATCTGTGAGAGAAGATGGGGAAGGAGCTGGGAAAGAACTGGTGGACTATCACACTAGGATGCAAGTCTGACCCCAAATGTAAGAGAGAGCAAAGGAAGGTTGGGTGGAAGTGTACCAGGCTGCCATGTAGCCTAAGGAAGGCTTGGCAAAGCAATGGGGATGTCCTTGAGCCTAAATTAGCTATTAGAAGAGTCTTGTGTCTCCTAGAATCTCTATGATGCTCAGTTGCTGAACTGTGAGAAAAGCAAGGTCTTAGCACAATCACAGTGATGGATTTCACAGCATAGCAAGCAGCTGGGGCCCTTGGCCAATTTAGCTCCTGTAGTTGGGGGTCTGTGAGGTACATTCTCATAGCAGCAGCATCCTAGCAAGAGGCAGAGCTGGGATTCAAACCAGGTAGTTTGGTTTGAGTCTATACTCTCAACTACTGTAGAACCAGAAGACATGTCTTGGAATTACAGAGGTCTGAAATAAATCTATCATGCAGAAGATTTGTAAGGAGCCTGGGCCTGACTAGTAGGAACTCTAGGATCCTATAAGGAGTTTGTATCTCATTCTACAGACAATAATGTGGGGGGTTCCGGGTGGGGGCACATCACAGATAATGTACAGGACTATATTCCATATGCATTATATACATGCATGAATAATTTACAGGCTCATGTGTAGCTTTGAGTTCTCTGTGGTATAAAAGGATTCATAGATTTGAAGACAGATGCAACAAAAAGTGATTCCTGTACTGCATATATGATAAGATGTGTAATGCTACATATATGGTAAAGTGGTCCAAAAAGTGCTGACAAAGCATTCATTAACTTCTAGGGTATAAAAGTTTGAAAAAAAGGACCAAGACAAATTCATTTTCTATAACTCTTTACAAAATCATACTGTGGTACAAGGCAATCAAAAATCCACTGAATTTTTACTATTTAAAAATTTTTACTAATTATTTATTTATGTTTTTGAGATGGGAGGTCTCGTCATATTTCCCAGACTGGTCTTGAACTCTTGGGTCCAAGGGATCCTCCTGCCTTGGCCTCCCAAAGTGCTGAGACTACAGGTATGAGTCACCATGTCTGGCCACTATTTACTACCAGTATTAAAATTTCTACCATTTTTACACAGAGGCATTATTTCTACTTAGGCTGTCAAATCTGCATTTACAGGCTAAATGAGGAACTTAACTACTATTTATAATATTAATTACATGACAATCTGTGTAAGCTACCAACAATCATCTTACAAATCAGTTCTACAGAATACAACCTTTTTATTATCAAAAGGAAGTTACATGGTTACTAATTAGTATCACAATAAACAGGTATTAACACTATTTTATGGATATAGGAATCTAGGCACAAAAATAAAGTTTCCTTGACCCACATAATGAGATAAAATATGAACCCAGAACTAGAGATTACATCAGACTCCTGTACACCTATATTCATTAACAGTACAACTCTACAATTGTGGCATAGTCCTACAACAGAATATTAAAACACAGAGATAAAAAAATCAAAAAAAACATTGGTCCAACTTTCCGTCTGAAGGCAGGAATTATTATTATCTGCTTATTACAGAGAGTGGAAAATTAGTTGATCAAGGGCAAATCTAAAAATTTAGGAAAACTTCAAAGCCTCCAGAAACTCATCAAACTTGCCAGTATTACTTATTCTACTTCAAGAAGACATATATGAAACAGAATGGAGTTTCTGATTTCAGACTGTTCCACTTCCTTACTTTAAGCCAGGAAGCCTAAAAAGATAAACTGAACTCAGCAGATGCAATTAAAAATTTGGGACCAGGATGTCTTTAAGTGAGGGACCAGGATGTGTAAGTGATGGTTTAGGAAACTATATTTATAGCCTGGTACCATTAAATTTTTTTTCACTTTTTCAAGTAGATTCCAAATATACACATTATACTCAGAGCTTTTTAAAGACACAAACTAGCTTTCAGAATTAGACTTTGGCATGCAATTCCAAATGATTTCTTATGTTCCATAGTTCTGAATGAGAACTAATGGTTCTGAATAGTTATGAGATTTAAAAATAAACATAAAAATTTGGATCAGTGGGAGAATTTTACTTGTAACTACTTGTTACATGTCAGGGGTCTCTATGTAAACTTCTGAGATTCAAACACTTTACCTACAGGCAATCTGTACCCCACCATATTTCACAAGTGATTGCAATGTCTTCCTATGTGAACATACACAATAATGATAAAGGATATCTGTTCTAGGAAAAGCATATTTAAAAAGAAATGCAAGTATACAGGTTAGCATGAATGTTAAACATGAATTTCAGATTTGGCTTGAGCTTCCTGACAAAATTTTCACTATCAAAAACTGGCTTCCAAAACTATTCTAAGAATCACATACTAATATATCTTACATGGGACTTTATATAAACGATACTGAGGCTGGGTGTGGTGGCACACACCTGTAATCTAAGCACTTTGGGAGGCTGAGGCAGGAGGATCATTTGAGGCCAGGAGTTTGAGACCAGCCCTGGCAACACAGTAAGACCCCATCTCTAATAAAATTAAAAAATTAAAAAATTAAAGGGCACAATATGACACAGAGGACAATACCCTTGACAACATCATATTGCAAATCCAGTTAAAAATTTTTGCATGGTTACTTTAAGCAGTTAGCTTAGGTGAAGGTGGAAGGTCTAAATTAAAATGCTACTTGGTGAAGGCAATCGTGCTAGGGGCTGCTTTTGCAATACAAAGTTTTTACGCTGAAGGCTTCTTAAATGTGAATTAGTCTTCCCAATGGGATAGCAATTCTAATTTAATGGCTAGGAAAACCCAGTACAGATATAAAAAGTTACTTGACATAGCTAAAAATCATTTAGGGACAGGCCTAACATTTGATCCTCTAGATTCAGCCAGAAAGTTCAGGGTCTCTTATAATTTTAGCAGGACTACAACCCAAGGCTTCAGATTTACTGGACATTTTGCTCCTCCAAAAGGATGGCCACTAACTACAGGGAATTAGTTCGCAGCATGTGCATGTATGGTGGCATTGTGAAGATTAAGCATTGTAAATACGAAGTCTTGGAGTTAAAAAAGCACACACCCAATTTTCAGTATTATGTCAACAAATATAAACTACCCAAAACAGCAATATATAATCACCTATATTGACTATGCTCAAAAAACACACTGAATTGGTTTTAAAATGGCAATGGCCGTGGGAAGCAAGGAATTATCAACAAGAGAAGCACCTGCTATCTAATCTTTCTCCCATAATCTGCGTTTGGAATCACAGGCTAGAAAGTATCTAGTGAGGGCATCTAGTCTGCATATACACTCTTATCCCATTTTCAAAGATCTCTATTTAGATCTCTAGCTTGCTCTTATCTTAAATCGTAGCACCTACAGCTTAGGACTAATTCCTTTTATCAATGAAAATGATGAATCACTACTTTCCTGTAAATACTTTTACAAAGTTGGAAATCATTAAGTAACTAGTCTTCTCTCATTAACAAGATAACTACAATTATTTGAACCTTTCCCCAAACATTAATCTTTAGACCTCGTCCTACTAGGATATCTCATCACTTTCCAAACATACTTCAACAGTTTGGTACTTTATTATGAGCTTCACAAATATCCAGAATTTAAATTATTTCATAATTCCTCCAAACATTCTCAGTTTTATTTGTAAGCAACAATGCTATATCATGAAATCAATTATTTAAAACAATGTTCTAGGTATTGGGGTAACTGACCTCATATAGCTTACATTCTAGTAGGAAAAAAAGACAGTGAACCAGTACACAAGATATCAGATTGAGGTAAAAGCTGTGGGAAAAAAAAAATAAGTTATAGGGGTGAAGAAGCCTTTTATAATAGGCAGCACTTCATTTGAAACCTCTAGGAAGGCATTAGCCCTGCAAAGACATGAAAAGAATCTTTTAAGCAATTTTTGGCTAATGAAGGTTTAACGAGTTATTCTGCTATATATTTATATGCATTCCTTCCAAATTATATAACCTTGTACTGCTCCCTATTGAATCTTATTGTTCTTATTTTGAAGACTAATTCTATCTTTTACAAGCTTTTCATTATCTCCTTTAATTGGTATATTCCATAAGTTTAAGACGCATGTCTTCTAATTTAAACAAGCATTTCTTAATAATATTAACTAACATTTAGTTTAGGAGGTGTTTCTGCCAAGTAACACTTAATAATGGTAGGAAAAATAATAACTGAAAGAACTTATGGGATAGGCCTAAATGAGTTTTCCAGAAAATAATGTGGTCACACTTTGCAGGGAAAACAGGCTGAAACAGGCAGAGTATGACCCATTCAGAAGATGAGGCTAATGGGACCATGAACCACTGATGGGTTGGTCTAATAGCAGTGAAAGAGCCCAACAGATAATTGAGAGGTTTATAATGTCATGGATGTGGGATGAAGAAGCCAATCAACTGGCAAGGTTGGAAAAAACCTTCCCCAGCACAGTAGCTCCCTGAGACATGCTGCCACCACCTGGACAATAGGCAATTCTGAAGTTTGGGGGGATTTTAGTTATTATACGTTAACAATTATAGAATCAAAAAACAAACTTTCATTTTATAAAATCAGCATTTTTTTGTCAAGAAAAATGAAAGACAATGCTGATTTCATAAAATGAAAGTATGTTTTATGATTCTACAATTGTTTTGTGTTTTGACTGAAAAACAGCAGCGATTTGGCCAGATAACTTAAAAATCTTGCTTTATTTTTAAACTCTCTGGTTCCCTATCTGTAAAATTAGTATAAAATACAATCCTGTGGGGTTGTTTAGTTTCAGGATTAGTGATAATAAGTGTGAAGCACCTAGTCCAGCACCTGGTACATACTAAGTACTCAGTAAGTAGCTTTTTTTTGAGACAGAGTTTTGCTTTTGTTGCCTAGGCTGCCAGGCTGGAGTGCAGTGGCGCGATCTCGATTCACTGCAACCTCTGCCTCCCAGGTTCAAGCGATTCTACTTCCTCAGCCTCCCAGGTAGCTGGGATTACAGGCATGTGCCACCACACCCAGCTAATTTTATATTTTTAGTAGAGACGGGGTTTCTCCATGTTGGTCAGGCTGGTCTCAAACTCCCAACCTCAGGTGATCTGCCCACCTCGGTCTCCCAAAGTGCTGGAATAAGTAGCCTTTTTTTTTTTTATGGAGTTTCACTCTTGTTACCTAGGTGGGAGTGCATCGGCACGTTCTCTGTTTGCTGCAACCTCTGCCTCCTAGGTTCAAGTAATTCTCCTGCCTCAGCCTGCCAAGTAGCTGGGATTACCGGCATGCGCCACCACGCCTGGCTAATTTTGTATTTTTAGTGGAGACGGGTTTCACCATGTTCATCAGGCTGTTCTCAAACTCCCGACTTCAGGTGATCCACCCGCCTCTGCTTCACAAAGGGCTCGGATTACAGGTATAAGCCATTGCACCTGGCCACAATAAGCAGCTTTAAAAAATATTATTATTCTTCAGTATAAACTTTCAAATATCAATAAATCTGATTATGCTAAAAAAAGAAAAATCACTGGCTGGGCACAGTGGCTCACGCCTGTAATCCCAGCACTTTGGGAGGCTAGGCAGGTGAATCACCTGACGTCAGGAGTTCAAGACCAGCCTGCCCGACATGATAAAGACCCGTCTCTACAAAAAATACAAAAATTAGCTGGGCATGGTGGTGCATGCTTGTAGTCCCAACTATTCTGGAGGCCGAGGCAGGAGAATCACTTGAACCCAGGAGGCAGAGGCTGCAGTGAGCTGAGATCGTACCACTGCACTCTAGCCTGGGAAAAAGAGCAAGACTTTGTCTCAAAATAAATAAATAAAAATAAATAAATATCCCATAAATATGCCTATTAAGAAATGTATTTACATTATGTTTCAATGGAAGTAAAAAAACCTCACAAAATAAAATTTAGGGAAGAAACTAATTCCATCAAAGTAAGGTGCAGGTGAGAGAACTCTCAAAGTCTTTTAGACAAGACTCAATTGTTGTTATTAAACTATATTATTATCTTAAAATAATATTATCTGAATCTTATTCTGGTTTCACTACTTACAACTTTGACATGGGTTAGAATGAGATGTAATTTTGTACCAATCAAGGGAAAAATACTTTTTAAGCAAAAAAATGGCATGTGACTGCCACAGGACTTCCATTCTCAATAGAAAAAATAATTTCATAAGGCTCTACTTATAAAATATAATTGCAATAGAGTACACTAGTGCTGAAGAGGCTGGTGGTATGACATACTACACAGGAATTATCTTATGCAAAGGCAGGCCCTACTTCATTAACAGCAAAAGGTTTAGTTAATTTGGCTAAACTTACATGAATAAGATTTCATTTCTTAGAAGTAAATAAAGCAGACCTTATTTCCTTGTTATTCTAAATTGGTATTCTGACAGAGATTTGAGAAAGAATAAAAACCTGATTAAGGATCTTCTCAAACAAACAAGATCTTGGCCTGGAACAGAGGCTCACAACTGTAGTGCCAGCACTTTGAAAGGCAAAGGCAGGAGGATCACTTCAGGCAAAGAGTTTGGGACCAGGGTAACAGAGTGAAACCCTGTCTCTAGAAAAAAATTTTAAAAACTTAGTTGGGCATAGTGGCATGCATCTGTAGTCCCAGCCACTCTAGAGGCTGAGGTGGGAGGATTGCTTGAGCCCAGGCAGTCGAGGCTGCAGTTAGCTGTGATGGACTCACTGTACCCCAGCCTGGGTGACTTGGTGAGACCCTGTATCAAAAAAAAAAAAAAAAAAAAAAAAAAAAGACCTTAAGAAAACTTGCAATAATGTTTCTATCAAATACCTTACTATGCTATTTATTTAGGTAAGAAAAATGACCAAATCCAGTCCAATTTACAGATTTTAAAGCTGAAAGGGCATTGGAGATTGCCTAGTATGCTTTCCACATATATAAGTGGAAACACACTCAGAGTGATTTATCAGAGTATACATATCATTACTGTACCAAGACTGTGAATCTCAGTTCACGAGCTCAGACTCCTCATTATGGAAAGTAGTTCACAGTATTTGAACCAATCCTGACACCACCTTTAGTTAAGGCAATGCAGATTGCAGTAAGGAGCTCCACTGTGGCAACCCCTATGCTGTTCTTGGTCTTGCAGACTGTCCTGTAACTTGAAGCTAGATAAGCAAACTTAGATTGTAAAGGCATGGTCTAGATCAGCAGTCTCCAACCTTTCTGGCATCAAGGACTGGTTTTGTGGAAAACAATTTTTCCATGGATGGGGAGGGGGCATGCTTTCAGGATGAAGCTGTTCCACCTCAGATCATCACGTATTAGATTCTCATAAGGAACACACAACCTAGATCCCTCACATATGCAGTTCACATTAGGGTTCGCACCATGAGAATCTAATGATGCTGCTGATCTGACAGGAGGCGCAATTTAGACGGAAATGCTCACTCACCCATTGCTGACCTGCTGCTGTGAGGCCCTGTTCCTAACAGGCTGCAAACCAGGTACCAGTCCATCGTTGGGGACCCCTGGTCTAGATCACAGCTAAAGAGCTACAAAGGCTTTCTCCTTATTTGCCCTTTTTTCCTGCCCAAGACTTCCGTGCTTTTAACCAGGGATGCAGCACTACAAGTATCCGGAGGCAGTAACTGGGAAAACCATCTATCATGATTAAAATAAAACACGCATTGGCCTCTGGAACGAAGGATGTTAAAATAATACATTCTGACCACATCTTGGATTCAAGACTTGGGGAAGTTTTAGAAAAATCGGTTATCTCAAGTAAGTATTCAGTGCACACAATCTAGTGACTGAGTCTGCTTTTTCTGGCTACTACAGGTACAGGCTAGGCCTAAGCAGCATAGGCTTTGAAACTATAATCCAGGTTTTCAAATAAAAAGGAGTAAGAAAACAACTGCTGGTAATACAACATCTCAAACATTAACATATGCCCAACGGACAGTATCGTAGATCGTTAGATTATCTGCCAAAAAGTCTGTTCCCTGGTAAAAAACAGTTATTGTTGTTTTACCTAAACTAGTTAAACATGTCGCAGCTTGCTCCTGAAAGAGAACATTACATAGTCCTTTGGAGAATCAAACAGTGAAGAGGTCTTACAACACTTGTCAGAGGTAGTCAAACAGTGCAAGCAATCACAAAATTTGGTCACCAACCAAAGCAGAGCTAATCTTTCAGTTCCTGTAAATTAGAAGACAATATTAACTCACCCTTTTTGCATGTTGACTTTTGCATCCTTTTATTTGTGTATTGAAAGAACAAGCACCTCTATGGGAACTCTATGCCCTGACAGTTTAATTACTTATCAAGTTTACTCTGGGTAGGTATTGATCATTCTTTCGTGAAACGAATTAGGTACTTAAATTAAAAACAAACAACAAAACCCCCCTTTTCACATAGCATGGCGGCATGTCCCTTGGTAACAAGGTTGAGTGGATCCACCAAGGCCCCGCAGCTTGCCTCCTTTACGTAAGGATGTAACTATTGCCCAACCAGAAGAGAGAGGTGTGGAGTGGGATGTGAACCAGGATGAACTCGTCGGAATCGTCAAGGGTCGTTGTGTGACCCTTACCTTGACTTCGGGCGCTTTGTGGGAACCCAAATGCTTTCTTGCCGCTGCTCTTTGGTCTGAGTTTCACACCTCACCCACCCAGGACCCTCCAACTGTCCGGCTACAGCAGGGGATGGGGGTTGTCTTCCGATCGACCTCGGGAGGCAAAGGCAAAAGTTCCTAGCTGCTTCGGAACCTCTCCTCGAGTCCTGAGGCCGCTCCACGCCTCCTCGCCCACCACTTGGTCCCCGCAGGACGTGGCAGTCTCAAGTTCAAGCCTGGAAAGGAGCCCGGGTGCGGTCACCTGCCCCGCGCGCCCTCACCTGCCGCTCACCGGAAATCTCAGCGCCACCCTGTCCCCGCCCCCCACCCTCCCGCGTCCTCCAACTCGAGGTCCCAAGACCCACACAGCAATGGCGCAGCCGGAAACCAACACCTAGACTTCCTAACGCCCGGCTGGAGGTTCGGGTCGTCTGTGGGCGGGACGCAAAGGCCGCGACTTCCGCCTTCCTGCTTCCGGTCTGGCGGTGAGTGGGGAGTGGGATCCGAGCCCCTGGGGCAAGGTAGGGGAAGCTGGTGGCTACCGCTTCCGTAGTTTTCTCCTGGTGTCCAGCAGAAACGGCTGCGGCGCAAGGTGTGGCTGGGCCAATCCAGGATCCCCCAGGACCCTCGGCTCTGCGCGACAACGGGCCCGCGCTTGCCAAGGCCGAGGGGCAGGAGTGAACGTGGTCCCCGTGGGTCTGCGGCCCCGATAGGGTAAGGAGGGAAGAGTGAGCAGCGGGGAAACGTAAGAAATGAGGGAAAGACAAAGGAGCAAGGGGGAAACGTAAGAAATAAGGGAAAGACAAAGGAGGAAGTGCGGACGACCGTCAAGTGTTACCAGTTGCAGCCGCAGGGCCACGCGGGTCTGGTTGGGAGATCGAGCCGGGTCGATCCGCTTTGGGCGGAAGAGTAGGATTTGTTCCTGAAAGTGTGGAGGCTTGGGTGTTTGGGTCTGAAGTTGAGGTGCAGGGAGATGTGTGGCCTGTGGACCATGACTCTTACTGCAAAAGTTCTTTTGCTTATCTCTGAAACTTACATTGTTTATTCGCTTCTGAGCTGGAGAAGGTGAAGGCAGATCGATCTGAGTAGTACCTAATTCTGACTGTATAGGTGAGGTCTTATGAAGTCCGGGAGCTAAGCTATTTAACGTATTAGGCACTTTCATGTGTGTTCAGTTGAAAATCGTGGGAAAGATATAATTACAACCAGTCATAGTTTTCCTGGGGTAATGGGACTGTGGGTGAATTACTATAATTTGTTTGGTTATGTCTTCTAATTTTTTAAGTAAAGGACACAAATTGTATGATAGATCCAAAAAAACCTTTAAAGAGTAAGATGAGGTGTTTGATTTTGTAGTGGTGTACCTAATCCAGTAAATGAATGAATGGCAACATTTTTAGTATAAAAAGTTGAAAATCTAGGAACGGATATGCTGTGTAAGTCAGTCAGCCAACTTGTCTTCTATATGTCAATGAACTAAAAAAAATTTATTATTGAAATAAGTAACTTAGTAAAATACTTGATTTCCAGTAATTAGGATTTTCTTACAGGGCACTTGCAATTGTGGTAAATTCAAATGAGGAAGAAACATATTAAGTTACTATAATGGATAGGCAATTTTAGATGTCATATAGGTTGCATATATACAATATAGAAATTTTCCATTTAAAATTTTATTACAATTATCCTGAAAGTTGACTTAAATTTTGTTTTATTTTTTGTATTCTTTCCAGCTAGCCAGTTGTACAGAATTTAAATCATCTCTCAGATGTGTACAGTAGAACTCAAGAAGACAGACTACCAAGGGTCATCTGAAGTCGTGATTGGGTCACTAATAATACCAGGACAAAGTTAGAGATCACTACTCAAGCATAAGGTAGGTAATTTTTTTTAAAATGCCAGTTGAAATTGTAAATGGATGTATATACACTCATTCCCTACTCAGATATTCTAATTCTCCACTTTGAATAGAGGTTGACACAAACATGAAAGGTAGAAAAGCCTCTGGGGCAAAATAGAAAACATCACTCAAGTCACATAATCCTCATTTGCCAGATGCCTTTTCCTTACACTCAAAAAGGAACAAAACACATGGCATCTTGTTAAGGCTACTTTTCTCATTTATTAAATTAGGCTTATTCCAACAGAGGTCCTCTAAGCTGAAAGGGCATAAAATAGCACAGTACTTTTTGCTGCTTTGGCTTATTAATGTGATGTCATGACTCCCTTACCCTCCCTTTCCCATTCCTGGAAATAGCCATCTCTCCTTCTTTGTGAGCATTGCACATGCTCTGTGGCTTGTCCTTTTCAAACACCAAATTTGCTGATTTGTATTTTTGTTAGTTAGTAATACTAAGGATATGTCAAAAAATGACAAACTGTGTTCAGCTCTTTCCTGGAATGACCATAGAAAACTCAAGATTCTTATGAAAGCCTCCTGCTAAATAAAGTTTGTCTTCCATATAGGAAGCATGTGAGAATGCATAGTTCTTATGACAGAGACACATGGCTTTTAAAAATCTTCTATAACTTTACATCTTTGAAGTGTCACTATTCTGGCTGTCTTAGATGAATTACTTTTTCCTAACTGGAAATACTAGTCCTTATTACAGTAGTACTAATTAGTACTTTTTAAAAAGGCAAACTGAGTGATAATGGAATCATGAGTTAACTGGTTGTGTGAGGAAACTTTTTCAAAATTTGATTAACCACACAGTCTTTCTTCTGTTTTTTTCCTCTTTGTTCTCCACCCACCTTCTCCAGCCCCAGTTTTCATAAGACTGCAGTGAAGATGTTTGATATAAAGGCTTGGGCTGAGTATGTTGTGGAATGGGCTGCAAAAGACCCATATGGCTTCCTTACAACTGTTATTTTGGCCCTTACTCCACTGTTCCTAGCAAGCGCTGTACTGTCTTGGAAATTGGCCAAGATGATTGAGGCCAGGGAGAAGGAGCAAAAGAAGAAACAAAAACGCCAAGAAAACATTGCAAAAGCTAAACGACTGAAAAAGGATTGAAGGACTGAACAGGCTCTGCAACCAGAGGAAAATCATTTGGAAAATTATGCAGCTTTGGAAGAACCCACTAAAGTTTCTTCTTTGGATTTCTTGACAGTATTATTTAGTAAATGAAATCTGACCAAATGGAAGAATCATGTTAGTTCTGACCTCAATACTGTAGTAACTTTTAGGCTTGGGTGTAGAAGTTTATAGGTTTCTATTGACAATTATTATAAATTATCATTTACTGTGGTACAAATTCTTTATAACTGACTTAGTCATTTGCCACTTAGCAGTTTACTGAAATGAAAACATCCTGTGGCGAAAAGTGACTTTAGATTATGAACTCAATTCAAATGAACTCTAAAATGGGGTCCTGTTTTGGACAAAGGAAATTAAGAATGTAAAAGTCAAAACTGTCTTGTTTGAGGTAAAAGTATGCTTTGGCTTAAAAGAGATACAGTATATTAATTATGTCTTTTGTTATTATTGCTTATTTCTTAGAATCATTTCTGGCTTTCTCAAAACAAATAATATTAATCAATGAGTACTTCTATTTGCTGCATTTTTCTTATAGCCTTTGAGACAGCTGGTAATTATCAAGTCATTTTGCATTTTTTAAAACAATTTTATAAAGAATTCTCTTATCTTGACTATATAGAATACCACCTACTGGATAGAACAATTTCTGTACTCACAAACACTGCCATTTTCTTAGAGATGGCTTGTTGAGAGGAGTAACACTATGGTTTAAAGCTTGCAGTAAAAATGCCAAACACTGTAGTACTTTGGAACCAGTTTATTCTTGTGCTAAGCAGAACTGTAAAATAGTTAAAATGTCTTATCAAGTAATTTGCCGATTATATAGACACCACTTTTGTATTTTATTTCATTCTTTGTTTTAACTCATGTGGTAGTGATATTTAATACTTTCTCATCAGTTTCAAAGTAAAACTTTAAATTTCACATTTCTTTTAAAGAACTCGTAAAGCATAACAGTGATGTCATACTTCCTAAGTGGTAAAGAAAGGTATAAAATTTGGAAACATTTTGTTGGGCATAGTAGTAATTGGGTAAAAAGGATAAATTATATCAAAATGAGAATGTGCTGTAATTGCAAGTAAGGAGCTAAAGGATGTTTCTTGCAGTTAAGTAGTATAACTGGAACGTTTTAGTATTAAATGTGGCTTTTATAAATGCATGGTCCAATAATTTTGTTCACTGTTAGTATTTAATTCACTGTCAGCTTATTAGTGTTTTCTGTACCCTGATAATGAATTTTAAATTACAAAAAATTATCCAGCAGCTACAGTTTAAAAATGAAACTAGATATTAAAACAAATTTGATAATTTTTTGTAAGGTCCTGGATTTTATTTTTTGGTGGAACTACAGTTTTAAGTTACATTCTGTTATGCAGGTTAGAATTTTCAATACAGCTAAGCATACTTGTAAAACTTCAGGACTATATCTCAGAACCTAAGGACCACTGAGAATGTATATGGACAAGTTTGAATAACACTTAATGCTATTCTTTTAGATTATCAGTCTCTACTTGGTGCCAGTGTGAGCAACACATTATAACTCAAGGCACTGAAATAATTCAGTGTTAAGATATATCTAAAATACATGTGGTTTTCTGCAATCAAGCTGTTCATGGAAAGAATTTATGTACATGCTTTACTTAGGGTCACATTTTAGAGTAAAAGTATTGAAGCAAAGGATATAGTCATAATTCTGTTACCTACTAAAGTTACGGTTTTATCTGTTCCATTGTAACAACTTAAAGGTATCTAACTAAAGTTCTGTTTTTCTATAATTTGTTAGCCTTAACACATGCCAATTTTGTATTTGTTTGACGTATGCTTTTTTTTCCACTTTTTCCCATCATTTAGAGAGCCTTTTTATATATGTGAGACTGAGATTTTACTCTGTGTGTGTGTGTGTGCATGAGTGGTTGGGGGAGTAAAGAGAATATTGTGAGGTTTGGGATTCTTCAGAAAAAAACCTCTCACTGCAACAGAGTACTGTTGTTAAAGAATCCCATTTGCTATTATCTAGAATACTTTTAAGAAATTGTTTATCTATTACGTTGTTTCTGAAGTTCTGAGAACTAAGTACAATCAATTACCATTCTAAAGCTGGTCTTGGGGGGAAAAAGAAAGCTGTCCCCTGGCTGCCTGTAACAAACATTTTATCAAAAATAAGCAAATAAATAAAAGTTTGTGTGTCAGAACTTGAGCCATAGTATCCACATGAAAACTTACAGCATGTTACTACTTATCAGATATATAAGGACATTTTAAATTTTACTTATTTGTAATAAGCAAACTAGAAATAAGCACAGGAGGCCGGGCACAGTGGCTCATGTCTAATCCCATCACTTTGGGAGGCCGAGGCGGGTGGATCACGAGGTCAGGAGTTAAAGACCAGCCTGGCCAACATGATGAAGCCCTGTCTCTACTAAAAATACAAAAATTAGCTGGGTGTGGTGGCATGTGCCTGTAATGCCAGCTACTGGGGAGGCTGAGGCAGGAGAATTGCTTGAACCCAGGAGGTAGAGGTTGCGGTGAACCAAGATTGCACTACTGCATTCCAGCCTGGCGACAGAGCGAAACTCCGTCTCAAAAAAAAGAAAAAAGAAACAACAAAGGAAGCTGTGGGCTGGAAACCTAATGTTGAAATAGATCTTATATTTTATATGGTTCTAAGTTAGAGGAAATTTGATCTTATTGAGGAATGATTGCTTTTATGTTTGCTACTGGTTATAGAATCATGCTGATTTACCTCATATCTGGAATAAATAAGGACAAATTCTGCATTTCTCAAACATATTAAAAGGGATCACATGGTCAAATACCCAAAGTTTGGGAAACACATGTACAACTTAGACAAATTTCTGGATGATCTCTTGGAGTCTTTTGACTACCACAGATTATCCTCTACACTTCTCTTTTTGTCCGAAGAACTTAAGTACAATTTGGGAAAGCCCACTCTGAAACTCAGATTACATTTAAATAGCGTAGTTAATGAGATAGCTTTTAAACAATCAATATAAGGGTGTTATATTAATTCAAGGTTAAATGACATCCAGAAATCTGTTATTAAGAATGGAAAAGGATTATTTCCTCCATTTTTGTTGGTTTTTAACTTCAGGTATCTAAGGCATAATAAGCTAGGTTTATATAATTAAACCCAGTAGCCAGCATTTTCTGTACTTTGTCAGTTTGTGTAATGTGAAGCTAGTTTTGTAAAAACCAAAAGTATGCTATATGCATGTATAGCAGAGGCATAGAACGGAAGGCTTTACTTCTGAGAAAGTACTTAAGTATAAATAATATTCTTCATGTTAACATGAACAGTTTTACTTTTGAAATTGAAGAGATTTTTTGGCATAGGTTTGAAATCTGTCTTAAATAGACATTTTCATAATAAACTTGTAAATGTCCAGAGTATAATTATGATATGAAATATGGTGGGCAAACTAATATTTAATATTTTTAATTCTGCTTTGTGTCTGGCCTAAACGCGGGTTTTTTTTTTTTTTTTTTTTTTAAAGAAAAGTTGTTTAGAAAGGCAAATAAATATCAATTAGGCCAAGATTATAATTCACTTTGTATGCAGGATATTTAACTCTGTGCCAATACCACCTAACTAATGTGATCAGTCACCCTAAACATGTCAGCCTGGAGGAAAGGGATATGGATAGGTTATTATAAATTTAATTTCCACCACCCCAGAAATCCCCTTGAAAGTACAAGCTCTACTAATAATGGTGGCTCTATATCATCATCTTTAACATAAGGCATTTTCTAGAAGGGACTCCTGGCCAAGATTTTCTCATGCTGCTTATGCAAAACAGGTATTTTAAAATGAAAACCATAAAAATTAGTAGTTAACTTCTGCCATATCTAAGATGTTTATAAACAGACTATGTGGTAAACATTTGCAAAAGGTGTATATGGAATACAATTAATGAGGTAACAGGAATTTGGCAGTAGAAACACTAGTGTGTTAAAACATTTACAATTTTCTCTATAATCCAGTCTAGCAGTTAAGAACATCTCAATTCACAGTCCCAACTATGCCACAAATTATATCTCTCTTTTTTTTTTTGAGATGAAGTCTTGCTCTGTCGCCCAGGCTGGAGTGCAGTGGCCGGATCTCAGCTCACTGCAAGTTTCGCCTCCCAGGTTTACACCATTCTCCTGCCTCAGCCTCCCGAGTAGCTGGGACTGCAGGTACACACCATCATGCCCAGCTAATTAAAAAAAAATTCTGCTGCAGGGCATGGTGGCTCATGCCTGTAATCCCAGCACTTTGGGAGGCTGAGGCGGCTGGATTACCTGAGGTCAGGAGTTCGAGACCAGCCTGGCCAACATGGTCTTGAACATGGTAATGAAACTCTGTGTCTACTAAAAATACAAAAATTAGCTGGGCGTGGTTGCACACGTCTGTAATCCCAGCTAGTCAGGAGGCTGAGGCAGGAGAATCGCTTGAACCCTGGAGGTGAAGCTGCAGTGAGCCAAGATGGTGCCATTGCACTCCATCTCAAAAAATAAAAATTTTATAGAGATGGGGTCTCGCTATGTTGCCCAGGCTGGTCTCAAATGCCAGGCCTCAAGCAATCCTCCCATCCTTGCCTCCCAAAGCACTGGAATTATAGGTGTGAGCCACCCTGCTGGCTGTATATATCTCCTTTCATATTACCTAGTGACTAGTTCCTTTTTTGCCTCTGTGGGAAAATGTGGTATCACTTTGTAATGATATAATAAGATAAAATATTTAACCTGATATTATATAACAGGGCTGCTGGAATGTTGGGCTTGTTGTCATTAACTGTAGTGATTTTGTCATTTGATTACTGTTTTAGTAGAAATGTTTTATATAGTTTTATGTTTCTGTAGTGTATTTCTTAGGCAGTTAAAATTTTTACCTGCTATTAAGTAAATATTTTCATCTATGTGTGTTTAGGAATTCATTGTTAATGCTTAACCAAGATATTCAGAGTGTAAAAATTTGGGTCATTCAAAAATCTCCTAACTTAAGCTGATAAGCAACTTCAGCAAAGTCTCAGGATACAAAGTCAATGTGCAAAAATTACAAGCATTCCTATACATCAAGAAAGACAGAGCCAAATCATGAGTGAACTCCTATTCACAATTACTACAAAGAGAATAAAATACCTAGGAATCCAACTTACAAGGGATGTGAAGGACCCCTTCAAGGAGAACTACAAACCACTGCTCAATGAAATAAAA
>NW_012116677.1:681401-681743 GCF_000951035.1 Colobus angolensis palliatus | reverse complement strand
CATAAAAGCCCTAGAAGAAAACCTAGGCAGTACTATTCAGGACATAGGCATGGGCAATGACTTCATGACTAAAACACCAAAAGCAATGTCAACAAAAGCCAAAACTGACAAGTGGGATCTAATTAAAGAGATTCTGCACAGCAAAAGAAACTATCAGAGTGAACAGGTAACCTACAGAATGGGAGAAAATTTCTGCAATCTACTCATCTGACAAAGGGCTAACAGGCAGAATCTACAAAGAACTTAAACAAATTTACAAGAAAAAACCCCATCAAAAAGTGGGCAAAGGATATGAACAGACACTTCTCAAAAGAAGACATTTATGCAGCCAACAGACACATG
>NW_012116677.1:660355-680931 GCF_000951035.1 Colobus angolensis palliatus | reverse complement strand
AAAAGACTGGATAAAGAAAATGTGGCACATATACACCATGGAATACTATGCAGCCATAAAAAAGGATGAGTTCATGTTCTTTGCAGGGACATGGATGAAGCTGGAAACCCATCATTCTCAGCAAAATAGCACAAGGACAGAAAACCAAACAACATGCGTTCTCACTCATTAGTGGGAGTTGAACAATGAGAACACATAGACACGGGGAGGGCACCATCACACATCAGGGCCTGTTGGGGGATGGGGGTCTAGGGGAGGGACAGCATTAGGAGAAATACCTAGTGTAAATGATGAGTTGATGGGTGCAGCAAACCAACATGGCACATGTATACCTATGTAACAAATCTGCACGTTGTGCACATGTACCCTAGAACTTAAAGTATAATAATAAAAAAATACAAAAGTAAATAAAAGCATTCATAATCACACATACACACACACACACACACACACACAAATTTGGGTCATTCATTCAGTAAATATTGAGCATCTATTGTATGCCAAACACTGTGAGAAAAACTCTCTTTTAGAATAACAACAAAAACTTTGTTGTGCACTCCAGAAAATGTATGGCACTCTTAATGTACCTTTGTATATAATGTTTTAACATGTACATTGTCTTCTGTCTTCTAGTGGAATTAATTTCTGCTTTTTGAGAGCTTTCTCCAATTTTCTATTTTTTCAAAGTAATTTTCATTCTCATGGAACTCCAGTTATTGCATACTTTCTTTCTCTACTGTCCTTTCAGACTTTGTTATGGATTGTATACTTCTATTGGTCCTAATTTCTCTCTCCAAATTCCAACCAGAGTCCCACCACAAGCTAGCTTTTGTCCCATCCTCTCATCAAGGTCTTAGTGGTTTTTTTCACTTATCAACTAACTTTTCTTTGCCTCTACATGTTTTATCCAAGTTCACACTTTTTATTAGTCTTTTAGAATCTTACAGGTCACCTCTCCAGAAATAAGAATCTTCATTCTTTTTTCTCCCCCATTTGATCAGTTGGGAGAGCTCACTATTTTACCCTCATTATTTGTACCCAGTTATATCTATGAGTGGTTCCCAAATGATCATAAAGATCCAAAATGTACTAAGCATTTACAGCTACAGGATCCTTCTCAAGGGAGTAATCCAAAGAGGGAAAAACAAATCTAAGCAAATTCATAAATAACAATGACTAAGTCAAATGAAGGATTTTATCTAAAAGTAGTTAGGTTTCTATAGTACATAATCTCACATTTCTTGTGCATACTAAAAATGAACTCAAGATTAATGGAATAGGAAACTATTGTACATTCAGAAAATACAAGGTAATTAAGTTTTGACTTCTTTTATTTGTTAAAATAGTCACATCCATATACATGAAAAGATTTGACCATAATGCATTCATTGACTGTGGCTCTTGCCATCTTGTGGCATCCAGGATCCTGGCTGAAAGGTTTTACCAGTGCTGCTGGGAGCCACTGAGGGTTCTTCCTTTCCGAAGTATGGAGCAGAGGCATGGCCTTTAATTTGAGTTTGAACTGGTGGAGGCAAGAGTTCCTCATTGGTCTCTTTACTAAGGAGTTTTTCTTTTTCACAAAAATCTTGGCTTTTTATTTTGACTTCTTCTCTGTATTTTTCATTCTTTACTATTTCCTGCATGTATATATAAATGGAAGAAATTATTAAATTTCTAGTTAAAAAAAGTTTTTATAAAAATAGCCAATAAAAATACATATTATACACATATAAATACATACATACATACTTTGCATTTAAATAATATACAGATATGTATATAAGTTTGCAAAGCTGTATGATTACATACTAGTGTTACATAAACAGTTCTGTCCTGATTTTATGCTATAATAGACATGAAGCACCCCATAGTAGAAATATTTACTACCCCAAAAATGAAACAAACAAATGTCAAATATTACACAAGAGCCTGAGACACTCTATGAAAGATTTCCTAAGCTTAACACTGATTTCTGCCCTAAAACTCAGTGACAGTACTTTTCCACTGGTGAGAAAGAAGTGCTCTGACTACCCTTTTTTTTTCTTTGCTGTTCAAATGTGTGAATGCTAATGTCACCCTCTGTAGTACCAGAACCAAGCCCCATCTATTAATATTTCCTTTTCTCTTCTGGAGTGGTATGGCAGGAAAGGAGGAGAGTAGGAATGGAATCAGGTTTTGGCATGCCCTAGACACTGTTGCAGAGAGGCTCTTTGCTATTGGAAATACTTTCTCAAATCTGTGCAAACAGATTGTACAATGCAGTTCTGTTCCTCAGAATTCTATCTAGGAGGATCTATACCAAAAATTGCCATCAATCCTTTGTTACTGTGTTTCCTCAAATAAAAGACCATCACATTTAAGAAGCATCACTATAGCATTAAAAAAGGCAAATTCCACACATAGTTTCAGATATATTAATATTTGAAAAGATACGTATCTTAAAAACAAATGCAATACAGTAATTACATCTTTGGTCTTTATTCATTCCTTCTCTGTTTTTTTTATTGTTGTTGTTGTTTTGAGACGGAGTTTCGCTCTTGTTGCCCAGGCTGGAGTACAATGGCGTGATCTCGGCTCACCACAACCTCAGCTCACCGCAATCTCCACCTTCCAGGTTCAAGTGATTCTCTTGCCTCAACCTCCCGAGTAGCTGGGATTACAAGCATGTGCCACCACACCAAGTGAATTTTGTATTTTTAGTAGAGATGGGGTTTCTCCATGTTGATCAGGCTGGTCTCGAACTCCTGACCTCAGGTGATCTGCCTGCCTCAGCCTCCCAAAGTGCTGGGATTACAGGCATGAGCCACCATGCCTGGCCCATTCCTTCTGTTTTCACAATGCATGTCTAAATGTGTGAAATTTTTTAATGTTCTTTTTGCTTACTTGTATTATCTGATTTTTAAGAACATGTTATTTGTAATGTGAAATTAGAACGTTAATGTAACTAATATCTGACAACACTGACCAAAAAAACAAGTTCTCTGAAGTATTTTAAAATTTCAAAACTTTTTAAAAATGTCACTTAAAGGGCAATATCTGGATATCTAAATGTATGATATCACCTGTTTCTCAAGTGAATTTCAAGTAATATTGATTGTATAGTCCTTTAAAAGGTAAGCTCTGATATTAAAGTAACATTTAAAATAATAGTTTGTACTTAAAGGGGGAAAAGTTTTTGTGGTTTTAGTGTTATAGACTTAGTTTTAGATGTGAAGAAGGGCCCATCTAATGAAACTTCTCCCTCAAAGCAAATATGTGCAGGAAAGAACAATCTTTATAAATATTCTTGTAATTTTTACAACACAGAGCAATTCCCCATGAGTAGTTTAATCACCATAGTAACTGAGCTTCTGGGTAGTTGTTACAAGTGAGGGTGAGAGTAGAGAAATCAGGTTTTCTTTTTCCTATAACCTCTAGAATTGTTATATAAGGTGACGATATATCACAAAGGAAATCCCTCAATATCATACTGGAAATAGCGGAAGTAGACAAAAATTCAAGTTCCTGTGTCTTCATGGAAGCTCGTTCTTTGGAGCGGAATGAAAAGTTCAGGACCAGGTTAAACTTGCACTAGTAACCGACCTCAAGTAGCAAGAGGATACTCAGAAGTTGGTATGGAGCTTGGTTGGATTTTGTATAATAGATCAGTCACATCATCTGAAGCTGTGCCCATGCCTACTTTATTTACGTAACCTCTATAGTTGCAGTCTTACTGTTGGTACATGCATATGCTTTTTGATGAAAAGAAAATGGAGGACAAAGATCTGTTCTTGTTTCTCCTGCCTTCACATAATTTCTCTTCATTCAACATTACTTTTCTAAGACTTTCTTATAATAGCTATTGAGGCAAATGAAAAGTCAATCTGAATATATTAATTATTTTTACATATGAAGATGGTTAAAGATTTCAGAGTTGAAAAATATGGAGACTATAATTTTTCCTAAAAAAGAATTTTTTTGTTTTTCTGAAAAAAACATAACTGGTACCAGGCAAAATTAAACAGAGTAAATCATTTATGAAAGAAAATACAGTCTTGTAAATATTTGGAATTGAAGGGCTAGGTTCTGTGGCTCATGCTTGCAATCCTAGCACTTTGGGAGACCAAAGTGGGCAGATCACTTGAGGCCGGGAGTTCAACACCAACCTGGCCAACATGGGAAAACGCTGTCTCTACTAAAAATACAAAAATTAGCTGCACATTGTGGCGCATGCCTATAGTCCCAGCTACTCGGGTGGCTGAGAGGCAGCAGAATTACTTGAAACTGGGAGGTGGAGGTTGCAGTGAGCTGAGGTCGTGCCACGGCACTCCAGCCTGGGTGACAGAGCAAGACTCCATCTCAAACAAAACAAAAGAAAAAAATCCCAAACAACAATGAAAATATTTGGAATTGATAAGGAAGTAGTTAGGTGGAGAAAACAGGATAGGAATCGTAGACCTTAAAGACTGTTAAGAAAGTCTATTTTCAGATAGAAACTACCATACAGCAAGTATTTTTCCTTACAATTCCTTGGAACAATATCATCCTATATCTCCATATATTTATCAAATAACAGTATGTTTTAGTGTTTGTGTAAGGATAAAGCAGGAATGGGTGTCTTTCTTTACATAAATGTTTGTATTTTAAAAACAAATATTCATCATTTTACTTATTTATCTTGCTGCCAATAAATATTTTTCTTTAACATTTAAAAAAAAAGATGGCTGAATGGTATTTTCTCACTAGTATTGTACCATGATTTACTTAACAACCACCTCTACTGTTGCTTCCAATATTTCACTTCTTCATTAAAAAAAACTTCATTAAAATAACACTGTGATGATAATCCACATGGGTAATTCTTTGACTCAGACAGGGTTCCAATCCCAAATCTACCATTTGCTAGCTGTGTGACACCAAGAAAGCTACTTAACTTTTTTAGTCTCAGTTTTTTTAATCTGAAAATGGGGCTTATACTCATAACAGTATTATGTTTCTTAAGATAGTTATGTATTACAAGGTGAGTAAGCTTTTATAAAACAACGCCAAATGGGCTGGTGTTTTGGCTCATGCCTGTAATCCCAGCACTCTGGGAGGTCAAAGCAGGCAGATCACTTGAGGTCAGGAGTTCGACATCAGCCTGGCCAACATGGCAAAACCCTGTCTCTACTAAAAATACACAAATTAGCCGGGTGTGGGGGTGTACTCCTGTAATCCCAGCTACTCTGGAGGCTGAGGCATGAGAATCGCTTGAACCTGGGAGGTGGAGGTTACAGTGAGCCGAGATCATGCCACTGCACTCCAGCCTGGGTGACAAAGCAAGACTCTGTCTCAAAATAATACATAAATAAATAAGTAAACAAACAATACCAAATGGAAGTATCTTCCTTTTGTTCCCCTTAAGTAACCTCTAGAATTCCCTTAAAGATCGAAAAGTTTATGCAGATTACAGATTTTTCCATATTCTAATGTAAGCCAAACATTGTTGATTTAAAAATTGAATATTGTTTATATGTGACTATGTAAGTATAAATATTTATACCCCAAATTACTCATATGTATACTCTTCACATTGTTATTCTCTGAACGTTTCTCAATAGTGGCATAGAATTTGGGCTCTGAAGCCAGACCACTGAATACAAATCCCAGTTTTACCATTTACCAGCTGTGTGACTCTGAATACTATTTAATTTCCCTGTGTCTCACTTTTGTGTTGTGTGAAATGGAAATAACGTTGTCTTCTTCAGTGGGCTGTTGTAAAGGTTGGGAAAGAACTGGCTACCGGACAGTGATAGTACAACAGAAGAAGGTACAAATATATTTTAAAATAGTGGTTGTTTCTTTCATTCTGTTAAAAAATAAACATACCAAACTTGTACACATCTCTCTCTGAAATGGGTAGAGGTGCTAGTAAGTAAGAGGTAATCTACTAGTTTCAGACAAAAGATGGAATAACTGGTACTAGGCTAGTCCTCCTGCCATGACACAACTAGAAAACTGGACAAAAATACATTTTTCAGATACTGGACAAAAGGCAGCACAGTAGTGTGATCCCTGAAGGGCATCAATGAGTAACAAATTAGATAAGCCCTATATCATCCCAGCTTTCTGGCTGGAGACACATTACTGGCTGCTACACAGGGTGGGGGAATCCAACCAGAGGATGGTGGTTTAGGGAGAGAGAGAGATGGTTGTTTAGGGAGTGTCAGAAAGTTGGAATATGCTAGGATATGTTAGGCAGAGTACCAGAATACACAGAGTAAGTTTTAGAAATCTGCATAGTAATACAGTTGAGTGTTCAGCTAAATATTAAGCTGTCCATGTGCAGGGTGAAACTCCATAAAGCAAGAAGGACAACTTCTCACTAAAGAATACTGGGGAACTGTAGTGAAATTTTAGTGAAAATTGCTGGAGCTGGCACTGGACTAGGCAAAAGTCAAGTTCTCACCAGCCAGGGAGAGCTCATTGAACACCTGTGACATTGTAAAGATCTCGGAAGGGTCACTCCTTAGGTGTAGGGCTAAACTGGCATGAGAGTACAGCTTATTGAAGACTTATGCTGTACAATACAGTAGGCACTAGCCACATACCATTTAAATTAAATAAAAAATTCAGTTACTGAGTTATACTAGCCACATTTCAAGTATTTCACAGCCAAGTATGACGAGTGGCCACTATATTGGAAAGTATAGTTATAAAACATTTCCATCATTGCAAAAATTTGGATTGGGCTGCACTGCTCTAGATCTACCCTAACAAAACTTAAAAGTAAGATTCTAGCCGTGCATGGTGACTCACGCCTGTAATCCCAGCACACTGGGAGGCTGAGGTGGGTGGATTTCTTGAGTCCAGGAGTTTGTGACCAGCCTGGGCAACATGGTGAAACCCTGTTGCTACAAAAAAATACAAAAATTAGCCAGGTCTGGTGGCATGCAGCTGTGGTCCCAGCTACTCAGGAGGCTGAGGTAGGAGGATCACTTGAGCCCAGGAGGTCAAAGCTGTAGTGAGCCAAGATCACACCACTGCACTCCAGCCTAGGCAACAGAGTCAGACCCTGTCTCAAACAAAACAAAACAAAACAAAACATAAACCAAAAAAAAAAAAAAAAAACCAACAAAACTTGCAAAAGTTTGGGCTGATTCAAATGTCAATTAATGGCCTTCCAGAACAAAACTCAGTATCTTCTAAAGGAAGACAAAAAAACTGAGATACTAAACATAATATTTCACTGTTCATCATGTAATCAAAAGGTGAAGAGGAAAGGATGACCCAAAACCAGTCAACAGAAGTAGACCTAGACATGATAGAAAAGATGAAATCAACAGACAAGGCCTTTATCACAATTACTATAAAAATGTCTAAAGAGTTAAAGAAAAAAAAATCAACATGACGAAAGAAATGGGAACTGTTATAACGAACCAAATATAACTTCAAGGTGAAAAACATAACCTATGAAATAAAAAAAACTGAGTGCTTAATGGTAGGTTAGATATTGTAGAAGAACAGTGAATCTGAATATAAGACAATGGAAAATACATAAACTGAAGCAAGAGAGAGTTTTTAAAAAAGGCTAAAAAATGAACAGAGCCTCAGTGAGCTACTGGACAATACTATGCAGTCTGATATACATGTGGTCATGGAAGGAGAAGAGACAATAATGACTAAACTATTCCAAAGAGATAAAAATATAAATTCACAGATCTAAGAAGCTCAACACCTCAAGCAGGATTATCACAAAACCAAGGCACATCCAAATCAAATTGCTAAGTATTAATGATAAAATATTAAAACTAGACACAGGAAAAAAGGCACTTACACAAAAGACAAAGATATGAAATAACACTGAGTTCTCATCAGAAACAACTTAGAATCCTATATCCAGTGAAAATACCTTAAAAATGAAAGTATTATAAGAACATTTTCAGACAAAAGCTGAATTTGTCACAAGCAAACCTCTACTAGGAGAAACATTAAAGGAAATACTTCAGCTGAAGGAAAATGATGCAAGATGGAAACCTGGTAGAATGAATAGCACTGGAAATGATCAGAATGAAAGACTTCATTGCAGAGAAAAACACCAGAGTTTTGGACACTCTGCTGGATACCTGAAACTCTATGTCCACCAAATCTAAGTTCCCTGAGCACATGAGGAGCATTGTTACACTGTTCATTGAAACCACCAGTATGGATTTTGAGGCCAGTCATGACTATACTGCCAAGCAAACTTCTCAAGCTTTGTAAACCTGGTTCAGGAGACGCACAGCCTGAAAGACAAGAGGGCTGTTGTTACCATGTGCAGCCCTCAAATTAACAACACTCTGCCTCATTACCTCCTTATTCCCATCAACAAAAAGTCTCTACTCACCAACGCTTCCATGTTTTCCACCATTGTCTTGGCTACCCTGACTAGGGATATAGAGCAGGATATCAGCAATGGCCTTCTTGTCCATCTGAAGCAGAACCTCACGGAGTTGACAATTGAGAGTCAACCCCTTCTAAAGGGTTGCATGAGGTCAGCCCCTTCTAAAAGGGTCAGATAAAGAGTCACCTGGAGTGAAATATTGAAGAATATCATTCTCCACCAATCTCAGGGAAGAAGAGAAAGAAACCATACTGACAATTAAAAAAAGGCATGAGCTGTATCAAAATCTGTGTGTCCAAACTTTCCTTAAATGTATGTGTTATGAATGACCAATGGTCTGTGACAGTCTCTCTCATTTCAGGGGTGTTCAGCTGGAGCAATTTAGTTTAGGCTTGAGTTGTGTATGGAGCCTTAATATTGGGAAAACAAATTATCAGTTGTAAAAAGTATTATAGGGTAAGTATCCCTTATCTGAAATGCTTAGGAACAGAAGTGTTTGGGATTTTGGATTTTTTTGGATCTTGGAATGTTTGCTTTTTACTTAACAGTTAAGTATCCCCAAATCATTTCAGTGCCTTAATAGTGCTCAAAAAGTTTTGGATTTTGGAGCACTTTGGATTTTGAATTTGAGCTGCTCAACTTGCATGTATTTAATGTTTGAATTTATATATTTTTCTGGTCAAAATTTAATATAAATCATCATTGTTTGTGAAGGATTAGATTAAAAAAGAGAAAATAAGAAAAGCTCTAAATGCCTTTAACAAGCTCATCGTTGTTTTGTAATGGAGTTAATGGTTATTTATAGTGTACTGTTCATTTACTCAGTGATGTGAACTTAAGCCCCCAAAAGGTTGTGGCTCAAGTCCTTTCCAATGCCGTTACTTTGCCAAGAGCCCTGGTTAAGAGCCCTTTTGGTACCTATATTTTTGTTGCATTCAGTGTTGCAACTTGCTATGTGTAGTAATGACAAAAGAGATTTAAAGTTTGTTTTTAAAAAAAACAAAACTTAAATATGGAATCTACTAACATGTTGACTTATCGCTCACTCACAGACATTAGGCATGATATTATAATAAGTAGTTATTCTGCTCCAATCATACAGTCCCTCATGCAAAATCCTAGTACACATTAACTTTCCACAAAGGCAAGGAATTCAGCTTTAATATACACTTATCGCTATGGAAGTTATTAGATAATGTAAGTGGATATTTGAATTATAAAGAGGAGGTAAAACAAATGGCAGAAAAATACCAGAGGTCTCTGCAATGATGTGTTGGGAGACAGAAAGAAAACTAAGGCTATGTAAACCTGGGCTTTGGAAATGCACTCTAATATCTGAGGCAAGGCTAAGAACTGATGACCAGTGAGTGCTCTCTGATGAAGTTATCATGACTAGAAGATAAGTTTAGATTACTTGATGAGTATTGGGGAAAGGGAAGAGCTGAGAGATATCTGAATAGGTTCAAAGGTTACCCAAAGAGTTTTCAACCTCAGGTATCCATCATTCTGCTTTTCTGGAGTCACACTCAGACCAGAGCTGTGGGAGTGAACATTTCTCAGTCTATACTATTAAATGGAATCAAATATTTAGATGCAGAGCTAAGTATATATACAAAACATTTTTTAGGAATATTATCTATTATACGTATACTTAATGAACAAGAGAAGGTAAATACAAATTACACACATTATAAATACTCATTTTTACTAACTTAAGACATGTAAAATGTCACTAGAATTTTTTTATGTTGTCTGTGATGTGTGTATAAGTAAAAATGAGTAACTGTTTTCAAACTATCATTCAAGATTTCAATCCCTTAGCCCAATTTTTCTTCTTAAAAGGCTCAAACCTAGTGAACTGAGAATTCTTCTATGAAGGAGTGTTTCAGTAATACTTTATATGTACATATATATGATGTTGATGGTGTAATATTCATGGTAAGCATAAAATTCCATGATAATAGACTTCAAAAGTATTTGAATAATTTTTATATTGATAGACATGGAAATGGAATAGAGTTAATGCTCAGTCCTTTATTAGGGAATTAGAAATTTGCTTTAAAAATGTTATGAATCCAGGTAGAAAAAAGGCAGGCTGAACACACACACAAACACACACACAAATATGCCATTTCTTCTTTAATGTTCTGGCTCCATGCTCCTCTAAAGTTTAGTATTTATAAATGGTCTCCATTTAGCTTCAAGTACTTGTGAATTCCAAGTATATTATATATAACTATGTTCAAACTGAAGTTCAAAACACATGCCAAGACAAAATCTAAATATAGTTTAAAATAAATTCAACACTGCTTCATTGTTAGAAAGTTTACTACATTCAAGAGCAAGTTAAGACTCAGGAGTCAGTCTTATGCCCATGTCACTGGGTTCTTTTTCAGTCTTCTGAGGGAACAAAACTATAGCTTATTTATAAAGTTATATTACATATTCAAGTTATATTACATATAAAAAATGAGAACCTGGATTTATCAAAAGGTATAATTTCAGCTCTACTAATTTCTTTCCATAATTTAAACTATATATATTAGCGAATAATTTTTATTTTAATAAATATTAAAAATTTTAAAGTATGAGTACATTGCCTTTGAGTCAATTAAAATGTTTTTCATAGACTACAAAGGATTTATGTAGATTATAAGTGAAATTTGGCATCAACTATGTTTTGGGACCCCATACCAGTAACATTTGTTTACTATTAGATGGTCACACCCAGAAAGTAGCCTCCCAGAATATACCACACAGCTCCCCTATCCTCAATATAATTATAAAATTATAATGGGAATTTGGTGTTTCAAAATGTTCAGAGCTGAATATTCTTTTACAGTGTTAATTTTGTAACATGCTGAGAAACAATTCAAGCCTAGCAAATGCTATAGTGATGTCTCAGCTTGAATATATTGCCAAGTTGTTTAATTAAACTACATTTTCTAGTTCTACAAGTTGAACTGCCAGGATGAAATAAGTTATTAGATCACCCTTTTTCATCTACGAAAGAAAAAGAAAAAAGAGGGAGGTACATAGATCACCAAAAGGTATTCTGTATTCAGGCCTGAGAGAACGCCTGCTAGATCAGTAATCAAAAATAAATTTAATCTTGCCTAGATAGGAGTAGAAACCCAAAGAGTAAATAAGTGACAGAGCTTAGGTTAGTATGATAGTACTGGGTTGCTAAGAAATCTACTAGAATAAAACAACAGGCAAGTGAGTTATGCTTTAGCAGAAGCTGCTCCTGCTACATGTTCTTGCCAATCACTAATATGCCTCTGCCAAATCAATGTCACATTTAATTTATTCACATTCAAATCTATTGCAAACATCCTTTGATCAATTACAATAATGAGAATGTACACTGAGTTTTGTTGTTTTGACATGCTTTCTTGAACCTTCCTCATGCATTTTTTCAAAACATTTCTAATTGCACGAAGGCTATCTCAATGATTCCTGTTATTTGAGGGGACAATTGTATGGTTTGTTTATATTCTTTGCTGGCTAGAAATTTCTGGTATTGAGTTTTCTTTCTTTGAACCTGAGCCAGATTATTAAATCTCAAAATGTCACTAAAATGAACTAATCACAGAGCTCAAGTCATTAATAGTTTTGCAGGTGGTATTTCCTTTAATAAAATAAATGAACTTTCATATATATGCAAAAAGGGCCTCTGAGCATAAAGACACAATTATTTAATTGAAAAAGAAATTTAGCAGTTAAACATTAATAAAAAATAATTAGAGTCACTTAATGCTAGTCCTATTTAATTAAACTACTCTGGTGGGAGACAAAGAAAACCTTGCTCCCTTGTGTGGGAAGAGGAAAGACCATAATCCCTGGGAGAAAAAGCAATGTCAGGTCCCCATGGCTTTCCAGGCTTGGCCTCAGAGACAGAGAAAGAAATGGCAGAAAGGCAAGAGCCCTGTAGGAAAGACAAGGCTCCATTTGTGAATGATTGCTAACATTCATTGAGCTGTTATGTGCCAGCTGCTGTCAGGAGAAAATAATTCTTCTGGCCTAGGTTGAGAGAGGGAAGAAGAGTTGGATGAGAAGAAGTAAGACATAAAGAAGCTGCAACTTAGGCTATATAGAGCCTGCCCTAGAGAATAAAAAATGTGGCCAGAGGCAGCACCCTCTAGGACTTGTTGCAGGGGACAACAGGAGCTATGGCCCTGAAAGATACACTCATTCATTCATGTGTTTTTCATTCATTCATTCATTTAATATATACTGAGCACCTACAATTTAAGGGCCTAGGGATACAGAGATCAAAACCTAGTTCCTATTCTTATGAAGTATCTTTGAGGAACAAAGAGGATGGTCAAAGGAGGTACCATAGGGAAAAGCTGGGTAAGCTCCAGTGGCCAATTATGTGGCTAATGCTTATGGGTCCTTTCCTACTTTCCCATTCACTAACTGATTGGTTCATGCATATATTAACTGAAAGCCCACTAAGTGCCAAGGATTGAGTTAAAAGACACAACTTTTACCCTGTGCTCCAAGAACTCACAATCTAAGGAAGAGAGGCAGGTTTAAAAAAATTAAATTATAATATGATAAATCCTGCAATCATATAAAGCAAAGAATGTTATGAGAATGCAGAAGAAAAGCTAGTGTCCCAATTATTGTTATTAATTAACTAATTAATTAATTTTTTTGAGACGGACTTTCGCTCTTTTTGCCCAGGCTGGAGTGCAATGGCGTGATCTCAGCTCACTTTAACCTCTGCCTCCCAGGTTCAAGCAATTTTCCTGCCTCAGCCTTCAGAGTAGCTGGGATTACAGGCATGCGCCACCACACCCAACTAATTTTGTATTTTTAGTAGAGACGGGGTTTCTCCATGTTGGTCAGGCTGGTCTCGAACTCCTACCTCGGGTGATCCACCCTCCTCAGCCTCCCAAAGTGCTGGGATTACAGGCATGAGCCACCGCCCCCAGCCCTGGTGTCCCAATTATAATCCACAGAGTGTGGACTGGAGGGTTAGAGAAGGTGATACTTCAGTATTAAACAATCAATCAGAATCAACTAGAGAACTGAGAAGAGGGGGGCATTCTAGGAAAATGTAAGCATGTGATCAGAGGTATGAAGGAGTAAAGCAGCAAAGCAAATTTAGGACACTGTGAGTGGTTCATATGGTATATAGGGGTTAGAACACGCTGAATCTTGCAATGCAGTGTTAGGATATTTAGGTTTCACCCTGAAAGTGATGGTGAAACATTTTAGGCTTTGAAGGAAGGGCAAGATTTCCAGATAAAATACAGGATAATCAGTTAAATTTGAATTTCATATAAATATCAAATAATTTAGTATTTATGTCCTAAAAATTATATGGGATATACATGTAAAATTATTCCTTGTTCATCTGAAATTAAAATTTAACTGGTATGCTGTATTTTTGTTTGCTAAATCTGGCAACCATAAGCAGGAGACTTATATGTTTATCCCATATTTTTAAAAAGATGACTCTGGCAACTATAGAAATTAGATTGGAGAGGTGCAAGACTGGAATAGAGAAATTGGATAGCATGCCACTGCAGAAATGCAAGTAAGAAAATCATTAGGGCAGGAACCAAGACAATGGTATTGAGACAGAGAAAAAAAGATTGTTAAGATATTCAATAGGAAAAAGGTCTTAGTCACCAATATGTAGAGGTGAAGAAGATGAGAACAATCCCTGTTTCTAATCAGTGATGACAGTAACACTTTGCAAGCTGAGGAACTTTGGCTGGCGATGCCCCGCCCAGGCCTTGCTTGACCACGCTACCTGCTGCAGGAGACAGCTCACCTACTCGGCCCACTTGGGCCAAGTCTGGCTTACACACTGGTTCCTGAGTTCTTGAATGAGGATGTGCTAATATTCAAAGAGTGAACAAGGCAGGGAGTTTTCTTGAGTGATGAAACAGCTTTCAGTGGAGAGGGGATGTAGGGGTGGTCTCCCTATCCAAAAGTGGAAAAGTACCCCTAATATGGCTGAGTCGGAAGCTTTTTATGGCTCAGAATGGGAACGGGACAGGCTGTAGGGAGTATTGGAAAAGGCAACATTCAATTATTAAAAGGCATTATTCAGAAAGAATCAGGAAAGGGCAGGCAAACAGGAACATAAGTTCTCACTCTGGGTTGCAGGTTTCATCTGGGACCAGTAGCCTGGTCTTTCAGACTCCAGGCTGTTTTTGGCTTGAAGGTGGGGTTTCACCAGGGACCCGCCACTATTAGCCTAGGCATTTGGCTGCCTCCTATCACTATCAACAGATAATGCTATTAACCATGGTAGGAAACATAGAAAAAGAGTTCTGCTTTAAACATACCAAATTTAAGTTGTCTGTAAAATATCCAAATATGTTTTCATCAAACTGTTACCTCCTTCTTGGCCAAACTTCAGAACACTGAAATGCTTCAAGGACTCAATTCTAGCCCTCTTTTTTACTATACAGATAGTCCCTGACTTACAATGACTCAACTTATGATAGTGCAAAAGCGACACACATTCAGTTGAAACTGTATTTTCAAATTCTGAATTCTGATTTCTTCCCAGGCTAGTGATATGCCATACAATACTTTCTCGTCATGCTAGGTGGTGGCATTGAGCAGCAGCTTCCAGTCATCAATTTGATCACAAGGGTAGACAACCCACACTCTACAGTGTACTGTGTTACCAGATGATTTTACCCAACTGCAGGCTAATGTAAGTGTTCTGAGCAGGTTTAAGGTCGACAAGGCTGTTAATTTGGTAAGTTAGGTGTATTAAATGCATTTTTGATTTAACAATAGGTTTATTGGGATATAACCTCATGGTAAGTTAAGGAGTATCTATACTCTCTCTCAAAGTAATCATTTCTTATCCCAAGTTTAAATATTGTCTATATATGCGGAAGAAGCTCAAATTCATTTCAAGCCTGACTGCTCCCCAAGCTCCAGAATAATATAGCCAACTCTCTGGGTGGACATGGATGTCTAACAAACATGTAAAATTAAATACATCCAAAGATGCCTTAGGCTCAGAGGGCTAACTTAAGGTCATACAATTAGACTACACTTGAAACAAGTTTCTGCCTCCACTATATTTTCCTTCTACCTTCCACTACTCACTCTTTACACAGTTCTTAGCAAGCCACACACATGGCTTTGCATACATGGTATCCTGCTGCCTGACTACTAGAAGCTTTGTTTTCCCTGACCCCTAGAAGCTTTGCCTTGTTTCAACATGGCCTAGTCTCCCTTTCCTCACATGCTAAGATATAAGCAAGATCCAAGGCAACACCCTACTTCCTGAACATAGAAAGGAGCCTTGCAGCTAACCAGAAGTCCTAAAAGTTAATTACTATACTCTCAAAGTAGTCTCTGTGGCATATCAAATGCACACCAGTGGGCACAATCTGGGGAGGAGGAGGCTATTACCGGGATGTCCACATGGTGGGAAGAAGCACTTTAGCCGGCAGCAGCTAAATTAGCTTCCCTTCCTGCAACTGTGTACATTTACTAAAATGATTCCTATTTTTCTTTACCACCTACATTTACCTAGTACTATATTTTATCAATTCTTCCTTCAAAATTTACCTTGAATTGTGCATTTCTCTTTATCTCTATTGCCAATAGCATTTCTTGCTTGGACTATTATTGCCCCCTAATAAGTCTCCTTGGTCCTCTATGATCCAGTGTCCACAGAGCAATCAGAGTGACCTTTCATGCCACTTCTCACTAACAACCCTTTAAATAGGTCCTTGGAACAAAATCCAAACTTGCCTGTGGCAAATATGGAGATATTTTAAGCCCTTCTTCAAGGAAGGACTTGCTTCCCAGCTGCAGTGAATGCTGTGAGCAGACAGCCTGCAGCTGTCAACAATTTTAGCATGTGCCACAGCTTGTAGCCACCTTTCTAGTGGTTTTCCAGAGCAGCCGACATCTAGTAACTGAACAAGGCAGGCAGGGCCATAAAGGCCTGGACATTTCAACCAGATGTACAAAGACTCTGATGGGCAATACTTGCTCCAGAGCTTCTCACTAAATTGGCTGAAGCTTTTTTGGGCCTACATCATAGTTCGACTTTGTCCTCTGTCCACTCCTATTTTCTTCCTCTTCCTCTCATAAGGATGCCTAATAAATATCTTCTATCTCAATGTCTGCTTCTGAAGAACCCAAATTTAACAAGGCTCCACATGACCCAATTGCTGCCTACCTCTCCAATCTCATTTCATGTCATTTTCTGCTTTGGTTATTATACTTCAATCTCACTAGCTTCTTTGTTCTTTAAACACTGCATTTCACGTGGCCTCTTTTGGCTCTCTGCCGGAAAGTCTTTTTCTCTCAGTTCTTCACATGGCTAGCTAAATCTCAGACTTCAGGGAAGGCCAATAACTTAAAGAGAACTTCCCTGGCTAATCTATGAGATCCCTGGTTGGTGATCTTTCCAACCAGACAGAAGAATAACATCCAGTTTACTTTGTAGTGCTTATAATATCTCATAATCTTTATTATTTGTGTATTTGTTTATATGGCTTGACTAGAATATAAACTCCAAGGGCCAGGAATATGTATAGTTCACTGTTAACATTCTCAGCATCAAGTTTAGCATATTATGTAAGTGTTGAAAAATAATTTGTTGAATGAATAAATGACTCAATGGGTCTAGCTCAAGAGAGAGGTCAAGGCTGGAAATCTGGAAGTATATGTAGTGGCTGAATCCAAGACAAGGATGAGATTGTCCAGAGAAATGATAGAGAAGAAGAAGAGCCAAAGGTCAAGAACAGATCCTTTACGTGGACCACCAAAATTTAAGAGGTAAAGGAAAAACAGGAACCAGCAACAGGTTGAGAAAGAATGGTCTAAAAAGTGAGGGGATAATAAAAACGGCATTGGTAAAAGTAGCAAATATTGATGCCTCATTCATATTCTCTCAGCTTACTCTGTAGTTTTCTGAATAGCTTATTTAGATGAAGCTTGTTTCTTACTTCAAACTTCTGCAGTTCTTGGTCTGAGGACCATATTCACCGCATATAATGGGCAGGATGAAAATACCAGGGAGTTAACACTCCCTAGGAGTGAGTCTTGGTGAGAAATTGGTGGATAAATACATCAGCTTCCTTGCTCTTCAATGGAACAACTCTGTAATGTGTTCCACAGTCTCGCAGAGGGCTCCTGGCAAAACTGAGCTCCAGTTTGCCCATAGCATTTAACCAGCTTATTAAGGCACCTTTTAGTGACCTTCCTTTTTTCCCTTTCTTACTGTTCAACTCTAATGCTTTTAGAAATGGCCTTGCAAATAAGTTACTTGTATCCAAATTCTTGTCTCAGACCCTGGTTTGAAGGGAACACAAAACTAAGATAGTAAAGAAGCCACAAGGGAAAGGAAATTTAAGACGGAAGGCAGTTAACTCTATGAAATGCAGGTGGGGTTAGAATTGAGCCATATCCAACGGACTTAGCATCAAAGAGGTATTTGGTGACCTTGAGAGAGAAGTTTGAAGGAGGTTATGGAGGCAGATGCAGATTGTACTGGAGGGAGAGGAAACACTTCCCAAATAAGTCTTCCATAGGTCACACTAGCTTTCCAGGAAATTAAAAGGTGCTTGACATGCCAAAAAGTTGTATGGTCAAATCAAATTGGGAAACAGAGTTTTCAGTTCAAGAGTCCCCAGATTTCCCCCACTCCTTTTGAAAACCTACCCCTTAAATAAAAGAGATACCAAGATTACAAAAACTCAAAGCCCTTTTTTGATAAACAGTGTGTCATCTAAAACAGCAAATGACAACATAATAAGATGGAAATAAATAGAACAACAAATAATTTAGCAGAGCAGAAAAGGAACAATCCTAAATGTCTGCAAACAGGGATACTGGTGAGAAAAAAAGCAATCCACCCTTTTTGAGACCCTCAGAAAGGCACAGAAACCAGAAATACCAGAAAGGGGGAATAAGGTATATAGAACTAAAAGCTGGAAGATTAATTTGAAAGGCTGTGTAAGAAGAAGTGACTATCTTAGGATACCACATCTATCTCAGCAGTTATTTTTCTATTTCTCCATTCCTGTAGGAGACAAGATATAAATATATATATAATATATATAGTCTCTGAAGAAACTAATAAAGACAGGGTTAGATGTAGGGACCAAGATGAGGGCTAGGTTGAAGTGCCACACTGTAAATGGGGATAGTGGAAGATGGCTAAGTAAAAATCTGCATTCCAAACGGTGAGCCCCTCAAGCTCCTATATCCACTTAGTTTGAGAAGGCCAGCAGCTAAACATACACAACCCACCCCAATCCTACTGATTTATTAGTAAAGGTCATTCATTCTGTAGCATTGCCCATGTGATTCTGGCTAATTACAGCCTTGGTGGTATCATCTAACATGTTTCTTTACCCTGTATTTCATGTAAATTGGCAATTATATCCAGAGCAGTGGTTCTCAAACTTCAGTATGCTTTAGAATCACCTGGAAGCTTATTAAAACACAGATTGATGGGCTCTACCTCCAGAGTTTCTGATTCAATAACTGGGGATAGGGCCCCTGATGTGCACATCTAACAAGTTACTAGGTGATTCTGATGCTTCTGGTCCAGAGATTACACATGAGAGCCACTACTCCATAGTGTGCAAGGGTCAGCAAACTATGGGCCAAATGCAGCCTATCTCCTTTTTAGTAAATAAAGTTTTACTATGACACAACCATGCTCGTTCATTTATATACTGTCTTTGTCCACTTCTGTGCTACACAGCAGAATTAAGTAGTTGTGATAGAGATTACGTGGCCTGCAAAAATGAAAACACTAATGAGTCCTTTTCCAAAAAAATTTGCTGACCCTTGATCCAGAAGGTTGCTTAGATTTTTGGCATGAAAACTTCACAAGTGTATCACGTCAGGAGAAACAAAGTCTAGCTAGTCCAGACTCAGAAGTAGTTTCAGGCCTATTGTCCATTATGAAGTACTCCACTGACCTTGGTTTTAGTACCCAGTCATGATCACTGCTTAATGTATTATTTATTTAAGGGTTACAAACTGTACTTTTTCTGATCCTATTGTTCTTAAATTTATTAACTGTTATTAATATATAAAGAAGAATTTCCCCTCATCAACTATTTGGTTACTGAGATAGTTTGTATAGGAAAAGCAGAATAAATGCTTGAAATTTCCCCCATTGTCAATATTCAAAATAGTTAAGTTCATACTATAGAAACTTTCAAAGGTGATCAAGTAATACATTTTAATATCATGAATTCATTTTACATATTTGAATGTTCCAATCCATTGTTTTGGTTAGTATTTCTATTTTTGATGCTAAAACTTGACCCATCTTTGGCCAGTGGGAGCCCATTCCAGTTGGCTCCTATATCCTTTTGACAGGATCTTCTTGGTTTCTTTGCCCTCTAGTGTAAAAAGATGTTCTAGACTCTCCTTGTACATTTCCTGCCCAAGACTTGACATCAGGTATTTCTCTAAGGAGCCCTGGTTCCTTAGAGCAGAAAATGGTTCATAGTCCGAAATGAGATGTTAATTGCTACTGGACTGTCACTGCTGTTAGGTCTTTCCAGTGGATAGAACTAGGAAATATGCTTTTTTATTTTTTCAGAAAAAGTATGTCATTAGTTCACAATGACATTTCCAATTCAAATTTAATATTGTAGGTTTTTAATTTCTTTTCTTTTATGCTATAAGCTTTGGTTCCTAAGAACATTAATATATTTATTTTAAATATGTGTGTAAAATAAACATGCCAACATTACTGCTAACAAAATTATTAAATATAATTGAGGATTTCTTTGTATTCCTTTCTTTTTGTCCTTGGAATATACCCACTGAATTGAATTGGGAATGACAGTAAGAAGAGTAAGACAAACATTTTTTAATTTTAAAAAAGGATAAAAAATGAATATATTCACTGATATACAATGTCTTAAAGTCATGTGAAATCATTTTTTTCCTGTGTGATTATGCTACCTACTTGATAAACAAATAGGTTCATTTGTTTCAGGGATTTTTAAAAAACTTGGGGGGGGGGATTAATTTTTGTTTTGTTTTGTTTTGTTTTTTAAAATCCTGGACTGGGCTTGACTGAACACTGCAATATGGCAAGTGAGTCAGGCAAGTTATATAAGATCTTTGGGGAAATTCAGTTTAATAAATGGTGCTGGGAAAATTGGCTAGCCATAAGTAGAAAGCTGAAACTGGATCCTTTCCTTACTCCTTATACGAAAATTAATTCAAGATTGATTAGAGACTTAAATGTTAGACCTAA
>NW_012116677.1:655642-659260 GCF_000951035.1 Colobus angolensis palliatus | reverse complement strand
AAAAAAAAAAAAAAAGATCTTTGGGGAAATTCTTCGGGTTCAATAACCTGTAATGTTAGTTTCATGATAGCCAAGAGTGCATCCAAATCCTGTTTCTCAAGAATTTTGATGGTTTCAAAATCTACTGTTCCCTTTTCAAAATGAATTACATGCCATACAACAAATTTAGGAGGCGTCTTGTGATGCCAGAGCACCCCAAAAGTTGGGAACTTATAACTTGGTTTCTATTGATATCCTCTGGGACGGCAATTCATAACTTATTTCAAGGGAAATTATATTTGTTTTAGGTATTTAAGTACAGGCTTCAGCAACAGTGATAGTCAATTCCTTGAACAGTACCAGTTAATAAGGATGCAAACTAAAGGTTCATTTTGCCACTTGCTAGGCAAAACCATTTATTTAAAAGATATCAATGTTGGTTTCTTTGCATTCTGGCAAAAAAAGCTCTGTGGTATTCAGATTAGATGAACACTTTTTAGAATAATTATTGAGAATGTTTCTTTTCTTTTATACTAAGTTATCTTTTGACTGTGGCAGGAATTAGAAAAGCTCTTATCTGGAAAATTTCTCAAGAATACCTGTAATATTAGAATTAGAAAGTCTTTTTAACATGCCTAGGTTGAACGAAAAGCTGGGTTTTATTTGCATAGCGTATGCTAATGCTAATAGCATTTATTTTCTACTCTTATTATTTACTTACAAGTTTTTTCCTTCTTAAATTGAGAGGAAACTGTGATGTTTTCTTAGGTGAAACCATGGGATGTATTAATCTTCCCTGAATATGTCATTGGACTTGTTACATTAAGTATTTTGCCAATACGCAAATAAATTTTGTCAGCAAGTATTATTATAGTGTGAAAATATGCACTGACTTTAAAAAATGATTGCATTTAAATCACAATGCAATGTAAATTTACTGATAAAGACATCAATTTGGTGATTAAAGTGTGGAAATCATTCTACAGAAAATCTTATTAGTGAGGTTATTTTCAACAAACACATACATAATGAAATGTTTTTATGATAAACTGCCATGTAACTTGGTGGTAATCCGTCATACAATTAGTTTAACTTTGTGAAGGAGACAATTACTGAAACCTTATGCTTATTAGTCGTCACTAAAATAAACCTTTTCCTTGTTTTAAGAAGAGGCACTGTCAAAACAGATAATTATAGAAAAGCTAGAAACAGTTTGAAAGATGGGACCTGTCACAAAAACTTTATTTTCCTTTTCAACATTTCACCTTATATCCAATTGTGCAAATCAGAAAACATTTAATTTTATTTCTACATATCAAGAACTTCATACATTAAAGATGAAAAGCAATCAATTTTTAACTCAAATGTTTTTCATACTTTGAGAACAAATGAAAGAAAAACACATTTTTTAATAAAAAAGAAATCAAGTTAAGCAAATACCTAGATTTATGACACTTATTTTAAGCAGAAGAACCTTCCACACCTTCCCTCAGAAATGGATCTTTCCTTTGGTACTACTGTATTATTTCTCTTTCTGTATAATTGAATTTCTATGCTAACAATATGATTGGATGCATAGGACTTGGAGCACACTTAGTGCAAAACACATTGAGCTGTATTACTGTTTTATGTTGTGTAGGTTATTTATTATTATGGTAGCCAGGCTTTCAAGTTATCCAAGATTATTTAGGATAATCAAAATCAAAAGACTTGGCCTATAACAAAAGCAGTCATTTTTAAATTTTAAATAAATAACATTGTCATAGTTAATATCCAACTGGCAACAGGCTTATCTTTCATTTTGGGGAATGAGTTTAATTACTTTGATCTGAAGATGTGGGAGCCTCTACGTCTTTCAACCATCTGCCTTGTCAATATACAGTTTTAAATGTAGATTTTATTTTATTTTATTTTTTTTTTTTTTTTGAGACAGAGTCTCGCTCTGTCGCCCGGGCTGGAGTGCAGTGGCCAGATCTCAGCTCACTGCAAGCTCCGCCTCCCGGGTTCACGCCATTCTCCTGCCTCAGCCTCCCAAGTGGCTGGGATTACAGGCGCCCGCCACCTCACCCGGCTAGTTTTTTTGTATTTTTTAGTAGAGACGGGGTTTCACCGTGTTCGCCAGGATGGTCTAGATCTCCTGACCTCGTGATCCGCCCGTCTCGGCCTCCCAAAGTGCTGGGATTACAGGCTTGATATTCTATTTAAAATTTATTTGTGGGACCGCCTAAATATTAAGGCCAAGTTACTGATGTGGGCCTTGAATTCAATTGACTTGAAAAAATTATTCCTTTTAAAATAAGAACTATAGGCACATGGCATGAAATCTGAATGATGCAAAAGATTTTGAGATAAAAAGTAACACTGCCCCCTTACACATGCCCAGCTACCTACTCCCTTCCAAAGGCTGCCACTGTATTCTTCTAGAGATGTTATTAGAACCAAAATTTCAAGTTGCTTTGCCTTGATAAAAAAATACAGTGCATAAGAAAAGAGCTGACAATATTCAGTGATGGCAACTACAAAGCATCCAAGAGTTTAGGAGAGGAAATGGTAACAATTATAGTTCAAAATACATATCAACAAAAGTCTGCCTATAACTTTCTAATATCGTGGTCAGGTATTTAAGATCTAATTCTACTTACCAAAAAAGAGTAGAAATTAACATTTTCCATTAAAAAATTAAATATAGTATGAAAGAGAATGTAGAAAAAAGAAATAAAGAAACAATGTGGCACAGTGTGTGGCACTGTGTACCCAGGCAAATCTGATGTTCAATTGTAATCCTCAGGTGTCAGGGGAGGGATCTGGTAGGAGGTGATTGGATCATGGGGATGGATTTCCCCCACACTGTTCTCATAATTGTGAGTGAGTTCTCAAGATCTGGTGGTTTAAAAGTGTAGTACTTCCCTCCTTGCTCCCTCTGCTGCCACCATGTAAGATGTGCCTTATTTCCCCTTTGCCTTCTGTCATGATTGTAAATTTCCTGAGGCTTTCCCAGTTATGGGGAACTGTGAGTCCATTAAACTTCTTTTATTTATAAATTACCCAGTCTCAGTAGTTCTTTATAGCAATGTGAAAATGAACTAATGTATAATGAAAAGAAAGTTTAGAATTAAAAAGTACTGTGAGGCTGAAGGAATACTATCCAATTGAACACAGTGATGAATGGAAATGTTCTAATTTGTGCTGTGTAATATGGTAGCCACTAGCTACATGGCTACTGAACATTTCAATGTGGTAGGGTAACCAAGAAACTAAATTTTTAATTTTAATTTTAATTAACTTAAATTGCAATAGCTACATGTACAATACAGTAGATACTGTACTGGATAACACAGGACTAGACAGTCTAGATCAAAGATGAGAAATATTGGTAACAAAGAGAAATTTTAAGATGAAAGATTTATAAATTATAACAATAAAAATAAAATTTGAGAACCATTATGAGAGTAATATGTCCAAAATAGAAATCTTTCCATAATCTGACATTTGAATAAAAATCTTTAGAAACTAGAAACAATACCCATTCAAAGAAGTAGGTATTTATGGTATTAGGTCTAACATTTAAGTCTCGAATCCATCTTGAATTAATCTTCGTATAAGGAGTAAGGAAAGGATCCAGTTTCAGCTTTCTACTTA
>NW_012116677.1:651836-654627 GCF_000951035.1 Colobus angolensis palliatus | reverse complement strand
CATGGCATAAGTATACATATGTAACAAACCTGCACGTTATGCACATGTACCCTAGAACTTAAAGTATAATAAAAAATAATAATAAAATTTAAAAAAAAGTAGGTATAGAAATTAAGTATATAAAGAATAATGTAAGAAAGTAAAGAGTAAAAATGAATGTATATAAACAATCAGTTAAAGACAAAAAGCATTAATTATCCGATAAAAAGAGCACAGCAGCACTTTATAAATATTTGCTGAATTGAAATGAGGTAGTTTTGATGGGCCTCTTCCTTGTCATGTCCTTTGCACCATCTGTCAGTTAGTTACTGGGAAGAAGAAACTATTCAGCTAACATTCTTAATTTCCTTTTTAAAACTTAAATATTGTTCTGATTAAAGAAAAATGTTCCCTTTATGTAGCAAATTCAAAAAATACAAAAAAGCATACACAACAAAATAAAAAGCAACTCACCACCCAAATAACCATTATAATTCTGTATTTATGTTTCCTTCCAGTCTATTTTCTACATACAAAAAATCCCTTTATTTTGAAAATACTTAAAATAACAGAGTCAGATCATACGGTATATTTTATAATTTTCTTCTTTTTAAAATTCATTCTCATACAATGTGTTTATAAAGGTTAAACACATAAAGAAGACATCAGCCTGGAAACAGGCTAAACCAAATGACTAATTAGATTCACATTTACACCTTCATTGCTAATTGTAATAAACTTGTTTGAAAAGGAGGTCTCCAGGAGTTAATTAGCTAGCAGCATTTATCAATAAGTGATAATGTACTTACATTTTAGAAGTACATGTAAATTTACAAGTCTTTCATTTCTCAGTAACAGTGTGAACTTCAGCAAAATTTTCTCATATCAATAGTTTCGATAGTTGTGTTGATCTTACCTAAGTTAAGATATAATTGAATTTTGGCTACACAAACACACACACACACATTTCAGTAATGTTCCAAGGAAGATATTTTACTCCAGCAGGATTAACATGCACTACGGTTACAAAATAAGTTGGCCTTCTGGATTTAATTACAGTTATATGCTATGCAATGACATTTCAGTTAACAATGAACAGCATATAAGACGGTGTTCCCACTGTGCCTTTTCTGTTTAGATATACTTAGAAACACAAATATTTACCATTGTGTTACAGTTGCCTACATACAGTTCAGTACAGTAGCACGCTGTACGAGTTTATAGCCTAGGAGTAATGGGTTGTACTATATAGACAGGGTGTGTAGTAAGCTATATACCATCTAGTTTTCCCCAAGTACACTCTGATGTTTGCACGACGACGAAATGACCTAATGATGTACTTCTCAGATTGTATCCCTGTCATCAAGTGACACATGACTGTACTTGGTACTGTTTACATTTTGAGTTCATATCTGCTAAGATAACAGTTCTGAAATTTTTATGGCTTATGTTGAACAAGTGATCCCAGGGAAGAGGGGCAAGATACTGGAGAATATGAAACAGGGAAGGAGGGAAAGCCAAAATAAAGGTGTGTGTTCTGGAGTTGGTCACTGCTCTGGGTGCTGGGACCCAATCCCTGCCGAGACCTTCTGAGAAGTCATGTTGAATATGCCTGAACTATGTGCTCAAGGGGCAGGAAAGGAGCTTTTTCCCATTAGCTTCTATTCCCTTGATACCAGGTATCAAAGTTTATATGGTATGTTAACCCTCTCACACTTCCAAGTCGGTTCCCCACAGACATCCTATGCCACAGTGTCACAGAAGAAAGCAAAATACATTCTGTAGAGCTATAGTGAGGTTACACCTGTTAGCAGCTGGTTGCTGCAGCAAGGTTGGAGTAAAAATACAAAAGGATGTGAGATAGGGCACAAGAGGTGTCTGCCACAGGACTTTTATAAGCTTGTCTCTTTTTCCACTGAGATTGAAAATTTACAATCACCTTGGACTACAGAAAAAGTAGTTTAAAAAATTCAAATATATTAAATTGTCCTGAATATTATGATGAGAAAACAGAGGTGGCTGTTTTCATTAGGCCATACAAATGGGGAGACAAAAACATAGAAGAAAATTTCACAATAATTTCTGCAAAGCAAATCTTCAAAATACCATAGCATTATTCACAAACACAAATTAATCTTTTTCAAAAGATAGTTTAAATGAGTGTAGAGTTCAGAATTATTTTTGTATTACTTCACTTCAAATCAGGATTCTTGTGGACTTCAAATAACAGATACAAATGATAGTAAAATAACAGCAGCTATCATATTTTGAGTTATACACTGGCTAAACACTTTATATACCAGTTCATTAGATTAAAAAATGACTCTTGAGATTAGTAATTTTTCAAACTTTTTAGAGTATGATCTTTAGTGAGTGCAACAGTCAAGGTTTTCCAGAGAAACAGAGAGTGACTGTAAGGAATTGGCTCTCATGATTACGGAGGCAGGCAAGTCCAAGTTCAAATTGGCAGGGTAGCTTGGCAGGCTGGAGACCCAGGAAAGAGTTGAAGTCAGAAAGCAATCTTCAGGCCAGGCGCAGTGGCTCATGCCTGTAATCCCAACACTTTGGGGAGGCCAAGGTGGGTAGATTGCTTGAAGCCAGGAGTTTGAGACCAGCCTGGCCAACATGGTAAAACCTCATCTCTACCAAAATACAAAAATTAGCTGGGTGTGGTGGCACATGCCTGTAATCCCAGCTTTTTGGGAGGCTGAGGCATGGGAATTGCTTGAAGCTGAGAGGCAGAGGTTGCAGTGAGCTGAGATCATGCCATGGTACTCCAGCCTGGGTGACAGAGCAAGACTGTCAAAAAAAA
>NW_012116677.1:633356-651716 GCF_000951035.1 Colobus angolensis palliatus | reverse complement strand
AAAAAAAGAAAGCAGTATAGCAGTCTTCAGCCAGAATTCCCTCTTCCTAGAGGGATGTCCATGTTTTTTTCCCTTAAAGTCCTCAACTGATTGAATGAGGCCTACTCATTTAATAGAGGGTAAGCTGCTTTACTCAAAGTCTACTGATTTAAATATTAATCTCACCTAAAAAAATACTTTGTCAGCAAAATCTAGGCTAGTATTTCACCAAATATCTGGGTACTAGTCAAGTTGACACAAAATTAACCCACACAGTAAGAAATACATTTTACACCACAACTTCATGAACAAAACATATGTGCAAGTGTATCTACAACAAGAGTTTCAGAAAGCAGTAAGTACTCCCAGTAAACCTTTGTACACTGACATTTTCTATTCCATGTTTTTCTAGCTCATTAAAAAGAAAAACATGCTGTAACCCATCAATTTGATTTCACAGCCCAGAAATGTATTACACAGATTGAAATGACACATCTATTTACTGATGTTTTAGAATACTGGTAAATAAATGTATCACAGTGACACCAGAATATAATATTTGAGAAGGAAATTGAGTACATTTGAACACATGAAATATAATGAACATGTGTATATAAGAAAAATATATAAAATGCCTAATTTCTTATCACGATAGGACTAACATATGGGTATAGTATTTTATCACCATCATGATAAATATTTGAGAATAAAATCAGGCATGCCTAAAGATATAAGATCAGAGGCAATCAGCTGCAGCTTAGTATCCTATACGGGTTATCACCAATGTGATCAATACAATTCTCTTAAACACCATTATTCCTCCCATTAAAAAAATGTCAAATTATATCTGATAAAAGTGATCAGCAAGTAATTTTTTTAAAATTTAGATTGAGAAAATCATTACTTCTTCAGCATGGAGAGAATAAGAGGAGAAACATAAATTGTTTTGGTGAGACAACTGAGAAAAAATGTATGGATAAAAAAATAGACCAAAAAACACCTAACCTCGTTTTAGTTCCTTTAACCTTTTTTCACTCTGGATCTAAACCCAGTTTTAAAACTTAAATGAGACTTGTCTTAGTGACTAATGATATGACTCAGAAGGTTAACTCTTCAGAAATAATTCTGTATACTTTTAATATGCACCTAGTAAGTTTTGATGACCCTTAAAAGAACCTGAGCAGGAGTATATCTAAAAATAATTCATAATAGCACCTTACTTATATATATCTGATTTTAAAAACCTTTTATATTTTGCTCCTTAAAAGTCAGATAAAGGTCAAAATAGAGGGAAAATTATGCCAAGAATGAGCTCAAACTCAGACCTCAGCTTTGTATAGAAGTATGTAAGACACGATCCTTTTAGACTGAGAAAGGTGGGATCCTTGAAATTGGAGATACTACTTCTGAGGAAGACCTGCCTAAAATAAATGTTTTCAAAACTAGAAAGATTTATAACACAAACTAGCATAAACATTTCTTGTACAATTAATAAATAAACATCTACAGTTAGAGAGGCAGAATAGCTTACTGGTTAAGAGTACAGATTCTGAGGAGCTCAAAACATTCAAATGATTCATGTTCACTGCCTACCACATTTATCTAAAGAAGTATGATAAATTTTATATTCTCTTAGTTTTCACAGAGGTAGAGATCATTACCAAAGAAGGTACACAGAGAAAAGAGGTCTCCATGTGTTTTGTTACTATGTTTCAAGTGCTTGTTTTTCTTCATTTATTGTGGTAGTTAAGTAAAAACAGCAGAACTCAAAAGAATAAGTTTCAAAAATTTCAATTATGTACCAATGTATGCATAGGCAAATTAACTTGCTAAAATTAAGAGTTGTGCAGCCCGACATAGGATTTCAGGTAATCTATTACTTCTATTTAAAAAAATTTTTAAATGTACTGCTATATTAAATTTTTAATAAAATAAAGGAAAATAAATCAAGTAAGGTCATAGTATTGGCTAAGCCAGAGAGTCCCAAAAGTGCTCAATAGTTACACTTGCAGGTGTGCATTGCAGAGCCTCAGGCACCTCTGAGTGCAGACAACCCTACCTCTTTGCCTGATCAAAGGCAGGAACAAATGGTTAGGCCTGAGGTAGGTCAAATGACTGGCATAAAACTGCCCAATAGGGACCTTCCACTGTGGATGTGGTTAACCCATTCAACCACATCTTTTCCTTTGGGGAGGTAGAAATGCTAGTAGGCAAATAAAAAATGGGATGTTGACCAAGCTCAGGATATATCCTTTCCAGTTTTGGAAGTCAAAAATCCCAGAATAACTTCATTGTTGAAAACATAATGTTTCTGTGTAAATTTGCAATAACATTAAATTTCTGAAAATAATACATGAATGTATTTTCCCTGAAAATGTAAAGTATCAGAGTAGTTTTCATATAGAAAAAAATACTAAAACCAGAATCTAAATATAAATTAACAGTGTCATGTCTACTGTCGTGTCCAGGGCAGGTTGGTATGTACAAAAGAAGTCTACACACAAAGAAATTGTTAGCTCTTGAGCATACCAGATGCCTGATGATAAGTAACTGAATTAATAATACAAATATATAAGCATTAAGACTTTTAAAAGGACTTTCAAGAACTAAACCACACTGATTTGTTTTTTATGCACATTACTGTGACAATTCCTCAAGTACCTTTGGTATTTTCAAATTTCAAGTATCCCATTTTTCAGTTTATCCTGAATAACTTGTTTTTCTATCAGGGACCCAACATGTTCTTTTAAAATATATAATTACAAGGTTTTGGTATATTCTTTTAAAATGAAGTATTTCAGGCGTAAAAATAAACATAACTAATAATATATACCTATAACCCACCATCCAACTTAAGAAATAAAATACTACAGACATGACCAAAGCTCTCTATGACTGTGAACCCCAACATTTTCCTTCCCCCGAGATAATAATTATGCTGTTTCTCATCTATCATTTTCATGAATGTTTTAATACTTTTACAACATCTCTATATATCCATAAATAATAGTAGCAGTGTTTTTTCTTCATTTTTTGCACATTTTATCTTCAAAGACTTTTGAAAAACTATGCACCATCTTGCACATTTCAGGTGACACTTAAGTAATGACAAAGGATGCATTTTCTAGCTTATTGTATACTGAATGCATGATTTAAGTATGTTTTTGTCAAAGCCTTGGAGCTGCAGTTCAGCTTATTCAACACACAGAGAATACAACCATATAACTTAATTGGCAAGGCTAGTCCTCATTGTCAAACTCAACCAGTCAAATCTGACTTACTATCTGTCAGAAAAAGTCTGACTTAATTTTAAAATTCAAATAAACGTGTTATTATGCATCCCCATGACAACTTTCTCACTTGTGAATTTTAATTTTAAGATAGATAAATGGACAGCTAGCTAGCTAGGTAGACAAAGAAGCTATAATATAAGGCATGGAGCCTGGCCATGAGTTCATTGCCTGGATGAAATAATGTATTACCCCTTCACTAATTTTCATTAATGCTTTCTTTGCTTTGCTCTCAAGGGACTATCCCTCAAGAGAGATTTACTCTCCAATTGTCTTCTTGTGTGTCACCCAGGAGATTTTTAAACTGCAAGGCAAGACACCATAGTAAGATTTAGTATGGAAAAGGGGTAAGCTTTTCTTCTGAAAAGTGGGAGACAGATGATTTTGAAAGAAATGAGAAAGGAGAACTGGCAGACCAGAAAGAGTTCTCAGGTAGATAGTTTTTAGGAAGGACTGCATATGGAAAGACAGAATGAGGAAATTATTTTTTTAAAGCTATTCATAACTGTATATCACACAGTAAGTCTTTGTGTATCCAGTGGTATAGGCATCCCAATTTGAAAACCATTGATCATTACCAGGATTGATAAACTAGGATCCACCTGCCAACTGTTTCTGTAAATAAGGTTTTACTGGACATAGCCACACTTACTCGTTTACATATCATCTATAACTGCTTTCATACTACAATGGCAGAGCTTAGTAGTTTCAACAGAGACTATTTGGGTCACAAAGCCTAAAATATTTACTATCTGCCAAAAAAATTGCCACTGCTCATCCATATCACTGTATATGTATTTTTTAACATTATTTTTAAAAAATTATCAATCAAATGCATTGGGTTGGGCACAGTGGCTCATGCCTATAATCCCAGCACTTTGGGAGGCTGAGGTGGGAAGATTGCTTGAGGTCAATAGTTGCAGATAAACCTAGGCAACATAGTGAAACCTCATCTCTGCAAAAAAACTAAAAAAGTTAGCCAGGCATGGTAGTGTGCACCTATAGCCCCAGCTACTTGGGAGGCTGAATTGGGAGGAACTCTTGGGCCCAGGAGTTCAAGAGTGCAGTAAGCTATGACAGGGCCACTGCACTCCAGCTTGGGAAACAGAGCAAGACCGTGTCTCTTAAAAATTTATATATCTTTGTATTGTAGGGCCATTTCATTCTAAAAGGCTTGTTATGACAAATAATAGTTCCCTCTTCTCAAAAGCAATACTTCATATTCTTTAAGCTGATGTTTATGGTCATAGTATAGGCCAAACCAACGAGCCATAAAAGCGTCTGACAGTTACAAAGCAGGCTCTGCACTTAAACACTCCATAACAGCTAACTAACATTTTAAAACTGTTTCTTATTTTTTCAGTTTTAGGCACTATATATTAACTTCTCATTTTTGAAAATGAGGGTTTGCCTTATTCTTTGTGTTCCCTAATACCCTAGTATAGTTGTAGATCCAGATATTATGAGTAAACACTGTTAACAAGTGAATTATGTAGCAGAAAAGGATTATTTTTGCTTTCCTTCCCAAGTTTTTTCCACAAATAAATGAATTTTGTTTATTTCTCATGTACTGTTCGACAGCCCCACTTGGTATGTTCAGATGTATCAGGTACTCTATGTATTTCATGTTTTTGGGGAAAAAAAATCTCTCCATTCACTCTGACTGGACTGGTTGCCTTTCATACTCTAGTAGCCTTTGCCAATGCTGCAGTTTTATTTCTTGGATCTCACCCCTCCCTTTTTCTTTGTTTACTCCTTTAGTTACTTTGTGAGAAAGGGTTTGTAGGAGATAATTGTATGAGACTTTGGATATCTAAAACTCTGTTTAGCCTACATTCAGGCTTAAATCATACAACTGGATATAGAATCTAGACTAGAACTGTCAGAATGTTGAAAGCATTGTTACTTCTCTGTCTTCTAGCTTCTAGTATTACTAGTTCTCTAATTTTTCTTTTCTATTTTCTGTTTGTTTCTGCCCTATATTACAGGAAATTGCTTCAATAGAAGGTTCTAACCCTTCAGTTAAATATTTCATTTCTATTGTATTTGTATTTTTCCAAGTACTCCTTTTTGTTTGTGAAATATTCCTTTTATTTTGTAGCATTAAGTTCTCATTTCATGAGTATCTACATTTCATGTAGTATCTTCTTGAATCACTGAGGATAGTTGTTATTTTAAGTTTTTAAGTAGCCTGTTTTATCCAAGTGTTTTACCCTATTTATTTATTTGTATGGGTCTCTGTTTTTCATGTCAGATACTTCCCTCAGATGTCTAGTGTTCCTAGGTAAATCTAGCTGGAAACTTTGATGCCACAGGTGAAACTTGTTGCAAGCTCAGTTTCACTATAATCTAATTAGGGTTTCAGGTCCGTCTTCTTAGTTGGTAAGAGCCCCCAAAGATGAATCTTCTAATACTCTGCCTGGAACATAAAGGCCTGTTTGTCTTCATTTGAAAACCCAGTAGGGAAAAAGATCTAGAGGTCTCATTTTCAGTATGTACATGTTCATTTAATTCCTCTATTTTTCAGAATGGTATATCTTCTCTCAAATTAGTCAGGAAAGCAGTGCTACAAAGTCTGGACTATTTTCTCTTTCCCATTGTGTAAACTTCTAGTTTTGAACTGGATAGAGAAGAGGCAGTTGTCTAGTTGTATGATATCACAGAGGGAATAAAACAGCACCCTTTTCTTTTTTTCTAGGAGATTTAAAATTGATATCATGTTATTATTTAATAAGGGTCATGTTCAAACTTTACCAGTTACCTCAATACTTTTCCTTACAGCAAAGTTATTTCTCCAATCTAGGATAACATGTTACATTTAGTTGTCATGTATCAGTCCTTCTTAGTCATTCATGTCACTGACATGACAAGCCTGGTGTTTTATGAAATGTCTCCAATTTAGGATTTCTGGTTGTTTCTTTCCGTTTTTTTCCTTCTGGTTAGATTAAGGTTATGAATTATTAGCAAGAATACTATATGAGGAGAGGGGAGCAAGAGGTCCAAATAGAAGCCTCTATCAATCATCCTCACTGCAGGAACACTAAATTGAAAAACTATTCACACACAAAAAAACCACCTTCATAAGAATCAAAAATCAGCTTAAGCAGCAGTTCAGCCACAGTCAGGTAGATCACCAAGCAGTCTCTTGGGGTCCTTGATTCCAGGCCTTGACTCTTGGAAAGCAATTCTGGACCTGCCCTGAGTCAGAAGAAAGTCCACTGCCCTGAAGGGAGAGTCCTAGGCCTAGCAGTATCCACCACAAACTGATGGAAGAATCCTCCTGTGCCTTAAATAAACATCAGCAGTAGCCTGGCATTACTCGCCATGAGCTTGGGGTGGTGGTGGCCATGGGGAGAACTCCTTAGCTTGTGGAAAGGGGAGAGAAGACTGGGAAGAACTTCCTCTTCTGGCTCTGGTGCCAGCTCAGCCACAGTAGAACAGAGCATCAGGTAGATTCCTAAGGTTCTCAACTCCAGGCCCTGGCTCCTGTTTGGCATCTCTAGATTCACCTGGAACCAAGGAACTCACCTCCCTGAAGAAAAGAACACAAGCTTGCCTGGCTTCATCACCTATTGACTGTGGAGGCCTAGGGCCTTGAGCGAACATGATTGGTGGTAGCATAGAGGGAGAGACTGAGAGAACGTAACGGAAGACAACAAGAGCCTTTGCCTGGTAATCCAGAGAATTCTTCCAGATCTTATCCAAGACCACGAAGACAATACTTCAACAAGTCTGCAAGAACCACAGCATTATTGGGCTTTGAGTCCCCCCTAATGCAGATACAGATGCAGTGACTAAAAACTTGGATTACAACATTCAAGTCGTTTCAAATACTTGGAAAACCTTCCCAAGAAGGACAGGTACAAACAAGCCTAGATTGTGAAGATTAAAATAAATACCAAATTCTTCAATGCCCAGACCCGATGAATGTCCACAAGTATCAAGGCCATCTAGGAAAATAAAACCTTACCAAAGGAACTAAATAAAGCACCAGTAAAGAATTCTGGAGAGACAGAGATATGTGACCTTTCAGACAGAGAATTCAAAATAGCTATTTTGAGGAAGCTCAATGAAATTCAAGATAACACAGAGAAGGAATTCACTATTCTATCAGATAAATTTAACAAGGGCATTAAAATAATTAAAAAGAATCAAACAAAATTCTGGAGTTGAAAAATGCAATTAATATACTGAAGAATGCATCGGAGTCTCTTAACAGCAGAAGTGATAAGCAGAAGAAAGAATTAGTGAGCCAAAAGACAGGGTATTTGAAAAAATACAGTCAGAGGAGACAAAAGAAAAAAGAATAAAAAACAAGGAACCATGCCTACGTGATCTAGAAAATAACTCAAAAGGACAAATCTAAGAGTTGCTGGTCTCAAAGAGGAGGTAGAAAGATAGGAGAAGAAAGTTTATTCAAAGGGAAAATAACAAGGAACTTCCCAAGCCCAAAGAAAGATATCAATATTCAAGTATAAAAAAGTTATAGAACACCCAGCAGATTTAACCCAAATATAAGACTACCTCAAGACATTTAATAATCAAACTACCAAAGGTAAAGGATAAAGGATCCTAAAAGTAGCAAGAAAGAAATAACATACCATGGAGCTCCAATACACTTGGCAGCAGATTTTTCAGTGGAAATCGCACATGTCAGGAGAGAGTGGCATGACATACTTAATGTACAAAAGAAAAAACTTTCATCCTATGTATTAGTTGTTCTCATGCTGCTAATAAAGACATACCTGACAATGGGTAATTTATAAAGGAAAGATTTAATTGACTCACAGTTCAGCACAGCTGGGGAGGCCTCAGAAAACTTACAATCATGCCGGAAGGGGAAGCAAACATGTCCTTCTTCACATAACGGCAGGAAGAAGTGACAAGCAAAAGGGGAAAAATCCCTTATAAAACCATCAGATTGCATGAGAACTCACTTACTATCATGAGATCAGCATAGAGGTAACCACCTCTATGATTCAATTACCTCTCATCGGGTCACTCTCACAACATGTGGGGATTATGGGAACTACAATGCAAGGTGAGACTTGGGTGGGGACACAGCCAAATCATATCATCCTAGAATAGAATACCCAGCGCAAATAGCTTTGAAACATGAAGGAGAAATAAAGACTGTACAAAATAAACAAAGCTAAGAAATTTCAACACCAGACCTCTCCTACAGAAAATGTCAATCAGAAAGAAAAGCATGTTAATGAGCAACAAGAAATCATCTGAAGGTAACAAACTCACTAGTAATAGTATATAAACAGAAGAATATAGAATATTGCAAAACTATAATGGTGCTGTAATATTTGTAAACTATTAATATGATGAGGAGAAAGACTAAAAGATAAACTGATCAAAAATAATAACTACAATAATCTTTCAAGACAGTAGAGTAAGATATAAATTGAAACAAGAAAACTTAAAAAGCAGAGGGGACAAAGTTAAAGTGTACAGTTTTTATTAGTTTTCTTTTCCCTTGTTTGTTTATGCAATCAGTGTTAAGTTGTCAGCAGTTTACAGTAATGGGTTATAAGATAGTATTTGCAAGCTTCATGGTAACCTCAAATGCAAAAACATACAATAGATACACACAAAATAAAAAAGAATAAATTAAAACAACCACCACAGAAAGTCCCCTTCACTAAAAGGGAGACAGGAAGGAAGGAAAAAAGGAAAAGAAACCCACAAAACAACCATGAAACAACAAAATGTCTAAGTCCTTATCAATAAAAACATTAAATGTAAATAGCATGAATTCTCTACTAAAAGACAAATTAGCTGATGAATTAAAAAACAAGACCCAACAATCTGCTGTCTACAAGAAACACACCACCTATAAAGACTCCTATAGACTGAAAATAAAAGGATGGAAAAAGATATTTTATGCAATTGGAAATCAAAAAAGAGCAGGAGTAGCTATACTTACATCAGACAAAATAGATTTTAAGACAAAAACTATGAAAAGACATAAAGGGCGGGCACGGTGGCTCATGCCTGTAATCCCAGCACTTTGGGAGGCTGAGGTGGGTGGATCGCGAGGTCAGAAGACCGAGACCATCCCAGCCAACATGGTGAAACCCCACCTCTACTAAAAATACAAAAATCAGCTGGGCATGGTGGCACATGCCTGTAACCCCAGCTACTTGGGAGGCTGAGGCAGGAGAATTGCTTGAACCAGGGAGGCGGAGCTTGCAGTGAGCTGAGCTTGCGCAGCTGCACTCCAGCCTGGGCGATAGAGTGAGACTCTGTCTCAAAGAAAAAAAAAAAAAAGAGATAAAGAAGGTCATTATATAATGATAGAGGGATCAATTCACCAAGAAGAGATAAGAACTATAAATATATATCCACCCAACTCTGGAGCACTCACACATATAATGCAAATATTATTAGAGTTAAAGAGACCCCAAAACAAAAATAACTGGAGGACAGGAGCCATGGCTCACGCCTGTAATCCCAGGTCTTTGGGAGGCCAAGGTGGGCACGTCACTCAAGCTCAGGAGTTCAAGACTAGCCTGGGGAACATGGAGAAACTTTGTCTCTACTAAAAAATACAAAAAAACTAGCCGTGTTTAGTGGCATGCACCTGTGGTCCCAGCTACTTGGGGGGCTGAGGTGGGAGGATCGCTTGAGCCTAGGAGGTGGAGGTTGCAGTGGGCCATGCCACTGCACTCCAACCTGGGTGACAGAGTGAGACCCCATCTTAAATAAATAAATAAATAATAAATAAATAAATGGAGACTTCAACATCCCACTTTAAGTACTGGAAAGAACATCCAGACAGAAAATCAACAAAGAAACACTGGACTTAATCTGCACTACAGACCAAATGGCCCTAATAGATATTTACAGAATGTTTCATCCAACAGCTGCAGAATGCACATGCTTCTCCTTAAGCACATGGATCATTCTCAAGGACAGAGTATATGTTAGGCCACAAAACAACTCTTAAAAATTTCAAAACAGTTGAAATCATCTCGAGTATCTTCTCTGACCACAATGGAACAAAACTAGAAATCAATAGCTAGAGGAATTTTGGAAACTACACAAACACATGGAAATTAATGTTCCTCGAATGACCAGTGGGTCAATGAAGAACTTAAAAGGGAAACTGAAAAAATTCTTGAAACAAATGAAAATGGAAACACAATATACCAAAACCTATGGGATACAGAGAAAGCAGTACAAGACAAAAATTTATAGCTATAAGAGCCTACACTAAAAAAGTAGAAAAACTTCAAATGACCTAACGATGAAAGTTAAAGAATTACAAAAGCAAGAGAAAACCAAACCCAAAATTAGTAAAAGAAAAGAAATAACAAAAATCAAAGCACAAACAAATGAAATTTGAAGAAAATAATATGAAGAAAATAATACAAAAGACCAACAAAAAGAAAAGTTATTTTTAAAAGATACACATAATCAACAAACTTTTTGCCAGACTAAGAAAAAAGACAGAAGACCCAAATGCAAAAAATAAGACATGAAAAAGGAGACATTACAACTGATAACACAGAAATTCAAAAGACTGGAAAACCTACAAGAAATGAGTAAATTCCTAGACACATACAACTTACTGAGATTGAACCACAAAGAAATCCAAAACCTGAACAAACCAATAAGAATAATATCGAAACAATAATAGTCTCCCAGCAAAGAAAAACCCAGGACCCAACTGCTTCCCTGCTGAACTTTACCAAACATTTTGAGAATAACTCATATTAATCTTCCTCAAACTATTCTGAAAAATGGAGGAGGAGGGAATACTTCCAAACTCACTCTAGCAGGTCAGTATACCAAACCTTTGTCTGATGCCAAAACCTTTGTCTGATGCCATTTCATTAGACTTGAGAGCGAACTTGTCTGATGGTTAGGCTGAAATTTCTAAAGGAAAACATTGGGGAAACTCTCTAGGACACTGTACTGAGCAAAGATTTCTTGAGAAATACCCACAAGCATAGGCAACCAAAGCAAAAATGGACAAATGGGGTCACATCAAGTTAAAAAGCTTCTGTACAGCAAAAGGAACAATCAACAAAATGAAGAGACAACCCACAGAATGAGAGAACATATTTGCAAACTACCCATATGATAAGGGATTAATAACCAGAATATATAAGGAACTCAAACAACTCAATAGGAAAAATCTAATGAACAGATTAAAACGTGAGTAAAAGATCTGGATAGACATTTTCCAAAAGAAGACATGCAAATGGCAAACAGGTATATGAAAAGGCGCTCAACATCACTAATCATCATAGAAATGCAAACCAAAACTACAATGAGCTATCGTGTCACCCCAGTTAAAATGGCTTCTATCAAGAAGATGGACAATAACAAATGCCGGTGAAAATGTGGAGAAAAGGGAACCCTTGTACACTTTTGGTGGCAATGTAAATTAGTACAACCACCATGGAGAAGAGTCTGGAGGTTCCTGAAAAAACTAAAAATGGAACTACCATATGATCTAGCAATTCTACTGCTAGGCAGATATATATGTGTATATGTGTATATGTATATACATATTTATCCAAAGGAGAGGAAATCAGAATATTAAAGAGATATCTGTACTCCCATGTTTACTGCAGCACTATTCACAATAGTGAAGAGATGGAAGCAACCTAAATGTCCACCAACAGATGAACTGATAAAGAAAATGTGGTATATACACACAATGAAGTGCTATTTAGCCATAAAGAAGAATGAGATCCTGTCATTTGCAACAACATGGATAGCACTAAAGGTCATTATTTTAAATGAAATAAGGCAGGCACAGAAAGATAAACTTCACATGTTCTTACTCATTTGTGGGAGCTAAAAATTAAAACAGTTGAACTCATGGAAATAGAGAGTAGAAGGATGATTACCAGAGGCTGGGAAGGGTAGTCTGGGTGTTGGGGGAGTGGGAATGGTTAATGGACACAAAAATATAATTAGAATGAATAAAATCTAGTATTTGATAGTACAACAGAGTGACTACAGTCAACAATAATTTATTCTATATTTCAAATCACTAAAAGAGTATAGTTAGATTGTAATACAAGGAAAGGATAAATGCTTGAGGTGATAGATACCCCATTTACCAAGCTTGATGTGATTATTATGCATTGTATGTCTGCATCAAAATATCTCAAGAACCCTCTAAGTATACAACTACTAAGTACCCACAAAATCAAAAATTAAAAAAAGAATACTACGTGAATAATGTTTAATCCTCAGTGCATTATAGAAAGAAGCACACATAATATGAATCTGCCCTACTTAGTACTTCTGATCATCTAGTTAACATGGTATCCGTCAGATCTGTCTACTAGAAAGGTCCCTTTTTCCCCTTTGTAATTGATAAGCAATCTGTAGGGAAATGCCTTTAGACCCTGTAAACAGCCTGCTCCCCATCAGAGTTTGACTCAATGATTTTAGTATCTGCTGATAATTTTTTCCCAATTATCACTTGGATAGTGGTGATTTTCCAACTCTATTATTTCTTCTACATTTATTGGTTAGCATCTAATTGCTTCTTAAACAGATTTTTAACTAGGTCATTGTTTTTAGTGTGAGCTTAAATTTCACTTTCAGAGTTTTCTGGCACTGCCAGTTACTGAGTATTCTGTGGTTCTGTGGTTTAAACTGGGTTACTTCTCAGATTTCTCCTTTGCCAGATTAGGATTCATTCTTCTCAGTTTTGCTAAATCCATTACCACTTGTCCATCTGCTTTCTTGCCTCCAAAACATCATTGCTGGTTTGCATGCTTACATTTCTTTGACCTTGTGGGTTTACGCCTTTTAAAATAAATTCCTTCACTATCATTTTCATTAGACTTGAGAGTGAACTTGTCTATGTGTTTGACCCACCATCTTTACTTGAAAGCCCTTTATGCTTTCCTTGCTTTCAAACTTTATGTAAATGGTATATTGTATGAAATCTTCTGTAGTTGCTTTTTTTTTTTTTGCTCAATATCATTGCTTCTAAGATTTATCCATGTTAAAACATACAGCTCTAGTTCATTTTTTTTAAGTTTTTTTTTCATTCATTTTAATGAATGATGTTAAACAGGTATGAACACGCTGCAATTTTCTCATTCATTTAGTGATATTGTGAAGTTTGAGGTGGGGAGTGGGAGGTCCATTTTACCATAAAAACATACATAAACTCTTTGCAATTTAAGTCAACAGGAAGTAGGATTCTATATATAAAATGGCAATTGTAAGACATTTTAATTCTGTAACTTATAAAATGAACCTAGTAATACTGGGCACAGATAACTCACTCCATGAATGCCAGTTATTTGGAGACAACACTGAAATGGGCCTGAAAAATTCAGAAATAAGATTCCTCTCTCTCAATGTTAAAATATAAGATCAACACATTATAAGCCACAGCAGAAATATGAAAAGGATAAAACAAAAAATAGCTGCAGGGCCAGTAACATCTGACCAGAATATAACTACTGTCATAGCAAAGGAAATATGTCAACCAGAAGAGAGAGGCAAAGAAAAAAATAGAATCATAGACGAATGCTGGCAATCCATAGTAACACTGTCCATGGGAATAGGAGACTTAACCAGCACCTGGTAATTTTTCTATTCCAATTCGTAAGGCTATTTCTAACACAGAGATAGAATTGAAAATTGTAGCTAATTCTCTTTAAATATTTCCATTGCTGGGGGTCAGACTATCCTTGTTGTAAAGTGAATGCAACATGAAATTTTAAGCCTGAGGCAATTAAACATTTATTTTACTTAACTCTTCTTATTCTAATGTCATATTTTCCAAGCAGTCTTTTTTTTTTCTTTTTTTTTTTTTTTTTACTGTGCCAATTTCATTTCTTACTGTAAATTAATACATGGGAATTGGCCACCATCTCAAATTCACATGCATTTTGGTCACTGTGATGTCCTTTAGGGCCAAGCAACCTTAGACATGAACAAAAGTGAGTCTTTGGAGACCCCAGCCTAGATTTGAGAATATGGTCAAGTAAACAAGATACTATGATGTGTTGTCCTATCCAGCCATCCCAGCCTTATTTTAGACCACAGCAGCACCATCTCCAACTCCATTCTCTGTTGATTTCTAGAATTTCCTCTTTCTCTTTTATGGAGCATGTATATTAAAAATGAAATGCGCAGAGCTCTAATATTGTAACTTTTTTCTACTGCCTGTAAATCTATACTAAATCATATATTTTGTAAAAAATTGGTAATAAATGTAACCACTTGTTCAAACAAAAAACTTTACTCTGTTCCTATTTTGTTAGTATATATAAAAAAGAAGCAATATTTCAAAATATTTGCTATACGTGGCTTCTAACGGAATAGAGTTAGGACTAGAAAAAGTCCACCTCATTAGCTCTGTGAAATGTGAATTCACCTTATACAGCACTGAAGAACATGTGCTGAACTATTACCAGATGCTCCTCAACTTATGATGGGGTTATGTCCTTATAAACCCATCACAAAATTGAAAATATCTTAAGTCAAAATGCATTTGATACACTTAACCTACCAAATATTATAGCTCAGCCTAACCTATCTTAAACATGCTCAGAACACTTACATTGCTTACAGTTGGGCAAAATTATCTAACACAAAGCCTATTTAATAATAAAGTGTTAAATATCTCGTGTAATTTATTGAATACTATATTGAAAGTAAGAAACAGAATGGCTGTATGGGTACTCAGAAGTATAGTTTCTACTGAATGCATATTGCTTTTTCACCATCGTGAAGTTAAAAAATCCTAAGCTGAACTATCCTAAGTAAGGGACTGCCTGCATTGGTAACCTGCAGTTAAATGTGAATTCCTATGAACAAAATATAGACAATGATCAACTTGGAAATACGTTTACTTTTACAATATTATTTTCTAGTTGGTTGATAGAAATTCAAACCCATCTCACAGAAACCACGCAATCACATAGTATTGCGATTTTTAAGTCTATAATGGCCGATCAAACCAATAATGAATCAGGCTCTGTGTTAGGTGCTTATGACACACAAATGAATAAGTTATAATCCCTGTGCCAAACAGCTAATAGTTACAAATATGGACAAACAAAACACATAATTTTAATACTGAATTTAAAGGGATGTACAGGAGTACACAGCAGTGTAGTTATACCAAGAAAATAGTGATTAGCTCTATCAGTTAAGAAGTTGAGGAGAAAAAAAGTTGAGGAAAACAACCAAGGACTTAAAAGGGCATTTTTAAAGGAATTAAACATAAGCAAGAGTATGCCAGTTGATGGGAGAAGGAGGAAACATTAAATTTGTGAAACAGCAGGGAGTTCCTTGAAAAGTAGGGTAGATAGAACAAGCCTAAGAAGGCAAAGCTAGAAAGTTGGGCTGGACCCAAATCAGGAAGCCTTGCATAGTATGCCAAGGAGTTAGACCTAGGAGTTGGCCAGAGCTCCCAGAAAGTGTGACTAAAAAATGATCCCTTCAGTTTTCAATGTGGCCAGGAGAATTACTGTTTGATCATAGGGTAGATCAATGTTTGATTTTATAACAAACTGTCAGTTTTCAAACATGATTGTATCATTTTCACCCCAACCAGCACTGTACAAAAGTTGTGGTGCTCCAGTGATGGTGTTGCCAATCTTTTAAATTTAAGCCATTTTAATGGGTGTGTAATGGTATGTCAATGTGGTTACACTGATTACTAGTGTTGTTAAGTATATTCTCATATACCTAAAACATATCTTACAGAGTGCCTGTTCAAGATTTCTGCCCAATATTTATTAGCTTCTTTTTTATAACACAGAGTTGAGGTGTTCTTTATATAGCCTGGAAACAATTCCTTTGCCAGATATATGTATTATGATTATTTTCTCTTAGTCTTTTGATTTCCTAATGTTCTCTTATAATGAGCATTACAATTTAATTCTGATTAAATCTGATTAATCTCTATTTTTCCTTTACAGATTGTTCTGTCTCCTGACTACCTCAAAATTGCAAAGATATTCCATTGTTTTTTCCTTCTAGAAGCACAATAGTTTGGCTTTTACGTCTAGTCTATGATCCACCTTAAATTAATATTTGTGCATGATGTGAGGTAGGGATCAATTTTTTCCCCATATGGATATTAAGTTATTTCAGAATCATTTGCTAAAAAGACTTTCCCTTCCTAATTGTATTATTTTGATGTCATTGTTAAAAACCAACTGGTTGTACAGTATCTACTTTTTGGATTTTTGTTCTTTTCCACTGATTTATTTATCCAGTATCCTAATGCCAGTATCATACTGTCTTGATAACTATAGTTTTAAAGTAATTCTTAAAGTCAGACAGTATTGGTCCTTTAATTTTCATCTCCTTTTTCATGGCTGCTATCAGCTATTCTAGGTCTTTTACATTTCCAAATACATTTTCAAATCAGCATGTTGATTTCTACCAAAAAGTCTGATGTGGTTTTAACTGGATATTTATTTTATTAAATCTATAAATCAGTGGTTCACAAAATGTGGGCTATGAACCATCAGCATCAGCATTATCCAGGAACATGTTATAAATGCAAATATTCAGACCCTACCCCAAAACCAGTGGATCAAAAACTCTAAGCTTGGGGTCCAGCAATCTGTGTTTTAACAAGTCTTTCAGGTGATGTAGATGCAAAATAAAAGCATAAGAACTACTGTGGGTCAGTTTGGGAAGAATGAATACATTAGCAATATTGTACATTCCAATCCATGAACAGATACTTCTCCCCATTTATTTAGGTTTTATTTAATTTACCTTACTAACATTTTGTAGTTTTGAGTACACAGATCTTGCACATGTTTTAATAGTATTCTAATACATAGAATACTGAATTCTATAGTATTCTGTTTTCTAATACTGTTGTAAATGGCATTCTAATGGCTGCTGGCTAATCTTTAGCTATAATATATACGAGATATGGAAGGAAGTTTATTTGGAGTTGGGTATTCACTAAAAGATCTGAAAAAAAAAAATCTAGTTTCTGGATCCAGCTGTCAATTTGGAAGGAAGACAGTGGACAGGGGAACATGATGAAGTGTACCAGGAACATAAGATCAGCAAAATCTAAACAGTGGCAAACTCTATAGGCCAACTAGGTTGGGTTTTTTAACACACAAATTTGTAAGAAAGTAAAAGGGATGGAAGAGGATAGACTGAAAGATTTAAAACAAATATGAAGTTTTTACAAAATGGACAAGTCTAAACTATAATGTATATTTAGGTGAAAAAACTGTTTAAAATGAGAGGAAATGATTACTATAAAAGTTGGGTTAAGGTTTGCTTTTGTCAGGACAGAGAAGCTGTGATTAGGATGGGCTAAATGGGGCTGAAGTAGATGGCAAAGTTCTATTTCTTGACCTGGGTGGAATTTGCCTTATAATTTCACAGCTTAATAAATAAATAAGTTTCTTAGGCGGAGCAAGATGGCTGAATAGGAACAGCTCCAGTCTCCAGCTCCCAGCGCGAGTGACACATAAGACAGGTGAATTTCTCTTGAAATTTCTGCATTTTCAACTGAGGTACTAGGTTCATCTCACTAGGGAGTGCCAGACGATCGGTGCTGGTCAGCTGCTACAGCCCAACCAGCGAGAGCTGAAGCAGGGCCAGTCATCGCCTCACCTGGGAAGCACAAGGGGGAGGGGAATCCCTTTTCCTAGCCAGGGGAACTGAGACACACAACACCTGGAAAACTGGGTAGCTCCCACCCCAATACTGTGCTTTACCAAGGGTCTTAGCAAACGGGCACACCAGGAGATTATATCCCACACCTGGCTGGGAGGGTCCTACGCCCTCCCACAGAGCCTCCCTCATTGCTAGCACAGCAGTCTGCAATCTAACTGCAAGGCAGTAGCGAGGCTGGGGGAGGGGCACCCGCCATTGCTGAGGCTTAAGTAGGCAAACAAAGCCGCTAGGAAGCTTGAACTGGGTGGAGCTCACAGTAGCTCAAGAAGCCCTGCCTGTCTCTGTAGACTCCACCTCTGGGGACAGGGCACACCTAAACAACAACAACAATAACAACAATAACAAAGCAGCAGAAACCTCTGCAGACGCAAACAACTCTGTCTGACAGCTTTGAAGAGAGCAGTGGATCTCCCAACACGGAGGTTGA
>NW_012116677.1:619216-628186 GCF_000951035.1 Colobus angolensis palliatus | reverse complement strand
ACATCAACATGGCACAAGTATACATATGTAACAAACCTGCACGTTATGCACATGTACCCTAGAACTTAAAGTATAATAATAATAATAAAAAAAACTAAATAAGCTATTTTTTGTTACAGTTTATAAATATATGTTTTACTTTACATTAAGAAAATTTTTTTCATCTTAATATGATGTATCTAGAATTTGGACTTGAAGAGTGTAAAAGTTACAGTGGTAAGAACTGTGTTTGATAAAAACTAAAGTGTGCCTAATGAAGTGGTTGTTCACTTGAGGCAGGGATACTAGTGTGGATAAAGTCAAAGAACTGGGCAGCTAAAATTTGGGAAGGCATTGAAAGGAGAAGACCATATGCCAGGTTCATAATCTCAGCCATCAGTATGGCAGACTGTCTTGGATGTTGGCAAACAAAATGATGGTCAGGTACAGAGAAATATACATTGATTACAAAGGTCCTCCACTCTCTTGGGCCCACAAACCAAGGCTATTTGGGGAAGCAAGAAGCAGTTGAACTCTCTTTCTGTGGGGCATGGGAAAGCAAGCACAACTTACTTCAAGGAAAAAAAAGGAACACATTATCTTGCAGGCACAGACAGATTTCAGTTGAGGTTATGTGGTAGAGAAAGTTCCCAGGAAAATATTAATGGTGAATGGCAATTTGCTAACAAAGAAACAGAAATTCCTGAAACACAATGGAAAGGGCCAAGAGGAAGGAAAAGTGTGTGTGTGTGTGTGTGTGTGTGTGTGTTTATTAGGGAGGGTACAAAGCAGCATAAAGAACAATGTGATTAACAGTACACTAAAAGGGAGGCAGCAAAAGAGGGCTCATTTTGGATAATCAAAATTAACAAGAGTGAGCTCAGGGATGGAAGGACTTGGTGTGTTCTGGCTAGAGATTGTTTGAGGTGATGAAATTACCTAAAATTTACAGACGTCGTGCCTGAGGCCCAACTATTGCAATTGCCTCCATTAATCACTTTGCACATTAATATCTGTATGAAGAAGGCTTTCAAAGTTCTGAGGATGGAGGAAGCAAGTGATAACAGTAGTAGCTCTTATTATGACCAAGAGAAGGAGAAACAGAAAGCTCTTCAATCCATCCTTCACTGTAAACTATTGGGCATACTTCTGAATCCTGGATCACATTGCCTTTTATTTTTTTCCCCTGAAACAGCTTTTATTCCAAATTTTATCAGTGTTGGAAAGAAGGGTCTGAGAAAAGTAGGCCAAGGCAGAAGCAATATACAAAGCTAGAAACGGGTCAAGAGATGTACTCAGTCAGACACTGGCCGAATGAACATTGATGGGTTCAGTATATGACAAATGTATGGAGCAAGTAAAGATAAGCATGCCAGTTGAGGTATCATCATGATTCTGCTCTAGAGCACTCCACCTCCCAACAAATGGGGACTGAGTATTGGAGCCCATTTATGTTGTCATCAGGGTTTGCAGTAGTGAGGGAATAGGCAACAGAAAAGAGGAGGGAAGTCCTAAATAGTAGAAGAAAGGGAATGCCTCTAGACAAAAAGTAAACAAGGCAGTATATTAATGCATTTAGAGAATCTCCTTTTATGAAATTACTTCTTATAAAATAACTTTAGCGATCTTTACGTATTTTTAAAATTAAAATTATAAAATAATTTTTATAAAATAATCTATATAAAAATTATGTTGTAAAACACATATACTATAGCATTTCTGTTTTTTTATTGTTTACCACTGACTACCCATTTTTAAGTTTTAAATAAAAACTCAACTAATTATTACTGTTATAAAATAATTGCTAATTCTGTGTTTCTTTGGATACTTGATGGATTTAAATATATAATATTAAGGGAAACATAAGAGCACGATTTGGATAGGTCAAAGAGATTCAGTGTTTCTCAAACTTTTCCACAAAAGTTTGAGTATTGGCACAGAGAACTCCCAGGACCCAGGGGAAATGACCTGGTGCAAGCTGCTCCAAGTCCAAACTTTCTAAAAAGTGTTTAAAATTTTTATTATTCCACTTTAAAATTTATACAAATTTTCTTATATTCCATAATATGAGCATTTATTTTATCATATATTATTTTATTAATAATATAGGTTTATATATTAATTTATTATAAAATGTTTTAAGTTATTGTCTATAGAATAAAATCAACACTTTTGGAAAATACATCATAGTTTTTCTGAAGTTTTATATATCCTTGGGAATATATACTCTTAAATGATATCTTCCTTGTGTAGTCTTACCTCCATAGTAGGTGGAGTCTTTCTTGTTCTTCTAATCCAAGCTAGAAAGAAAAATAATATTTAAATGTCAGTTTCCCATAATTTGCCCAAACACTTTAATCATTCATCCATAAAACAAATTTCTTTGAGTACCTACTCTATATTATTTTAGGTACCAGAGATACAGCAGGGAATAAAACAGATTAAGTCCCTTCTCTACTGTAGCACATGTACTACTGAAGGGGTTATAGAAAATAAACACACAAACATATGATTGGTGTTGATATGTGTCATGATGAGAATATAATAGTGTAGAGAAGATAAAGAGGGGACAATTTCATATCTTTAAAATCATATCTCCTAATTATCTGAATTCAACTAGGTATATTTATGGCATACAAGCCAAACCAAAATACAGCAAACTTCAAGGTAATATCAAAATTATATTATTCTGGAAATTTGAATTAGTTATTGTTCAATTTATAAAGGAAGGGACTTAGAAAAGTTTTCATTTATAGAGATTTCTTTTCTGATTTGCTCCAGCAAGCAGCTACTCAATGGTTGAAAAATATTATCAGGCCTTAGCTCTAACACTTGGGAGATGGGCTGCAGAGATAGAGCCCACATTTGTTAAGTAGCTGCTGGGAACTGGGTACTGTGCTGGATGCTTTGCAGCAATGGGAAGGGAGTGGGGCAGCTGCCTCTAGGGAAGTTATCAGAATCACATGGAAGACAGTATAGTATAGTGCTTATGAGAACGATTCTAAAGTCAGATTTTCTGGGTTTAAATCCCAGCTTCATCACTTACTGTCAATGTCACCTGGAGCAAGTTATTTAATTTTCTAAGCATCAGGTTTCCCATCTATAAAATGGAAATTATAAAAGTATCTACACTTCAGAGTTGTGAAAATTATATGAGATAATGTATATAAATGCTTACCTTGAAGCCTGGCACATAAGTCTAAGTTATTAATATAAGTATTATTATTATTCAATAAACCTTTTAAAAATAAGACTCAAAAAAACTAAAGATCAATAATATCTGCTTAGCCTACAATGTTGTATAGGAGATTGTGAGAAAATATACTGTAGGGAATATGATCTTGAAGGCCATTGTTTTATCATTTTAGTTGATTCACTCTTCACTACAAAATTGAAGAAATAGAAACAAAATGACTTCCCCAAGTTTATACATTAAATAGTAATGGTTGTATTTGAATTCAGATCTGACACTGTCTCTGGCTCTAAAAACCATCCATGCTCAACTAAGCAGTCTTTCAAAGTTTCTGAACAACATGTAAAGAACATTAAACCAGAAAGAGGAAGCCAGGCTAGGTGTGACCCTAACTACATGTTAGAAAAATAAGAATTATTGATCCCAGTTTAGAGATTTGGAAACTGAGGCCCAGAGAGATTAAGAAACTTTCCTAATGCCATATAATAAGCGACTGGGAAATAAACCCTGGTTGAACTGGCTCTAAAGTCTTAGCTTTATCCATCCACCAGCCACTCTCTTGTGACTATCTCTAACAGCCGGCCTTATTCATCTAGGCATAGACTGTCACTGACTTAAAATAGTTTGACTCAGGATTTTCAACATTATCATGGTGTGAAACCATTCTGTTTTTCATTTCAGTACTTATTCAATGAATTACATAAGTTATTCAAAACTTTATTATAAAATAAGGTTTGTGTTAGATGATTTTGCCCAACTATAGGTTAATGTAAGTGTTCTGAACACATTTAAAGTAGGCTAGGCTAAGCTATGATGTTCAGTAGTCTAGGTGTATCAAATGCATTTTCTACATGATGATATTTTCAACATATGACAGGCTTATTGGGACATAACCTTATCATAAACCAAGGATCATCTGTAATAGCACCAGGACCTGTCTTCATAAAAAGCCCAGCACTGAATGGTTTGTGGGGGTGGAAACAGCAACATTCACCTGCAGGCTTGGGATCAGTCATTTCCCCCTGCTCTATTGTCTCTTGCACTTATCCCTTACATGTATCTCCAATACAGTGCCAGTGTTCTCGATTCTCTACTACCGTTTCTGAACTTCTACCCTTGTTATTCTTTCTGCATTCTGTTTCTTTCTTTCTTTTCTATTTTTTTTTTTTTTTTTTTGAGACAGTCTCACCCTGTTACCCAGGCTGTAGTGCAGTGGTGTGATCTCAGGTCGCTGCAACTTCTGTCTCCCAGATTCAAGTGATTCTCCGGCCTCAGTCTCCCAAGTAGCTGAGATTACAAGTGCTCACCACCATGCCCAGCTAATTTTTGTATTTTTTGTAGATGGTGTTTCACCATGTTGGCCACGCTGGTCTTGAACTCCTGACCTTCAGTGATCTGCCCACCTTGGCCTCCCAAAGTGCTGGAATTACAGGCGTGAGCCATTGCACCCAGACTGCATTCTGTTTCTATTAGTTTCTACTCCTATTTGGCCTATTTCTAGCCAAAACTTGTACAGATTTCTTTTATGCTTTTTTTTTTTTTTTTTTGATGGAGTCTTGCTCTGTTGCCAGGCTGGAGTGCAGTGGTGCAATCTCAGCTCACTGCAACCTCTGACTCCCTGGTTCAAGTGATTCTCTTGTCTCAGCCTCCCAAGTGGCTGGGACTACAAGCATGCGTCACTACGCCCAGCTAATTTTTGCATTTTTAGTAGAGATGGGGTTTCACCATGTTGGCCAGAATGGTCTCAATCTCTTGACCTCGTGATCTGCTTGCCTTGGCCTCCCAAATCCTGGGATTACAGGCATGAGCCACAGCACCTGGGCAACTTGAACAGATTTTATCTCCCTTGTGAGTCTGTAAGGTTGTCAAAGGCAGGAGGTACCCATGGGAGATTTATTTTTCTGTCATTGTAAGTACCTACTCTTTTGGGGTATTTACTCTTAAATGCTTTAAAAGAGTTGGTACTTTAAAATTATTGAATAAATATTTCTTCTGAAAAATATTTGTTCTATCAAGATTTTGATCTTTATTAGAAAATCCAGCTTAGCAATACCACAATTCCTCTGTGTAGTCAAGGAAATAAGTGACTTTGGGAATTTTTCAAGTGCCTCTTTATGGCCCAAATTTAGGTTACTTAGATTCAGGCCAAGATGGCTGACTAGAAGCAGCCAGGGTACGTGGCTGTCATGGAGAACAACCAAAGCCGTGAGTAAATATAGCACCTTCAACTGAAACATCCAGGTACTCTCATTGGGATTAATCAAGGAAACAACTCGACCCCTGGAAAATGAAGAAAAGCAAGACAGTACAATGGCCCACGCTGGAGCGACAAGGAGCCAGGGGAACCTCCCCCACCTAGGGAAGTGGTGAGTATTCTAATGTGTGACCCTGGGAAACCATGCTTCTCCCATGGATCTTTGCAACCCTGAGTCAGGAGATCTCCTCCTAAACCCACTCCACCAGGGTTTTCAGTCTGACACACAGAGCTGTGTGGACTCTTGGCAGAGCAGCCACTCAGGCATGCGCAGATGTGCAGGAGTTTTACATACTTAGGCTCCAGGCTTCCCGGCAAGAGTGACTGCAGCTCTGTCAAGGCAGGAGGTTGGACTTCTGTACATATCCCTAGGAAGAAGGCTGAATTGAGAGGGCTGAGGAGTGATGGTCCGCGGGCCCCACTTCCACAGTGCCTCACAGGACAAGATCCACTGGCTTAGAATTCCAGTCAACCACTGACAACAGTGTCGCCCCACCTGGGACAGAGTTCTTTGGAGGAGGGAAGGGCCACCATCTTTGCTGTTTGGATTACTCAGCAGTTCCAACCTGAGTTTTGGAGAGTCCAAACCGACCAGAAACAAAATGGATCCCCCAGCACAGCACAGTTGTTCTACCAAAATGAGGCCAGGCTGTTTCTTTAAAGTGGGCCCCCGATCTGTTCCTCCTCACTGAGCAGGACCTCCCCACTGGGGCCTCCAGTCACCCCTGCCCATGTTCTCAGGCTGACAGAGATTTGAGAACTCTCTGGGACAACTCCCAGAGGGAGAGTCTGTCTCTTTGGGTAACATAGACATTCCAGCTATCAGGCTTTGGAGAATCCAAGTTGACCAGTGGTATCCCAGCACAGCACAGCTGCTCTATGAAAGCATATCTAGGAGGTTCCAAGATGGCTGAATAGGAACAGCTCTAGTCTACAGCTCCCAGCATGAGTGACGCAGAAGACAGATGATTTCTGCATTTCCAGCTGAGGTACCGGGTTTATTTCACTGGGGCTTGTCAGACAGTAGGGGCAGTCCACAGAGTGAGAGCCGAAGCAGCGCGAGGCATCGCCTGACCCGGGAAGCGCAAGCGGACAGGGAATACCCTTTCCTAGCCAAGGGAAGTTGTGACAGACAGCACCTGGAAAATCGAGTCACTCCTACCCTAATACTGCGCTTTTTCAAGGTCTTAGAAAACAGCACACCAGAAGATTATATCCTGCGCCTGGCTCGGAGGGTCCCACGCCGACGGAGCCTCACTCATTGCTAGCACAGCAGTCTGGGATCAAACTGCAAGGCAGCAGCGAGGCTGCGGGAGGGGTGCCCACCATTGCTGAGGCTTGAGTAGGTAAACAAAGCGGCCAAGAAGCTCGAACTGGGTGGAGCCCACTGCAGCTCAAGCAGGCCTGCCTGCCTCTGTTGACTCCACCTCTGGGGGCAGGGCATAGCTGAACAAAAGGCATCAGAAACTTCTGCAGACTTAAATGTCCCTGGTTGACAGCTTTGAAGAGAGTAGTGGTTCTCCCAGCACAGAGTTTGAGATCTGAGAACCGACAGACTGCCTCTTCAAGTGGGTCCCTGACGCCCAAGTAGTATAACTAGGAGGCACCTCCCAGTAGGGGCCGACTGACACCTCACATGGCTGGGTGACCCTCTGAGACAAAGTTCCCAGGGGAACGGTCAGGCAGCAACATTTGCTGTTCTGCAATATTCGCTACTCTGCAGCCTCTGCTGGTGATACCAGGAAAACAAGGTCTGGAATGGACCTCCAGCAAACTCCAATAGACCTGCAGCTGAGGGTCCTGACTGTTAGAAAGAAAACTAATAAACAGAAAGGATATCCACAACAAAACCCCATCTGTACATCACCATCATCAAACACCAAAGGTAGATAAAACCACAAAGGTGGGGAGAAACCAGAGCAGAAAAGCTGAAAATTCTAAAAATCAGAGTGCCTCTTCTCCTCCAAAGGAACACAGCTCCTCACCAGTAATGCAACAAAGCTGGATGGAGAATGACTTTGATGACTTGAGAGAAGAAGGCTTCAGATGATCAAACTTCTTCGAGCTAAAGGCAGATGTCCGAACCCATTGCAAGGAAGCTAAAAACCTTGAAGAAAGATTAGACAAAAGGCTAACTAGAATAACCAGTGTAGAGAAATCCTTAAATGACCTGATGGAGCTGAAAACCATGGCACGAGAAGTACATGACGCATGCACAAGCTTCAGTAGCCAATTCGACCAACTGGAAGAGAGGGTATCAGTGATTGAAGATCAAATGAATGAAATGAAGTGAGAAGATAAGTTTAGAGTAAAAAGAAACGAACAAAACCTCCAAGAAACATGGGACTATGTGAAAAGACCAAATCTACATCTGATTGGTGTACCTGACAGTGACGGGGAGAATGGAACCAAGTTGCAAAACACTCTTCAGGACATTATCCAGGAGAACCTCCCCAACCTAGCAAGGCAGACCAGCATCCAAACTCAGGAAATAAAGAGAATGTCACAAAGATACTCCTCGAGAAGAGCAACTCCAAGACACATAATTGTCAGATTCACCAAAGTTGAAATGAAGGAAAAAATGTTAAGGGCAGCCAGAGAAAAAGGTTGGGTTACACACAAAGGGAAGCTCATCAGACTAATAGCAGATCTCTCAACAGAAACTCTAGAAGCCAGAGGAGAGTGGGGACCAATATTCAGCATTCTTACAGAAAAGAATTTTCAACCCAGAATTTCATATCCAGCCAAACTAAGTTTCATAAGTGAAGGAGAAGTAAAATCCTTTACAGACAAGCAAATGCTGAGAGATTTTGTCACCACCAGGCCTGCCCTACAAGAGCTCCTAAGGAAGCACTAAACATGGAAAGGAACAACCGCTACCAGCCACTGCAAAAACATGCCAAATTGTAAAGACCATCGAGGCTAGGAGGAAACTGCATCAACTAACGAGCAAAATAACCAGCTAACATCATAATGATAGGTTCAAGTTCACACATAACAATATTAACCTTAAATGTAAATGGACTAAATGATCCAATTAAAAGACGCTGACTGGCAAATTGGATAAAGAGTCAAGACCCATCAGTTTGCTGTATTCAGAAGACTCATCTCACATGCAGAGACACACATAGGCTCAAAATAAAGGGATGGAGGAAGATCTACCAAGCAAATGGAAAACAAACAAACAAAAAAACAGGGGTTGTAATTCTAGTCTCTGATAAAACAGACTTTAAACCAACAAAGATCAAAAGAGACAAAGAATGCCATTACACAATGGTAAAGGGATCAATTCAACAAGAAGAGCTAACTATTCTAAATATATATGCATCCAATACAGGAGCACATAGATTCATAAAGCCAGTCCTTAGAGACATAAAAAGAGACTAAGACTCCCACACGATAATAATGAGAAACTTTAACACTCCACTGTCAACATCAGACAGATCATCGAGACAGAAAGTTAACAAGGATATCCAGGAATTGAACTCAGCTCTGCACCAAGTAGACCTAATAGACATCTACAGAACTCTCCACCCCAAATTAA
>NW_012116677.1:614276-614796 GCF_000951035.1 Colobus angolensis palliatus | reverse complement strand
CAGCCCAAAATCTCCTTAAGCTGATAAGCAACTTCATCAAAGTCTCAGGATACAAAATCAATGTGCAAAAATCACAAGCATTCCTATACACCAATAATGGATAAACAGAAAGCCAAATCATGAGTGAACTCCCATTCACAATTGCTTCAAAGAGAATAAAATACCTAGGAATCCAACTCACAAGGGGGTGTGAAGGAACTCTTCAAGGGAACTACAAACAACTGCACAACAAAATAAAAGAGGACACAAAGAAATGGAAGAACATTCCATGCTCATGGATAGGAAGAATCCATACCATGAAAATGGGCATATTGCTCAAGGTAATTTATAGATTCAATGCCATCCCCATCAAACTACCAATGATTGTTTGCACAGAATTGGAAAAACTACTTTAAAGTTCGTATGGAACCAAAAAAGAGCCCACATTGCCAAGACAATCCTAAGCCAGAAGAACAAAGCTAAAGGCATCACGCTACCTGACTTCAAACTATCCTACAAGACTACAGTAACCAAAACAGCA
>NW_012116677.1:591999-612701 GCF_000951035.1 Colobus angolensis palliatus | reverse complement strand
CACATGTATACATATGTAACAAACCTGCACGTTGTGCACATGTACCCTAGAACTTAAAGTATAATAAAAAAAAAGAAAAAAGAAAGAAAGAAAGCATAGCTAGACTGCTTCTTTAAGCAGGTCTCCGATCCTGTTCCTCCTAAATAGGTGGGTCCTCCCAACTGGGGTCTCTAGCCTCCTCCTACAATTGTATTCAGGCTGGCGACAGGCCTGTACCTCCCTGGGAAGGAGCTCCCAGAGAAAGGCGCAGGCTGCCATCTTTGCTGTTTCTCAGCCTTCATTGGTGATGCCTATAAGTACTGGAAAATTCATGGTGACTAGGGACTGGAGTGGACCTCCAGAAAACTGCAGTAGCCCTGCGGAAAACTGACCATACTATTAAAAGAAACAGAAAAACTAAAAAATAAAAAACCCATCCAAAGGTCAGAACTTCAAAGATCAAAGGTAGATAAGTCCATAAAGATTAGGAAGAATCAGTGCAAGGACACTGAAAACTCAAAAAGCCAGAGTGGCCTCTGTCCTCCAAACGACCGCATCACCTCCCCAGAAAGGGCTCAGAATGGGGCTGAAGCTGAGATGGCTGAAATGACAGAGGTAGAATTCAGCACATGGATAAAAACAAACTTCACTGAGCTAATGAGCATGTTGTAAACCAATGCAAAGAAGCTAAGAATCGTGATACAACATTGCAGAGGCTGATGAACAAAACAGCCAGCATAGAGAAGAATGTAACCAACCTGATAGAGCTGAAAAACACAATACAAGAATTTCATAATGCAGTCACAAGTATTAATAACAGAATAGACCAAGTGAAGGAAAGGATCTCAGACTTTGAAGACTGTCTTTCTGAAATAAGACAGGTGGACAAGAATAGAGAAAAAAGAATGAAATAAGATGAACAAAACCTCTGAGAAAAATGGGATTATGTAAACACACCAAATCTGACTGATTGGTGTACCTAAAAGATATAGGGAGAATGCAGCCAATGTGGAAAACATATTTCAGGATAACATCCATAAGAACTTCCCCAACTAGCTAGATGGGCCAACTTTCAAATTCAGGAAGTGCAGAGAACCCCAGTATGATACTCCACAAAAGGCTGGGCATTGTACCTCACACCTATAATCCCAGCAATTTGGGAAGCCAAGGCGGGTGGATCACCTGAGATCAGGAGTTCGAGACCAGCCTGATCAACACGGTGAAACCCCGTCTCTACTAAAAATACAAAATTAGCCAGGCTTGGTGGCACATGCCTGTAATCCCAGCTGCTTGGGAGGCTGAGGCAGGAGAATCACTTGAACCTGGGATGTGGAGGTTGCAGTGAGCTGAGATCGTGCCATTGCACTCCAGCTTGGGCAACAAGAGCGAAACTCCATCTCATAAAATAAATAAATAAGATACTCCACAAGATCATCCCCAAGACACATAATGACCACAATCTCCAAGGTTGAAATGAAAGAAACAATATTAAGCTCAGCTAGGGAGAAAGGTTAGCTCACCTACAAAGGGAAGCCTATCAGACTAACAGCAGACCTCTAAGTGGAAACTCTGTAAGCCATTCTGGGTTTGTAGGGGCCAATATTCAACATTCTTAAGGAAAGGAAATTCCAACCCAAAATTTCATAGCCAGCCAAATTAAGCTTCATAAGCAAAGGAGAAATAAGATCCTTTTCAGACAAGCAAATGCTGAGGGAATCCCAGACCTGCCTTACAAAAGCTCCTGAAGGAAGCACTAAATACAAAAAGGAAAGGCCATTACAAGCCATTACAAAAAGACACCAAAATACACAGACCAGTAACACTATAAAGCAACCACGTAAGTCTGCAAAATAAACAGCTAACATCACGATGACAGGATCAAATCCACACAGATTAATACTAACCTCAAATGTAAATGGGCTAAATGCCCCCAATTAAAAGACACAGAGTGGCAAGCTGGATAAAGAACTAAGATCCATTGGTATACTGTCTTCAAGAGATCCATCTCACAAGCACTAACACACACAGGCTCAAAATGACAGGATGGAGGAAAACCTACCAAGTAAAAGGAAGACAGATAAAAGCAGGGGTTGCAATCATAGTTCTGACAAAACAGACTTTAAACCAATAAAGATCCAAAAAAGACAAAAGAAAGGACATTACATAATGGTAAAAGGTTCAATTCAATAAGAAGGCCTGACTCTCCTAAATATGTATGCGCCCAACACAGGCGCACCCAGATTCGCAAAGCAAGTTCTTAAGAGACCTTCAGAGAGATGTAGCCTCCCACATATTAATAGTGGGAGACTTTAACACCCCACTGACAGTATTAGACATATCATCAAGACAGAAAGTTAACAAAGATATTCAGGACCTGAACTCTCTGTATCAAATGGACCTGATAGATATCTACAAATCTCTCCACCCCAAAAAACAGAATAAACATTATTTTCACTGCTACATGGCACTTACTCTAAAATTGATTCCATAATCAGAAGTAAAACACTCCTTGGCAAATGCAAAAGAACTGGAATCATAACAAGCTGTCTCTTGGACCACAGTGCAATCAAATTAGAATTCAAGATTAAGAAATTCACTCAAAGCCATACAATTACATGGAAATTGAATAACCTGCTCCTGAATGACTTTTGGGTAAGTAATGAAATTAAGGCAGAAATCAAGAAGTTCTTTGAAACTAATGAGAACAAAGATACAACATGCCAGAATCTTTGGGATACAAGTAAGGCAGTGTTAACAGGGGAATTTATAGCACTAAATGCCCACATCAAAAAATTAGAACAATCTCAAGTTAACAACCTAACACCAAAACTAAAAGAACTAGAGAACCAAAAGCAAACAAATCCCAAAGCTAGCAGAAGACATGAAATAACCAAAATCAGAGTTGAACTGAAGGAAATACACAAAAAAAATTCCAAAGATCAATGAAACCAGGAGCTGCTTTTTGGAAAAAAAAAATTAATAAAATAGATGACTAGTTAGACTAATAAAGAGGAAAGGGGAGAAGATCCAAATCAACACAATTAGAAATAAGGGGGCTATTACCACTGACCCAACAGAGAGAAAAACCATCAGAGAATATTATAAATACCTTTATCCACATAAACTAGAAAGTCTAGAAGAAACTGATAAATTCCTGGACACATACACCATCCCAGGACTGAACCAGGAGGAAACTGAATCCCTAAACAGACGAATAACAAGTTCTGAAATTGAGGCAGTAATAAATAGCCTACTAACCAAAAAAAGCCCAGGACCACACAGATTCACAGCTGAATTCTACCAGATGTACAAAGAAGAGCTGGAACCATTCCTACTAAAACTATTCCAAAAAATTAAAGATGAGGGACTCCTCCCTAACTCATTCTACGAGGCCAGAATCACTGTGATACCAAAACCTGGCAGTGTTTGACACCACTAAAAAGGAAAATGTCAGGCCAATATCCTTGTTGAACATCAGTGCAAAAATCCTCAACAAAGTACTAGCAAACTGAATACAGCAGCACGTCAAAAAGCTTATCCACCACAATCAAGTTGGCTTCATCCCTGGGACGCAAGGCTGGTTCAATATATGCAAATCAATAAATGTGATTCATCACGTAAACAGAACTAAAGACAAGAACCACATGATTATCTCAACAGATGCAGAAAAGGCTGTCAATTAAAATCAGCATCCCTTCATTTTAAAAACTCTTAATAAACTAGGCATTGAAGGAACATACCTTAAATAATAAGAGCCATATATGACAAATCCACTGCCAATATATGGAATGGGCAAAAGCTAGAAGCATTCCTGTGATGGTTAATATTCACTGTCAACTTGATTGGATTGAGGGATGCAATATATTGTTCCTGGGTGTGTCTATGAGGATGTTGCCAAAGGAGATTAACATTTAAGTGAGTGGACTGGGAGAGGCAGACCCACTTTCAACCTGGGCGGGTACCATCTAATCAGCTGCCAGCATGGCTAGAATGAAGCAGGCAGAAGAAAGTGGAATCAGCAGACTTGCTGAGTCTTCTGGCCTTCCTTTTTCTCCCATACTGGATGCTTCCTGCTCTCGAACTTCAGACTCCAAGTTCTTCAGTTTTTAGACTCTTGAACTTACACCAGTGATTTGCCAGGGATTCTTGGGCCTTCAGCTGCAGATTGAAGGATGCACTGTCAGCTTCCTTACTTTTGAGGTTTTGGGACTCAGATTTGCTTCCGTGCTCCTCAGCTGCAGATGGCCTATTGTGGGACTTCACCTTGTGATCATGTGAGTCAATTCTCCTAATAAACTCCTCTTCATATATTCATATATCCTATTAGTTCTGTCCCTTTAGAGAACTCTGACTAATACAATTCCCCTTGAAAACTGGCACAAGATAAGGATGCCCTCTCTCACTACTTGTATTCAACATAGTATAGGAAGTTCTGGCCAGTGAAATCAGGCAAGAGAAAAAAAGTAAAAGGGCATCCAAACAAGAAGAGAGGAAGTCAAACTATCCCTGCTTGCAGATGACATGATCCTGTATCTAGAAAACCCCACTGCCTCAGCCCAAAAGCTTCTTAAGCTGATAAGCAACTTCAGCAAAGTCTCAGGATATAAAACCAATGTGCAAAAACTGTTAGTACTCCTATACACCAACAAAACTCAAGCAGAGAGCCAAATCACGAACAAACTCTCATTCACAATTGCCGCAAAAAGAATAAAGTACCTAGGAATACAGCGGAGGTGAAAGATCTTGATAAGGAGAACTACAAACCACTGCCCAAAAATCAGAGATGACACAAACAAATGGAAAAACATTCCACGCGCATGGACTGGAAGAATCAATATTGCTAAAATGGCCATACTGCCCAAAGCAATTTACAGATTCAATGCTATTCCCACTAACCACTGACATTCTTCACAGAACTAGAAAAAAGTATTTTAAAATTCATATGGAACCAAAAAGAGCCTGAATAGCCAAGGCAATCCTAAGCAAAACAAACAAACAAAAAACAAAGCTGGAGGCATCACACTACCCAACTTCAAACTATAGTACAGAGCTATGGTAACCAAAACTGCACAGTACTGATACAAGAACAGACACATAGACCAATGAAACAGAATAGAGAGCCCAGAAATAAGACTGCACACCTACACCTATCTGATCAACAAACCTGACAAAAACAAGCAATGGGGAAAGAATTTCTTATTCAATAAATGGTGCTGGGATAACTGGCTAGCCATATACCCATATGCAGAAAATTGAAACTGGACCACTTCCTTACACCACACACAAAAATTAACTCAAGATGGATTTAAGACTTAAATGTAAAACCCAAAACTACAAAACCCTGGAAGACAACTTAGGCAGTACCGCTGAGGATCTAGGAATGGGCAAAGATTTCATGAGAAGACACCAATTTTCAAAACAAAATTTGCAATTTTGCTGCAATTGCAACAAAAGCAAAAATGGACAAATGGGATATAAACAACTTTTGCACAGCAAAAGAAACAATCAACAAAGTCAACAGACAACCTACAGACTAGAAGATAATTTTTACAAACTATGCATCTGACAAAGGTCTAATATTCAGCATCTGTAAGAAACTTAAACAAATTTATAAGAAAATAAAATAAACAACCCCATTAAAAAGCAGGCAAAAGACATGAACAGACACTCCTCAAAAGAAGACATACATGTGGTCAACAATCATAAAATAAAAAGCTCAGCCGGGCATGGTGGTTCACGCCTGCAATCCGAACACTTTGGTAGGCCGAGGCAGGCGGATCATGAGGTCAGGAGATTGAGATCATCCTGGCTAACACGGTGAAACCCCATATCTACTAAAAATACAAAAAATTAGCCAGATGTGGTGGTGGGTGCCTGTAGTCCCAGCTACTTGGGAGGCTGAAGCAGGAGAATGGCGTGAACCCGGGAGGCGGAGCTTGCAGTGAGCTGAGACTGTGCCACTGCACTCCAGCCTGGGCGACAGAGCGAGACTCCGTCTCAAAAAAAAAAACAACAAAACAAAACACAGTTCATTACTGATCATTAAAGAAATGCAAATCACACCATCTCACACCAGTCAGAACGGCTATTATTAAAAAGTAAAAAAAATAACAAGACACTGGCAAGGTTGCAGTTGCAGAGAAAAAGGAACGCTATACATTGTTGGTAGGAGCGTAAATTGGTTCAACCATTGAAGAAAACAGTGTGGAGATTCCTCAAAGACCTAAACATAGAAATACCATTTGATCTAGCAATCCCATTCCTGGGTATAAACCCAGAGGAATATAAATCTTTCTACTATACAGACAAATGCATGTGTATGTTTATTGCAGCACTATTCACAATAGCAAAGACATGGAATCAACCTGAATGTTCATCAGTGATAGACTGCATAAAGAAAACATGTTAGATATACACCATGGAATACATGCAGCCATTAAAAAGAACAAGATCATGCCTTTGCAGGGACATGGATGGAGCCAGAAGCCATTATCCTTAGCAAACTAACACAGGAACAGAAAACCAAACATCAAATGTTCTCACTTATAAGTGGGAGCTAAGTTATGAGAACACATGGACACCTAGAGAGGAACAACACATATTGGAGCCTATTGGAGGGTGGAGGATGAGAGGAGGGAGAGGATCAGGAAAAATAACTAATGAGAACCAGGCTTAATACTTGGGTGATTAAATAATCTGCACATCAAAATCTCTGGACACACATTTACCTATGTAACAAACCTGCATATGTACCCCAAACTTAAAAGTTTTTTAAAAATAAAGTTACTTATGTATAATTAAGAATTTTTTTCTAGAAAAGAGCATCCTTTTAAAATAACTCAACATGAACTATATATCTATAAAAGGTTTTAAGCAATATATCTTCACTTTTAATGTAGAGTAGAAGTTAATTCTAAGTTTAGAAAAATCAACTGCTAGGGCAGGTGTCAGCAAAGTACAGCATGCAAGCCAAGTTCAGCCCACCACATTTTACATTTTTTAATGGTTGCAGAAACATCAAAAGATGAACAATATTTCATGACATGAAAATCATAGAGAATTCAAAATTTCAGTGTCTAGAAATAAGGTTGATTGGAATACAGACACACATTTGTTTACATATTATCTGTGGCTGCTTCTGTGCTACAACATCAGAGTTGAGTAGTTGTAACCAACTAAGTGGCCCATAAAAAACCTAAAATATTTACCATCTGGTCCTTTAAAGAAGAAGTGTGCCAACCCCTTTGCCAGGGCTACCATTAAGTATAATCTCTTTAGCGAAAAATATATATATTGATGCAAAAACACTTTCGTATTATTTAAAATACAAATCATTACTGATTATTATACTTTTAACTAATGATTATCATGTATTCTAGAGTCTATGAACATACACCAGTGGGCATAAGACCGTGCTGAACAAGTATAATGGCATAATGCACACTTACTGTCACCATGAGAAAAAGAACTCTAAATAACAATCTGCCCTACTGATGAGTCTATAAAATAGCATTTTCAATTCTCTTGTAAGGCTGGAAAAAAAAATACTTCAATTGAATACAAATCATTAAAAAAATTCCAAGGTAGTAAAGAGGTTGGAGAAACTCTGTTATATGTTTTCTAAAGCTTACTGGTTTTGCTTAAGTTCATCAAATTCATCCATTGATATAAGAATGTAATAGAACTTAAAAACCGAATGTATTATAATAAATATCACCCGGTCTATTTACTGTCAGGGGACACTAGTCTCTAATAAAGACAAAGCAACCTCTTTTAGCTTCAATTTCAGTGACCATTTAATGAATCTTTGTTTCATACAGATATATAAATACAACTACTGAAATAAGCTTGTATATTTATAATTGTACAATAACCAGATACTTGAAATGTCCTGTTGGGATGATGAGTGATGCCACTACTATTTGTTATGCATCCTGTAAAGGTTACAGCGGAAATGCTCAATGTGACCACTTATTTGTAAAATCGTACCCAATTTCCCAACTACTACATACAACAAAGGAAATGACCAGCTGAAGTTTGCATTAATATGAAGTCATTACTTTGTTGTTTTTGTTAACTTCAAAATAGTCTGAAACTGAACCATAATCCAATTATAAATTATATAATTTTGCCACTGCTAGTGATATTTATGTGGTGAAATCTGTATTAGTCCTCATTATAATGTAAACATTGTTTGAAACGCATTTAGCAAGATAACTGGACCGTTTACACCTTATGATCCTAACATTCTTTCATCAATGTTCATTTGCATTCTCATCAGCATGCATGGGATTTTCACTGAACTTTAATATTCCTATTAGAATATAACCCACTATAATAAGATTAAAGGTGAGTATGCAAATTAAAGCACCCATTAATCACTTAAAGAGACTAGAAGAATCAAGCAAGAAAATATTTCATGAAGCATACATTTTTCAAATCTCCATAGGTGCTAAAAATGGCAAATACACCTTTAGAAACGTTGTCAGCAGAGGCTAAAGTAAATGAAATATTCTATCACCAGATCCAGTAGGTAACTATTCAGAATCAAAATTATGGAAAGGTTATCAATAGTCTGCATCCAAAAGATACTACATTAGAAATATGTGCTTACTTCACTTACGGAAGAGACTGTAATAAAGCCTCATCTTTAAAAAAATAATCTTTGCTAGTTCTGAGTGTCGACACTTCATAAAGGACTATAAAAATAAGAGATCCACAGTTTTTACTGTGAAAATCCTTCAAAGGATATATTAAGAAACAAATCATTTTCCAATTATTGACTTTTAAGGATATCTTAGGGATATCATTAAATTAAGTTGGCATTTTTAAGTTGCAAATTTTGTGGTGCTCATGGCTTTTACTGTCTTTTTTCTTAATCAATTTTATTGAGGTATAATTTACAAAATACTGTGAGCCATTTCATGTGTGCAATTCCACAGCTTCTAACAGAAATGTTTACAATCCTGTTTTTAGCACCACAATCAATAGACAGAACATCACCTATAAAAGTTCCCCAGTCTGTTTACATGGAAACACCCACCTTACCCTACCCATAGTCTCCAGGCAATGAATGATACTCTTAAGATAGCCTATACAATCACCAACCCCCTGGTATCCATACATTTGTATTATCTCTTCTCCTTCAGTGAGGGTAGGACCCATGACTTCTAATTATAAGAACATGGCAAAGGTGATGGGATATATGTGTTCATGTGATTATATTATATAAGATTATAGTGCTTATCTTGGCTGGAATATTCTTCCACCTGGCTGGCTGTAAGGAAAATGTGGCCATATTGGGAAACACCATTGGCAAAATATTGCCAGTGACCTCTAGGACTCAGTGTGGTCTTTGGTCAACAACCAGCAAAAATGCGAAGCTCTCACTCTTACAACTGCAATGGACTGAATGCTGCCAACAACCACACAAGTGGGATGGTAGAGCTTTTCCTAATCAAGTCTCTAAATGAGAACCCAGCCTTGGGGTGATTACAGCTTAGTGAAACCCTTAACTAAAGAACCTACTAGGCTGTGCTTGGGCTCCTGATGCACAGAAACTGTAAGATAATAAATGTGTCCTATTTTAAGTTGTTATTATTATTGTGGTAATGTTGACATACAGCAATAAAAACAAACACAATGAGCATATCAGCAGTTCATTATTTTTTGTTGATGTGTAGTATTTCTTTGCATGGAAGTATGACAATTTGTTTATCCTCTCACTTGTTGGATATTTTAGTGGTTTTCAGTTTTTGGCTATTATGAATGAAGCTGCTGGGAAAATTCGGGTACAAGAATTTGGTTGGACTTATGTATTTATGCCTCTGGGTGAATACTTAGCCACAGAATGTCCAGGTTGTAGGATAAGTGTATGTTTAAACTGTTAAAGAACTAATAAACTGTTTTCCAAAGTAGTAGTAACATTTTCCACTCTAGTCAGAAATACATGAAAGTTTCAGGTACTTTACATCTTCATGAATGTATTGTCAGTTTTGTTGGTATTGTCAATTTTAAAATTTTAGTCAGTCTAGTTGTATGTAGTGGTACTTCACTGTTGTTTTAATTAGCATCCCTTGATGACTACTGATTTTACGTATTGTCTTAGACTGCTTCAACTGCCATAACAAATCACCACAGACTGGGTGGCTTAAACAACAGAAATTTATTTTCTCACAGTTCTGGAGGCTGGAAGTCTGAGATCAAGGTGCCAGTATAATCGGATTCTTTCTGGGGCCTCTTCTCATGGCTTTTAGGAAGCCATCTTCTCAATGTGTACCCACATGACTTCTTTTTTTGTGCATGCTCAGGGAGAGAGTACAGCTCTCTGGTGCCTCTTCTCCTAAGGGCACTAATATCATCATTAAGGCCTCACTCTCATGACCTCATCTAACTCTAGTTACCTCCCAAAGGTCCCATATTTCTAAATACCATAATATTTAGAAGTTAGGGCTTCAACACAGGAATGGGGTAAAGAGTGTGCGGGAACCACAAACATTTAGTCCACACCATAAATCCTCTTTGGTAAAGTGTCTGTTTATACCTTTTGCCCATTTTAAAATTAATGTTTCTCTTACTGAGGTGTGAGAGTTCTTTACATATTCTGAATACAAGTTCAATGTTAGACATGTATGGCAAATTTTTCTCCTTGTCTATGGCTTGTATTTTCCTTTGCTCTAATAAATCTGTTAAAAATAAGAATCTGTAAAATTTTAGTGAAGTCCAATTTATCATTTTTTTAAAAACTGTGTTTTAGGGTCCTATTTAATAGTTTTGTGTGTACTCATAATTGAAATATTTTTGTTCATCTTTTTCTTCTAAAAGTTTATTAGTTTTAGTTTTATATTTAGGTCTGTGATAAATCCCAAGTTAAATTTCTTGGAGGATTATATAAGGTAATGTTCTAGGTTTGTATTTTTCCATATGGAAATTCAGTTGTTCAACACAAGCTATTGGAAAGAATTTTCTTTGCTATTGAAAAATCAATTGACCATATAAGTGTGAGAAAATTTCTGGATATTCAGGTTGGTTCCATTAATTTTATAACTATCCTTACATAAGTACCAAACCACCTTGATAAATGTAGATTTATATTAAGTTAAATTCTCCATTCTTGTTCTTTCTCCAAAAAAGTTTTGAGTATTCCAGGTTCTCTGAATGTTAATACAAAATTTAAAATCAGCATATCAATTCCAAAAAGGCTGCTAGTATTTTGATTGGAGGGCACTGAATTTACAGATCATTTTGAAGGGAAATAATGTCTTTTAAATATTAACTATTTTGATCTATGAAATTGTACATCTCTCTATGTAAGTCTTCTTTAATTTTTCTCAGCAATATTTTATATTTTTCTTTTCTTCCTTTTTTTTTTTTAAGAGACAGGATCTTGCTGTGTCACCCAGGCTGGAGAGCTGTGGAGTGATCACAGCTCACTATAACCTCAAACTTCTGGGCTCAAGTGATTCTCCCATCTCAGGCTCTCGAGTAGGCTGGGAAGACTACAGGTGCACACCACCACGCCTGGTTAAAGTGTTTACTTTTTGTAGAGACAAGGTGTCGCTATGTTGTCCAGGTTGGACTGCAAGTCCTGGCCTCAACTGATCTTCTCACTTGAGCCTCCCAAAGTACTAGCATTGTAGTCGTGAACCACCTCACCCAGCTGATATTTTATGTTTTTCAATGTAAAGGTCTTGGATTTATTTTTGTAAATTTATCCCTAAATCTTCAAGTTTTTAATAGTATTTTAAGTAATATAATTTAAAATTTTACTTAGGAACTGTTTGGTATTATTTTGTAGATATATAATTTATTTTATATTCCCCTGTATCTTGAAGTTACAAAATTCACTTAATTTTTACATACTTTTTGTAACTGTCTACATGTAATCACATCACCTGTTTCTTATCTGTATTCATTTCATTTATTTTTATTGATTTATTGCATTGACAAGGATTTTCCAAGATGATGTGAAATGTAAATAGTCAAAGAAGATATCCTTGTCTTATTCCCAATCTTAGGGGGACAGCGTTCTTTCACCATTGAATGTGAGGTAAACTATAAGTTTATTTTTTTTTCCCTCCTTAATGCCCTTTATGTTTCTTTTCTATTTTAAGTTTGTGGAGAATTTTTAATCATAAATGTATATTGAATTTTTATCAATTCTTTTCTGTACCAACTGGAATTAACTCATGATTTTTCTCCTTTTTGTTATTATGCTGAATATAAATTGATTTTCAAATGTTAAACCAATCTGTATTAGTGGGATAAACTCCACATGGTCGTGGTATACTGCCCTTTTTATATATTGCTGGATTCAGGTTGCTAATATTTTGTTAGTGATTTCTATATCTATGTTTATGTAGGATATTGGTTTGTAGTATCTCTTTATTGTTTCTGTCGGGTTAATATCAGGTGAAACAGGGCCTAATAAAATGAGTACAGAAGTATTCCTATCTCCCACATTTCTGGAAAGAATATGTGGCCCATCCTGGTGAATGGTCCATGAGCACATGGAAAAAAATGTGTATTTTACAATTGCTCAGTGGAGTGTCCTATGTCAATTAGGTCATGTTGTTTGATGTAGCTGTCTTCTATGTCATTCTGACAATTTCTGCTTTTTGTGTGGCATTTCTAGACCATTTAAATTTACTGTACCTTACATAGGTTTAAATCTACAGATATTTGTATACCTACATTTATAGCAGCATTATTCACAATAATCAAAAGGGGGAAGTAACTCCAGTGTCCATCATTTGATGAAGAGATAAACAACATGTGGTATCTATATATACAATGGAATATTATTCAGCCCAAAAAAGGAATGAAATTCTGATATATCCTATAAACATGGATGAACCATGAAGACATTATGCTGAGGGAAATAAATAAGCCAGACATAAAAAGGGCAAATACTGTATGAATCAACTTCTATGATGTACTTAGAGTAGTCAGATTCATAGTGACAAAAAGTAGAATGGTGGTTGCCAAAGACTGGGAGAAAGGAGGAAATGGAGAGCTGCTTTTCAGCGGGCATGAAGTTCAGTTTAGGAAGATGAAAAAAGTTCTGGTGATGAATGCTGCTGATAGTTGCAAACAGTGAATGTACCTACAGTCACTGAATTGTATACTCAAAAATGGCTAAAATGGAAACTTTTATGTTATGTATACTTTACCACAATGAAAAGAGAGGATAATTTAAAAATAAAATCAATCAATGTAATAAATCATATTAACAGAACGAAAGAAAATAATCATAAAAATAATCTCAATAAATGAAGAAAAGACATTTGACAAAATCCAACAGCATTCATGATAAAAACTACCAGCAACCTAGGAATAGAAGAGAGCTTTTTAATCTGACAGCAGGCATCTAAAAAACCTTACAGCTAATATCACACCTAATAGTGAAAAACTGAATGCTTTCCCCCTAAGATCAAGAACAAGGCAAAGTTGTTCACTTTTACCAGTTCTACCCATCATTATTGTGGAGGTTCCTTGCCAGTGCAGTAAGGCAAGAAAAAACAAAGGCTTACACATGAGAATAGAAGAAACAGAAAGAAAAGATTGTTTATGCAGACAACCAGAAGAAGTTCACAGTAAAGATGATATAATTGATAAGTGAGTTTAACAATGTCACTTAAAGTACACAGTTGATATATAAAATCAATTGTATTTCTATGCATAATTGTATAATAATAATAATTGTATTTCAATGAATAATTTGAAATTGAAATTTTAAAAAAACTAGCAACAGCACCAAAAAAAAAAATTAAGAAACACTCAGATATTACTTTAATAAAACATGTGCAAGATCTATAGTTGAAACTACAGGCCAGAGGGGTAGCTCACACCTGTAATCCCAGCACTTTGGGAGGCTGAGGTGGGCAGATCACTTGAGGTCAGGAGTTCGAGACCAGCCTGGCCAACATAGTGAAATCCTATCTCCACTAAAAATAGAAAATTAGCTAGGCATGATGGTATGTGCTTGTAATCCCAGCTACCCATGAGGCTGTGGCAGAATTGCTTGAACCCAGGAGGCGGAGGTTGCAGTAAGCAACAAAAATAAACAATGTCCCCATTGTTTCTATAAGAATCTATAAGAAACTTTAATAAATCAAAAAGAAAAAAACAACACCATTAAAAAGTAGGCAAAGGGCATGAACAGACACCTCTCAAAAGATATACACATGGCCAACAAACATAAAAAAATACTCAAGATCACTAATCATCTGAGAAATGCAAATCGAAACCACAATCAGATACTATCTTATAGTCAGAATAGTCAGAATGGCTATTATTAAAAGTCAAAAAATAACAGATGTTGGTGAAGTTGCAAATAAATGGGAACACTTATACACTGTTGGTGGGACCATAAATTAGTTCAGTCTATGTGGAAAGTAGTTTGGCGATTCTCAAAGAACTACTAATAAAAATAGAACTATCACTTGACCTAGCAATCCCATTACTGAGTATATACCCAAAGAAAAATAAATCATTCTACCATAAAGACACATGCATTCGCATGGTTATCGCAGCACTATTCACAATAGCAAATACGTGGAATCAGCTCAGATACCCATCAATTGTAGATTGGATAAAGAAACTGTGGTATACATACTATTGGATAAAGAATAGTATGCAGTCATAAGAAAGGATGAAGTAATGTCCTTTGCAGCAACATGGATGCATCTGGAGGACATAATCCAAAGTGAATTAATGCAGAAACAGAAAACCAAATACTTCATGTTCTCCCTTATAAGTGAGAGCTAAATACTGAGTATACAAGAACATAAAAATGGGAACAACAGAAACTAGGGAGGGTACCATGTTCACTATTTGGGTGACAGGTTCAGTTGAAGCCCAAACCTCAGAATCATGCGATATATCCATGTAAGAAACATGCACTTGTAACCCTTGAATCTAAAATTTAAAAAAGAAAGAAAGAAAGAAAAGCAAAGTGTACTTGTAGGCATGGTGGTATGTGTCTGTAGTCCCAACTACTTAAGAGGCTGAGGCTGGAGGATTGCTTGAGGCCAGGAGTTTGAGACCAGCATGGGCCACATAGCAAGATCCCCATCTCTAAAAAATAAAGTATACATGTGCATTCTTGGCTTCTATTTCTTCCCCAAGAATGATGAATTCTATTTGCACGATCTCAGTAACTTCATTCTAGGTCCTTGCAGCCTAAAGCAGCAGCTCCATCAATACTTACACTCATGCACATTTTTTTTCACCTGTGAATCATTGTTTTTATTAAGTGGGTCATTTACTGTTGAGGCTGTATCTTCTCCAGTTTCTCTTTGCTTTGGGGACTAACAAAAATTAAGAAGTATGGTCTTTCTGTCATAAGTGAAGACATGCTAAAAACATTTTTAACATCCATTTGGCAGTGCAGTGCCCTGCATACTTTGTTCCTTCAGCCATGCTTTCTGCTGGCTTTCCAATAACGTGATGAAGAAATATATTTTAGTTCCTTGCTAGATTGCTCTTTATTTCTGTTAAAGTTTTTACTACAGGCATTTTTATCACAACAGGAAGAACAAACGATTCCCAATGGTATGTAAGTTTTTGCTTTTGCTATTAAGAAACCTCAGAAAAGATTTCAAAACATTTATCATTAAATTTAAAGAAATTTTGGAAAGTCCTGGATTGAATATGACACAACTTTAAATATCTCTGGAAAAATTATAGAGGTTTGTCTGGGCATTTTATCTTTATATTTGATCTGTTACTTGGGATAACGTCATATTATATAACTTAGTATCTCAAGACTAATCTATGGTGAGGTTCTTCATTTAAAGAGGTTCTTCATTTACAGAGATGGGGGCAAATTCATGTTTCAAACAGTCTTCTGGATTAAGTCAAATCCTGAGACTGGGAAAAGGGTCAGTTCTGACACTTTTTTATTATATCCCCTGCTTGTCTCATTATTACTATCCTCATTCAGTAATTTATTTTTCCAAGATGGTTACATTATTCTTTTACAGCTTTATTGAGGTATGATTGATGTACAATAAACTGCACACAAAGTGTAAAAACATTATACAGGCCCTGACTAACCAAGACAAAAATTTTGGGAAAGAAGTTGGCAGACTCAAAATGATTTATTTCAAGACTTGTTACAAAGCCTCAGTAATCAAGATAATCAGCACTAACAAAAGGATAAATAAGTAACTCCATGGATGGAATAGAAAAATGCAGAAATAGACACATCTGTAGTCAATTGATGTCTGACAAAGTTGCTCAGGCAATTCAATGGAAAAAATAGTGTTCATTTTAAAAAAAGGGTGGTGGAAAATTAGATTGCCGTATAAAACATGAAATTGATACCTACACAAAAATTAATTCAAAATGTATCATAGACTTTAGTGTAAAACCCAAAACTGTAGAACCCCAAACTTCTAGAAGAAATCACAGGAGAAAATATTCTTGACCTCAGGTTAGGCAAAGATTTCTTTCATACAACACTGAAACCATGATATATAAAAGCAAAAAAACTGATAAACTGGAATTCATTATAATTAAGAATGTGTGCTCTTTGAAAGGCACTGTCAAGAGAATGAAAAGACAAGGTACAGACTGTGAAAAAATATTTGCTAATCATATTTCTGATAAAGGACTTGTATCTATGATACATGGGAAATTCTCAAAACTAAGTCATTTTTTTAATTAAAAAAATTCTGGGCAAAAAGATATAAATAATAGTACACCAAAGAAGATATACAGATGGCAAATAAGTTCATGAAAAGATGCTCTAGGTCGTTAGTCATTAGAGAAATAAAAATTAAAACTACAATGAGATATCAAAACACACCAGTTAGAATGGCTTAAATGTAATGAAACTGACAATAGCAATGGCTGGAGAAGATGATGAACAACTTGAACTCTCATGCACTACTAATGAGAATGCAAAATGGTACAGCCACATTGCAAAATATCTTGACAATTTTTTATAAAATCAAATTTACACTTAAATACAAAATGGTACAGCCACATTGAAAAATATACTGGCAGTTTTTCACAAAATCAAACCTATACTTAAAATAAAACCTATCAATCCTGCCCAAGGATTTATTTGAAAGAAAATTTCTGTTCACAGATTTGTACGTGAATGTATATATGAATTAATATAGCAACTTCACTCATAATTGCTATAAAGTAGAAAGGACTCAAATGTCTTTCAACTAGTTAATGCAAAAAGATATATCAATATGACAGAATTCCAGTCAGCAATAAAAAGGAATAAACTTACTGATTCATGCAAGTACACAAGCAAATCTCAAATGTATTAAGTTATGTTTTAAAAAAAGTTGCCTTTTGCTTCTAGTCAAGATGGAGCAACAAGGACAAATTATATAAAATAACAATCTTCAAAACAATGGACATTGAATAACGTGACACAGTGGTCTCAGAGAATGTTAAATAAACTAAGGTTGCCCTCACAATTGCCCCAGCTTATCACTTTGAGTTTCGGTTGCGCCCCAGGGAGGGAATCCTGTCAAAACCCAGCAGACTATATAAGTTAAGAAGACGGAGCTGGGAGTCTAGGGAGACCAAGGTCACGTAAGTTCACAGTTCAGAGTACCAGTTGGGTGACAGCTACATAGAGAACAAACCCTACAAGATTGGCAGAGGGCCCCATTAAGGAAAGGAAGTTCTGCAACTTGAAAAGGCATCTATGAGAAAAATCTACAAACAACATATTTAATGGTGAAAGACTGAATGCTAAGGTCAGAAACAATGCAAGAATATCCTCTCTAATCTTTTCTATTCAAGTGTACTGGAGATTTAACCAAATTGCTCTGCAAGTCCAGAGATACTGCATTGCAATGTGAGTTGATTTGAGATACTTCTTGAGTCATGAATCATAGAGCATTAGAGATAGATGGAGGCTTAAAGGGTTATGAACTCAGCATTTTAATTTTATAGATGAAAAATAGGGAGGTAAATCCCTTTGCCAAAATGACCAAGGTAGTATATGACCATTGCAGAACATGGATGTAACGTAGGTCTTGATGCTAGAACAGGGATAGCACCATCTCGATCTATTATTTTATGAAGCTTACTTTGAAAATTCTTGATGAACTTCTGTGGCCTGAGAAAGACATGTTGAATAATTATGAACAATTATTAATCTTAAAAGCAATAAAAGTGGGTATGACATTTTAAACTGAGATATTAATTATTAACACTGTTAATGATAGACAGGTATGGTCTAATATACCTAAAAAGTAATTTTTACCTAACTCTCTTCTGAGGTTTTAATCTTCTGTGTTATGAGTACATGTGATAAGTAAAGCTTAACTGGATCGGGGCCTTTCTGCCTCTTACAACTATATTCTGCTTTGTATGTATTTTAGGGTTCTCATAAAAAATGTTTATTGCTGTTAACAGGAAACAAGCTTAAACTTACCAAAAACAAGAAAAATAACAAAAATGAAAGATATATACAACAATCTGAATTATAGAGAGACAAATATGAGAGCCTCTACGTAAGAACTACAAATAATGCCATGAATTAAACTTACAAGGTTCACTGAAACTTTGTAACATTGCCCAGTAGTGAGTACTGTACTATTGCCCACAGCTGAATCTTTGCCTAAGAATCTTCTATGTTCTCTTTTTCTTGGGAGACGGGGTCTCACTCTGTCACCCAGGCTGGAGTGCAATGGCACGATCTCAGCTCACTGCAACCTCTGCCTCCCAGGCTTAAGCAATCCTTCCACCTCAGCCTCCCGAGTAGTTGGGACTACAAGTATGTGCCACCACACCTGGCTAATTTTTTGTATTTTTGGTAGAGACGGGGTTTCACGCGTTGTACAGGCTGGTCTAGAACTCCTGGACTCAAGTTACCTGCCTGCCTCAACCTCCCAAAGTGCTGGGATTACAGGCGTGAGCCACTGTACCTGATCGAATCTTCTATATGTTTGAAAAAAATTGATCTAGTCTGCTGTTCCACGTCTTTGTTCTTAAAACAGACTATTTTCAGCAAGTCAGCAGACTCCCCAAAATGCCTTTTCCTTAAACATACTTACATAACATACTTTCAATTTGAAATGCATCCATTCAACAAATGTTGATTGAGCTTATATTTACTTAATATAAACTATTGAGCTAGGCCCTGAGAATACAAAAATGAATAAGGTAAGGATTCTATTCTAAAAAATCTTCCAGTTGGGGTGGAGGATGCAGATAAGTAAACAAGGAACCCCCCATAGTGTGTTAAGTGTCATGATTGGAAGAGGTCCAAAGTAAGATGAAAACAAAAAAAAAGGAACGTCTCACCTATCACTGGGGGTGAGGGGCCAGGTCAGAAAAAGCTTACAAAGGGAATCAATGTCCACTCCAAAACTTGAGTAATAAATAGGAGTTAGCCAAATTATAAATGATGTAGGCAGTATAATATAACATTGAGTAAAAATTTGGAAGCAGATAATTTGGGTTCAAATCTGAGTTCTAGTTGCTATTGATACTTAGGAAGTTACTTAAATCACTCTTCTTCATTAGGAAGAATTAGAAGAGAATTTACACAATTTCTCACTACACATGTACCCACCTACCTGCATATATGCCCAGACTCTTTTTCTGCTATTGCTATTGATGACTTTTCCAAGCTTTTGTTCAAAGGCCAACTCTTCCACCTGTTTACTACATCCTGCCTCATCTTGTCTTCTCAAGGACTTCCTCTTTCCTGTAATTCTTCTTTCTGACTGGATGTTTCCCATCACTGTTACAAAATTCTCTTCTGTCTTTAAAACAAAAGAAAATATTTATTGACTGCATTTTCCTCTCCAAGTACTGCTTCATCATTCTCCTTTTCTTTACAGATAAACTCCTCATAAACACTGTCTATTGTCAGTCTCTCCAAATCCTCCCTTGCTGTACGTTTTTTCCTATCATGCATTTGCTCCTACCACTCTACAGAACTATTTTTGTCAGACATCCCTGTTCTTAAAGCAGAGTTAATTTTCAGTCCTCATTTGACATTTTGATTACTTCTTCCTCCTTGATATTTGGCTTCTAGTACATGACACTTTTCTTTTTTTTCCCTACTTTTCTGGCAGCTCTTTTTGGTCTCCATTGTCTCTAAACTTTGGAGCAACCTAAGGGTCAGTGTTTGAATTTCTCATTTTGTATTTACACTCATTCTGTGTGTGATCTCTTCAGTCTCATTGCTTTAGATACCATTTATTTGCTGACAACTCCCAAATTATATCTCTAGTACAGATATGTCCACTAAATTCGTGGCTCATATACAATTTAACATCTCTACTTGGATGTCTAATAGGCATCTCAAACTTAGCATGTTCAAAATTGATTTCATTTTTCCACCCCTAACTTGCTCCTTTCACAGTCCTGCACATGTCAGTTATCAGTAACTCCTTTTTCCAGGTGAGGCAAAACAGCTTAAGAGTAATTACTGTCTGCTTTCCTCTCATGTTCCATATCCAATATGTCATCAAATCCTGGTCCTACTTTTTACCATAGATTCGGAATGCAACTTCTTCTTTCCACTCCCACTGTTACTCTGGCCCAAGTCACAATTAAACTCTTGCCTAAATTATGACAGGAGCTTCCTGACTCCATATTTTGCCTATGTTCCCCTAAGTCTATTTGCAATGCAGCTGCCATAGTGATCCTGTAAAATATACCTCAGAACATATGACTACTCTTTTCAAAACCCTACAATGGCTTCCAGTCTCACTAAGAATAAAAGCCAGAGT
>NW_012116677.1:547902-589398 GCF_000951035.1 Colobus angolensis palliatus | reverse complement strand
TAGTGCCACCATGCCCAGCTAATTTTTGTATTTTTAGTAGAGACAGGGTTTCACCATGTTGCCCAGGATGGTCTTGATCTCTTGACCTCATGATCCACCTGCCTTGCCCTCCCAAAGTGCTGGGATTACAGACGTGAGCCACCACACCTGGCCTAATTTTTTGTATTTTCAGTAGAAATGGGGTTTCACCATATTAGCCAGGCTGGTCTCGAACTCCTGACCTCAGATGATCTTCCCGCTTTAGCCTCCCAAAGTGCTGGCAGCCTCGGGTATTTCTTTATAGCAGTGTGAAAATGGCCTAATACACTGGGTTAATTACAGTGTCTACCTTATGAGGTTTTGTGATGATTAAACACAGTGATGGTAAAGTAATGGTATAATATCAGGCATACAGGTAAATACTTGATATGTGTTAAGCGATATATACAGTATAAGTATTGAGGTTTCAGTTCAGGTTCTTTTAGTTGCACATACCAAAACTAACTCAAGCTAGATTTCATGTATTCAATACATACTGATTAAGTACCTACTAGGTGCCTTACGATGTGCCAGGCACTATGCTAGGAACTGGTAAGCAAAAAAACGGAAATACATAACATGGTTATCAGGTGCCATTTTGAACTCAGTCTTGCAGCTGAACTTCACTCAGAGAGAAACTGAACTGGGAACCAGAAAGCTGTTGGAAAACTAGGAAATATTCTGTCTATGTACTTCTCATTGTGAACTAGCTTCCATTTTCTTCTCAGTAAATCAGCTTTTTCTGCAATATCACCTTTTCTAAAATCAATTAGCTTTTTTATGCAATAAAACTTTGATGGTAGATTGAAGGTGACCACTTACAAGGTACTAAGTTCATATGTTACTGTTAGAGCCACACCGAGAGACCAACTGCTGCTGTTTGCTTCCCTTTGATCTTTTATTTTAATTTCAAAGTCTTAGGAAAGGGATCAAGCACCCATCCTTGTCTTAACAGGAGGTCAGTTAACATAGAGTTATTGTGAGTTGAAAAAATACTCCAAATGGTATCTGCAGCAAGTATTATGCATAATTTATAAAAGAAAAAACTAAAAGTTTAAATTACTTTGCAAGTTCATGTGTGTAGCGAGTGCCAGAAACAGGATTCAAATCCTAAGATTGTGCAAGTGCTGGGTCACTACATGAAAGTGAGTGCCTGTTTAAATTTTGCATCTTAGGATTTTGGCTTGCCTCACCTCAGTCCCAGCTCTACTAATGCTTAATAGTTCTTTTTGCTGTACATGCATCTGCTTACTAAAATTCGGCACCTTTACAACTTCCAAAGAAATGCAATGTTAAAAAAAACAGTTTTAAACATTCAGAGACTAAAACTTTTTTGCAAAGAGCAACAGTATATAATTATACATGCTCTTATTGAGTTTGTATATTGTTATACAATTTACCTCCCAGGAGATTCCACTAAAAGCAGAAACTTACCTTCCCATTCTGTTGGAATATCCCCTATTTCATAGTCTACTTCTTTTTTATTTGCTGCTTCTACAATTCTCTTCTCTCGAATAGTTTGTCCTGTAAGACAAAAGTCATTAATACATTTTTAAACGAACCTATGATACAGTAGTTACTACAATTAATCTTTTAATATTGCATAATCCCTTATATGGTTAAAGAATTAAATTAACAGGAAAAAGAGAATAGATTTCATTTTGAATTAGGTATATTACAAAAGGCAAATTCTAAACTACTGCAAAAATTTGTAATTATTTACCACAGCATACAAAAATTAATGGTAGGCCAGCTGCAGTGGCTCATGCCTGTAATCCCAGCAATTTGGGAGGCCAAGGCAGGGGGATCGCCTGAGCTCAGGGGTTCGAGATCAACCTGGGCAACATGGTGAAACCCCATCTCTACTAAAATACAAAAAATTAGCCAGGCATGGTGGCACACACCTGTAGTCCCAGCTACTCTACTAAGGAGGCTGAAGCACAAGAATCGCTTGAGCCCAGGAGGCAAGGGCTTCAGTGAACCGAGATCGTGCCACTGCACTCCAGCTTGGGCTACAGAGTGAGACTCCATCTCAAAAAATAAATTAATTAATTAATCTAGATTTAATGTACAGAAAAAGAGCAAAAAAAAATAATAATAATCCTATAGAGCACTAATGGCCAATAAAAAATATTTTAATAATCAATAGCAAGTTCAATTCCTTCTGACTTACATGGATATCTTACAGGTAGCAATGGCTGCTGCAATTACCCAAGAAAATCAATATTCATGGCTGTTACTAAGTATGTAATGAACCACAAGACCCTGCAACCACCCTGTCCCTAATACACTGGCAAACCCAAGGGAAACCAAGCCATGGGTTGAATTCTGTGGCCCATGTTAATCACTGGCTCTTAAGGGAATTTAAAAGAAGAATAACAAAACTGGTCATTGGTTTGGTTATGGCTATGGTAGACTGAAGGTGAGCACTTACAAGCTTCTAAGTTCATATGTTACTGTTAGAGTCACATTGAGAGACCAACTGCTGCTGTTTTGTCTTCCTTTGATCTTTTATCTTAATTTCAAAGTCTATGGTTCTTCAGATGAGAGATAAATATCTGGAGTGGAATAGTAGCAATGCAGAAACATGAAAGCAGAGAGAACAGTAAAATAAAAGTTGGTGAGAATTCAAGAATGTAATGAGAATGCCTATTGCTTATATTTCTCAGTAAAAGTTGATTAGTACATATTTTAAGTTTATACAGAAGGCATAAAACTATTTGTTATTTTGTCTTGTGTTTTCAGAAAGTCTTCATTATATCTTTCAAAACAGCTTTGTCAAAATGGTTGCTTCACATGTTTCTTTCTCATTGAAACTTTGAGCCTGGGGAAACCAGGTAGGCTTTCTACTTCCTACTATTTAACAAGTGTGCCTGCCTACTCCGGGGAATGTGAGCTGAGACAGAGAAGTCATCAGTGAGGAATGACAAAGGGAGCAGCATGGCTTAACAGTGATCAGACCAGCCAGGGAGAGAAATTTGGACCTTACAAAATAGTCCTTTCTCTTACCACTCCTAAGCCAATCTTACACTATGCTAAATATACTGACTTCATAAATCAACCTTGATGCCTACAAATCTCTCTCCTACACTACCTGAGATTCTATTAACTATAAATTCCTTTAAGTGTGGACAGGAAACTCCTGGAAGTGACAGTACAGGAGAAAGAAAGACATAAAAGGAAAGCCTGAGAAGACTGAATGGCTGGTTTTATTTCTTCCATCTTAGTAATATTAAGTGAAAGGCTGGGAGTTCATAGACAACCCATTAATGGCTAATAAACCTTAAGTATGTGGTCAGGAAGTTCTGTAAGGTCATTTAATTAGGCTGATTTCATTCTAATGCAGAGGTTCCCCAAGTTCTACAAAGAGGAGTTACCTTTTGCTTATCTTATCCAGTAAATTTTCAGTAGGATAAAGGACTGATAGTAAAAGTTGTAGGAACAAGGATTAGGGTACAAGGAGCATACAACAATGACAACTGCATTTCTCTCATAGTAAGGCTCAATATATGTACATGTATTTTTACTAAAACGCTATTTACATTCACATATATAAATACATCATAACAAATTACTATAAATTTAGCATTTATAATTTAGCATACATTAAAGTATACTTATATGACAATGTTCAAAATGTGTTAATCAAATACCTATGTCTTCAAATAGTCCTTATCTAATTACCGAAATGTAAGAATATCTTTCTGGAGTAACAGTTATAGAGAGGAAAACTATTGTTTAAAATAAAACTGCAAATACATGGGATCCTCAAAGTACATGTGTGGTCTATAAGGTTTTAAATGTACATCAATAAAGTTTAGCACATGGGGAGAGGATAGACAGGTCTATAGTTCTCAGTAGCACTACTAAATGCATATATATTACAGGCATATCTGCAACAAAAAAATTAACTTTCTATTCCTACTCTTAGGTCTCTCAACTTCATGTAAGGTCTCCCAGGGATTTAAAAAATCAAAAGTTATACCTATTTGTTTGTGTGTATGCATGTGTGTATGGAAACACAGGAAGAGTAATTAATGAGCTAGTTTAATTTCAGGACAATCACTGAATAAACCTTTGTTTAGAAATAGGTGAAATAAAGATTTTTTTTAAAAAGTATACATCTTTAGTAATATAAAATAAAGCTATTAGCTTATTAAATAAATTCTTTATAATCAGATATGTTTATCTCCTCAATAAATTACTGTAAAACTACTCCCTTTTTTTGGAATAAATACTACTTGTTCAATTTTTATGAATTGGGCATGGAATTTATGCCTCCCACTGAGTAAGGAATTAGGTACAAACTGTACACTTACTTATACTAATATGCTTTCATGCAATATTTGTAAAGACAACTCTATTTATCATAGCAAAAAAATGTCCATCCTAGTGAATAGAGCAAATTTAAGTACCTGATCAAGTGTCAAAATTTTAGGATCTAATTTACATTTAAAAATTAAGTTGGTAACAAAAACATTTAATCCAATATTTGTATAGGTTCAATAAGTCCTAATACAACAAAAATAATTGACATTGGTGGACTCAATGAGTATTATTAAGTAAAAGAGTACATAGTTGTTTTATTTAATATTAAACAATATTATATTTAATTGAAACACAGATTTGAATTCAGGAAGGTAGTAATGGTCAACAATCTATGGATTTAAAGACTGTAGATATAACAGTATATTTTTCCAAACTTTAAAAACTTTAAAGCTGGTTGCTGTTGAGATAATTGCCCTAGGAGGATGGCAGATTTCCTATTTCTTTGTTTAGAAATATATGGAGGTCATTTAGTTTTTAAAAAAAGAAAGAAAGGAAGGAAGATTAAAAAAAAAAAAAGGTGAGATCCCGAAGCATATTGTAGATGACAGGGATTTAGGTAAAAGACAGATTTCACCTGTTCTACTGAGCTTCTGGGATAGCATACGAGCATCCTGGACACAGACATGGGAAGGAGCCTCTAGAGCAGAATCCTAAACTTCAGCCTTTCAAGTACCATCTTTGCAATTTTTGCATACTTTAGAGTACTATATCTTAATATTTTTCTTTACAGTAATTTGCATTTTTCTTCAATACTCATTTTTACCTTACTCTAAAAAATATTCTTGTAATCACTGACTTAATGTGCTAGTTGTGTTTTTTGCTCACCCATAAAAATAGATTTAAAAAATTTAAAGGGTTGTCTCTGTGTCATCTAAAATCACCTTATAGACCACACTTGGGAAACCACACTGCAGACCACGTTGGTTTGTAGAGACAGGCCCAGCCACACATACGGTGATACAGGGCATAGAAACCAATATAACCAGTAGGAAATTTCTATGGACAGGGAATGGCTGTTGAATATCGAAGTCTTGGATTATGTTTACCCTTGATTTAAAAAAATCCTATAGTTCACAACAATGTTTTGTTAGGTTTGAAGGAAGAAGGGAGAGGTCCTAGATTTCCAGAAAGAGTCAGGGGAAGAAAAAAAAAAAAAAAGCACTAATATTTATGGCATGTTTACCATGTGCCAGACATTGAACTAAGTTTTAGCTCTGCATGAGTAATTTCATTTAAGCTTTACAATGCCATGAGGTACTATTATTACTTCATTTTAATAAATAATTTATATATTTCATTTATAAAGAGATTGAGGCTTAAGAGAACTTAAGACATTTACTTGCTAGCAAACAGAAATCAGGATTTGAACATGGGTCTTTTAACTCCAGATCCTAGACACTTAACCACTAAGATATGCTGCTAGACTTTCAGATGACTACAAATGTTACATCTACAAATTGACTACATTTCAGTAGGTAAAATATAAGGGCTAAGCTAAAAGCAAAAGTTACTGCCATTTCTTAAAAGATTAAAAATCACCATTTCTTTCCAAAAAAGAAAAACCACTGCTTTTCATTGAGGCATTTCAGAATGCAGAAAACATATCATAAATCACTTAACTTAATCCTAGTAATGGATTCATTAAAACTTCGCTGAAGAAAATCTGGAAAATACCAAAAAGTAGAAAAAAATAAAAATGACCTGTAAGCGTGTGACTCAAAATATCGTTATTAACATGTTATTCTGTTCCCTTCAGTCTATTATAACTAATAGATTATAAATACACAAACACATACACATGTGCACATGTATTTATGAGATTAAAATTGTACCTATAGCCTTTTCCCTACCACATGGAAAATATGAAGCTTTTCATGTCATTGTTCCATAACTTAAAAAGGAAAATCAATATTCAGTTTCTGAACTTATTCTGACATTCTGAGGAAAAAGAAATTTCTTGTAAAAGTGTGTTAATAACTTTTTTTTGTTCAACTGTGTTTAAAATGTGAAGATAAAAGTAAAAAAGATTGCCTTCTTAAGCATAGGCAGTAAAGCAAGTTAAAAAATACTAAAAATGAAAATTTATATCAATTAAAGATATGTATCAGATACGCCATACAAAGGAAGTTGTACAAATTAACTTCAAGATCAGGGAGAAAGAAAGAGGTAAAGTATAGTGATCCATACATTCTTTATGTTAACATGTAATAGATTTATTAGTGATATTTTAAAACGAATTAATAAACACTTAAAAATTCGCACTTTATGTATTTAAAATAAATTTCATTGTATATATTTAAGGGATATAACATGATGTTCTGGGATATGAATAGACAGTAAAAAGGTTACTAGAGTGAAGCAAATTAAAATATACATCATCTCACAGTTATCCCTTTTTGTGTGTGGCAAGAGCAACCAAAATCTACTCATTTAGCATGAATCCCACACACAGTACAATTTTATTACCAACAGTTCTCATGAACATTAGATCTCTAGATTTGTTCACCTTACATATCTGCTACTCTGTATCCTTTGACATACATCTCCCTACTTCTCCCAACCACCCCTTCATGTCCCAGGTAACCACTGTTTTGTTGCTGATCTCTGTATACAATCAGCCCTCTGAATCCATGGGTTCTGCATTCGCAGATTCAATCGACTACCACTGAAAATATATGGGGAAAAAAATGATAAAATAACAACACAACAATAAAATGCAAATTAAAAAATACAGTATAACAACTATTTACATACCGTTTAGACTATATTTGGTATTATAAGTAATTTAGGGATAATTTAAAGATACAGAAGTATGTGGATAGGTTATATACAAATACTATGCCATGTTATATAAGTGAATTGATCATCCGCAGATTTTTCATAAAAATTTTTTGATCAAAAACTAGTTGACCATACATGTTTAGACTGATTTTTAGGCTCTCTATTCTGTTCCACTGATCTACGTGCCTATTTTTATGCCAGTATCATACTGTTTTGATTATTATAGCTCTGTAATAAAACTTTAGATCAGAAAGTAAGTGTTTATTAATTTTAAATCAAAGTTGCTTCCAAGTCTGTTTTCCTTTCTCAGAATTGTTTTGGCTCTTTGAGGTCTTTTATGGTTCTATACAAACTTTAGGATTGTTTTCCTATATCTGTATAGAATACCATTGGAATTTTGATAGAGATTATGTTACATATGTATACTGGTTTGGGTACTATGAACATTCTAACAATATTAATTCTTCTGATCCATGAGCATGGGATATCCTTCCATTTATCTGTGTTTCCTTTAATTTCTCTCATCAATGTTTTATAGTTTTTGGTGTACAGATTTTTCACTTCCTTGCTTAAATTTATTCCTTAGTATCTTATGTTATTTAATGCTGTCATAAATGGGATGGTTTCTTGATATCTTTTTCAGTTAGGTTGTGTATTAAAATGCTAATTTTTGTATGTTGATTTTTTGTATGCTAATTTTTGTATCCCGTAACTTTGCTGAATTCATTTATTCTAACGGGTTTTTTATTTTTGCTAAAATCTTTAAAATTTTTTTATTTATAGGATCATGTTTTCTACAAATAGAGATAATTCTGCCTCTTTTTTGATTTGGATGGCTTTTATTTCTTTTTCTTATCTGATTGATCTTGCTAGTACTTCTAGTACTACGCTGAATAGAAGTGGTAAGAGTGTGTGTCCTTGCCTTGCACCAGATCTTAGTGAAAACATTTTCAGTTTTTCCCCATGGATTATGTTAACTGTGTGTTTTTAATAAATGGCTTTTATTACATTGAGAAACTTCCCTTCTGTAACTAAACTGTTGAGAACTTTTATCAAGAAAAAATATCAGACTTTGTCGAAATCTTTTTCTGCAGTAATTCAGATGATCATGTAGTTTTTATCTTTCATTCTGTTGATGTGATGTGTCACATTGATTTGTGTATGTTAAACCAGTCTTGCATGCCAGCAATCTCCCCGCTTGGTCCTGGTGTATACACTTTTTGATGTGTTGTTGGATTTTGTTTGCTAATATTTTATTGAAGATTTTTGCACCAACGTTCATCAGAAAGATTGGCCTGTAGTTCTTTTGATGTCTTTGTCTGGCTTAAGTATCAAGGTAATGCTGACCTCATAAAATATGTTTAGAAGTATTCTCTGTAGCTCTATTTTTCAGAGGAGTTTAAGAAGTATTGGTATTAACTCTTCTTTGACTGTGTGGTAGAATTCAGCTGTAAAGTCATTTGGTGTTTGGCTTTTCTTTGTTGGGAGGTTTTCTATTACTTCTTTAATGTCTTTATTAGTTATTGGTCTATTCATGCTTTCTATTTCTTCCTGACTAAATCTTGGTAGGTTGTATTTTTCTAGGAATTCATCCATTTCCTCTAGGTTATCCAATTTGATGGCATATACTTGTACATAATAGTCCTGTATGACCTTTTTATTTCTGAGGCATCTGTTATAATTTCATCACATTCATTTTTTATTTTGTTTGAATTTTTTTTCTTAGACTGATTAAGGGTTTGTAAATTTTGTTTTTCAAAAAACCAACTCTTTGTTTTATTGATTCTTTCTGTGTTTTTTCTTTTGTTCCCTATTTGATTTATTTCTGTTCTTAATTTTATTATTTCCTTCCTTCTGCTTATTTGGGGTTTAGTTTGTTCTTTTCCTGGTTCCTTGAGGTGTAATGTTAGACTATTTATTTGAAATCTTTCTTCTTTTTAACATAGGCATTAATTGCTATAATGTCCCTCTTAGAAATGCATTTGCTGCATCCCATGTTTTGGTATGCTGTGCTGCCACTGCCATTTGTCTCAAGACATTTAAGAAATTTCTCTTTTGATTTATTCTTTGACCCACTGGTCATTCAGGAACAAATTTTTAAATTTCCACATATTTGTTAATTTTCCAAGGTTCCTCCTGCTACTGATTTATAGTTTCATATAACAGGAGTTTGAAACAATACTAGATATATGGTCAATCTTCTTTTGTGGCCTAACACAGGGTCTGTCCTAAAGAATGTTCTATGCATGTGTGCTACAGCAAAATGTGTATTCTGTTGTTGTTGGATGCAAAGTTCTGAATATGTCTGTCAGTTCCAATTGGTCAACAGTACAATTCAAGTCCAGTATTTCCTTATTAATTCTCTGTCTGATTACCCATTTTTGAATGTGGGATACTAAAGTCTGCTACTATTGTAGTATTGCTATCTATTTCTCCCTTCATGTTCATTAATATTTGCTTAATGTATTTAGGTGATCCAATGTTGGGTACATATAGATTTACAATGGTTATGTCCTCTTCATGAATTGACCCTTTTATCATTAACTAATGACCTTCTTTGTTTCTTGCAATAGTTTTTCACTTGAAGTCTATTTTATTATATGTAAGTATAGCCATGCTTGGTTTCTTCTGACCTCTTGTAGGCAACATATAGTTGGATCTTGTTTTTCTTTTTAACTCCATCTAACCATTCTATCACTTTTGATTGGAAAATTTAATCCATTTACATTCAAGTTCATTACTGATAAATAAGTACTTACTACTGTCATTTTGCTATTTGTTTTCTGGTTGTTTTGCAGTTCCTTTGTTCTTTTCTTCCTCTTTTTGCCTATCTTTATGATTTCACAATTTTCTGTAGCTGAGCTTTGATTCATTTCTCTTTATCATTCATGTATCTGCTGGAGTTTTTTGTTTTGTGGTCAGAATGAAGCTTAAATAACATATTTCATAGTTATAATCTACTATTGTAAGCTGATAATTACTCAACATCTGATGCATACAAAAACACTGGACTTTTACCCTCCCCACCAATTTACATTTTTGATACCACAGTCTACATCATTTTGTATTTTGTATTCCTTAACAACTTACTGTAGCTTTAATTATTTCTGATAGTTTTGACTTTTTTGTTTGTTTTTTTTGAGACAGGGTCTTGTTCTATCACCCAGACTCCTGGCTGGAGTGCAGTGGCATGAACATGGCTAACTGCAGACTCAACCTCCCTGGCTCAAGTGATCCTCCTGCCTCAGCCTCCAGAGTAGCTGGGATTACCCAGATAAGGTTTTTTTGTTTTTGTTTTTTTTTTTTTTTTTTTTTTTACTTTTTTGAAGATACATGATCTTACCATGTCGTCCAGGCTGATCCCAAACTCCTGGACTCAAGCAATCCTCCCATTTAGCCTCCCAAACTGCTGAGATTTCACGCATGAGCCACCATGCCTAACCTAGTTTTGACTTTTAACCTTTATACTGGAGATTAGTATGATTTACACACTACCTTTACAGTACTAAAGTATTCTGGATTTACTATTTGCTTCTATCAGTGGTTTTTATACTTTCACATGTTTTCATGATAGTAATTATCATCCTTTTGTTTCTGCCTGAAGAATTCCCTTAAGTGTGTCTTGTAAGGAAGGACTAGCAGTAATGGATTCCCTTGGCTTTTGCTTCTCTGTAAAAGACTGTTTCTCTTTCATTTCTGAAGAACAGCTTTGTTGGGTATAGTATTCTTAACTGTCAGTTTATTTCTTTGGATATATCTTTGAATATATCTTTCCAGTCTCTCTTGGCCTGCAAGGTTTCTGCTGAGAAATCTGCTGACAGTCTAATGGAGATTCCTTAATATGTGACTTGAGGCTTTTTTCTTGCTTCTTTTACAATTCTGTTTTTGACTTTTGATAGTTTGATTATAATGTGCTTCAAAGAGGATCTCTTTGGGTTCAATCTATTTGGGGAGCTCTGAGCTTCATGGATCTGGATATCCGTATCTCTCCCAAGACTTGACAAGTTTTCTGCGATTACTTCATTAAATAAGCTTTTTGTCCCCTTCTCTGTCTCTTCTCCCCTAAGTGCATTTCTCCCATTGTGTATTTTTTTTTTCTTAATGGTGTCTCATAAGTCTTATAGGCAGTCTTCACTCTTTTTCATTCTTTTTTCTTTTTTCCTCTGAGTCATTCCAACAGACCTATCTTCAGATTCACAGATATCTTTCTCCTGCTTGATTGATCTAGCCTGCTGTTGGAACCCACAATTGTATCTTTAATTTCATTGGTTGAATTCTTCAGCTCCAAGATTTCTGTTTTGTTCATTTTTATGATATCTATCTACATTGAATTTCTCATTCAGATCATAAACTGTTTTCTGTCTTCACTGAATTGCCTATTTGCACTGTCTTGTTTCTTAATTACTTTCCTCAGGTTCATTATTTTGAATTTCTTTTAGATAATTAGTAAACTTCAATTTCTTTGGGGTCAGTTACTGAAGAATTATTTTGTTTCTGTAGTGGTGTCATATTTCCTTGCTTTTCCATGTTTCTTGTGTATCTGTGTTGATATCTACACATCTGCTGGTACAGTCACCTTTTCCAAACTTTACAGAGTGGTTTCTGTAGGTGAAGACTTTCACATGTAGATGGGACCAAGGATGCCACCAGATAAGTAGAATATGGTGGCTCTGATTCTATGTCACCACAGTGATGTGATGCCATGCAGCATCTTCAGCAGTGACCAATGTTAGTAATAACTTCAGGTGCCTCCATGGTCTAGGCCTCAGGAGTTTGTGCTACTGACTGTAGCAGTGTAGGTTATTAGGGCACAGGTTTTAGGAATCCTCTCATTCTTGTTATCCTCACAGTGGTGAGTCTTAGCTTAGGGGATCTCTCTCAGTGTCAGATCTGACATGGCTCACAGGCAGAAAAGGCAGCACTGGGATCCAGAGCACAGATGCTCAGAGTATCTGGAGAGCTGGGTTCCTCAGCTCAAGGTCTTTCAAAACTACTGTAGCACCTGGGATCTGAGGTATAGGTTCACTCTCAAAGGCACAAGTGAATGTAATTTTCTCACTAACCCATGGTCTACTGCTTTGAGGCATACTAGCATCTTGGGCCCAAGGGGCTGAGATATAGCTATGGTTCTGACCCTTTAGTTTTATTATAAAAAATATCAATACATATTCCATAAACAAAGTTCCCTCAATAATTATGAGGAGTCTAAAGGAATTCTGAAACCAAAATGTCTGAGCACTATATATACCACTGGAAAAAAAAACAACAAAACAGGAATTTATAAAGCCACAGCACTAAACAATATAGATAAATAGATGAACATAAAAATTGGAGAGATAAAAGGGCTCCTGCTTACCATGATGATGAATAGCAAATGTGGAACACGTACCAGAGTTGGAAAATCATCATTTTCTAACTATCATGACTAATTCTGGTAAAAATTACTAATGGAAAGGAATTGTTTTTATTTAGGTTTCCCTTTCTTCTGCATATAGTGTTCTTACACATTTGAAAGCTGCACAAGCTATTATTTAAAGGATGGTTAGAAATAAGATTTCTAATATTACTCCTTACAAACACTGCCCTCCTAGAGTTTCAGTGACCCTGTAGGTGAGTATGACTCTTGAAGGTGTCTGTGGAAGGAGACACCAAAGGCATCTCTCCTTTCCTGGGTCACTATTCCTTTCCTAATCCATTCACACAGGCCAGGAGAGATATTTGGGCAGCCTTTAATCTTTACATTTCAGAATTTCAGAGGTCATAAAATAAGACACTGGAGGAGGGATTTTCTTCCACTAGTACCAGATCAAAGGTAGATAGCTACAGAGCTGTAACCCACAAGCATATGTAATCCTTGGTAATAGTTTTCAACCAGTTGTCTACTTCTAGCCTGATATTTTACATTGATGGGGTAGCATGAGGAGAGATGAGTGGAATTTGGAGGTGACTTCAGGGTTGAAAGAGAGGTTCAGCTGAGTGAGGTGACACACTTCTGAGATAGTTGTTCCCTTGTATATAAGCAAGCTTCAGGCTTTTGATGCCTGACAGGAGCCCCTGGGTTGGAGGAATGGTGATCAAATAGGTAGGACAACCAGAATAAGATCCTTATAGTCTGACTGATGTCTGTCCTTTTATAGCAGTGGCAGCAAACAGTACAACCAGGGTGATAATTCTAAATCAGTTTGCTGACTAGTGGTGATGTATTCTGCATACAAAAGGAGGTTTAGAAGTATCAGTGCATAATGTATGAAAGTGAGAACTACTGAAAGCCAAGCACCACACTACATATATTAGGTTTGTGGGCTTTCAAACTTTGTTATTCTGAACCATTGCAAATAAAATGAACATAAATTAAGAGCACTAAAATAGGAATTCTTATACTGAAAGCCATTTTTACATATGACTTAAAGCTCAATTTGACTAAAGTTACTCAGATGCAGCATCTATTTATTAAGAGCTTGCTGTTCACCAAGCAGTGTTTAGGTTCCTTTCATGTTTTATCTTTTATCTTTAAAACAATGTTCTATGGATGAGAAAAAAACAAAAGGCATAGGGTAGTTAACTTATCCAAATGTTCACAGCTGATTAAAGTAGTATAGCTAGCATTTGAACCTAAGCATTTCTATGACTCCAAGCATAAGCTCTTTCTATTTAAGATTTTAAAATTAGCATTTATAAAGCTTGCATATAGTATTATTACAGATACCCAATTAAAAACTAACATCTTATTCATGACTATCATAAGCTATTATACCTCACAGTAATTAAAGGAGGCATTCCAGCTTAAAAATGTGATGATTCTATAATCTGACATGTCCTACATATACTTATGTGAACATGGAAGACTATCTCCACAGATAATATTTTTAAAGCAATTATAGAAGTCTTATAGATAAGCTTTCAGAATTTTTAAGACTGCCAACTAGTTCAATGGATTACCTAAAATCTTATTAGCTTCCTCATATTTACAAGTGCCCTATAAGGAATCTCAAATTGTTCTATCACAGAAAATCCAACATTACATCAAAATGCTTGCTTATTCTGAAATGCTTTACATAATATGATTTAGCCCTTCAGATCTGGAAAGATAAAAGGTCTTAAACTACACCCAGAAAGATGGCAGAACATTCCAAGTAACCTATTTCCTATATTGTGAAAATGTCTTGTGGCAAGTTTATAGCACATCAATATTCTGTTGAAACTGGACTTCATTAATGAATTTTTTTAAAGTCACAAATAACATTTCAATCTGAAAATACATAAGAATATCATAATTTTAAAAAAAGGTTAACCTATTGTAAATGTGTGTTTGTGCTTTGCACAAGGACAATAAACTCTTATTGACTGTTAATTTTTAAAAGTTCCATGACAGCACTATATTCAAACAAAACTTTAAACTTTTAAAAACATCTGTAATTCAGCCAACAAATATACACTGAATAGTCTATTGCATTAATCTAAGAAGATTTATAATTAAAAGTTAAGTAGGTTTTCTGATTATATTCCCAAATCAAACATCTAAGTCTTAGAAATGCCTTTACTTTATTTACTTCCTTTCCATTTACTGTGGAAATCATACATCAAAAACTGTTTTTAAAAACAAAGAAATAACACTTGAATATTATGTTGAAAAATCATTTATTTTCCAAACTGAAAGGAATTTTTGATCTGCTGAAAAAGCACAGTTACAATTACACCTGATCTACTCTCCAAAAGAAGGTAACCATTCAAACAAAAAATATAAATGATGAATGCATGACTATTTAGTACATGTAATAATGTGCTCACTATGAAGAGCTGAAAGAAGCAGCCATTTCAGGTTTTGATTGACGTGTAGGAATCAACTTTTGAAGGTACTTCATTCACTTAATACATTCAATATTTTTTATAAAGCTAAATTGTCTCCAATGTATGAAGTATATTCATAACTGAAAGTGTGAACATTTAACAAAATGTCAGAAAAATGAATATTAGGTGATTCTGCTATGAATATATCTAAATTATAACATGAGTTAACATGTCTTAAATACACACAAAAAGAAGGAAAAAAGGCGGGTATGAAACTTTTTTTTTTTTTTTTTTGAGACGGAGTCTCGCTCTGTCGCCAAGGCTGGAGTGCTGTGGCCGGATCTCAGCTCACTGCAAACTCCGCCTCCCGGGTTCACGCCATTCTCCTGCCTCAGCCTCCCGAGTAGCTGGGACTACAGGCGCCCGCCACCTCGCCCGGCTAATTTTTTGTATTTTTTAGTAGAGACGGGGTTTCACCGTGTTAGCCAGGATGGTCTCGATCTCCTGACCTCGTGATCCGCCCGTCTCGGCCTCCCAAACTGCTGGGATTACAGGCTTGCGCCACCGCGCCCGGCCTGAAACTCTTTTTAGCTAAATTAAATAGGCTTTAAGACATTATACAAGAATTTCAAGTTTTAACAAAACTGTTTTACAGTAAGAGGACATTTATGAATGTGATTGGAAATCTTATTTTATAGTGACTCAAGCAAACAAATTCCAATCTAGTACACCCTTGATATAAAAAAAATAAAAAGAATATTTTCTTTCAAAATTAGTAAATATTCATAGTGTGGTATAAAATAATGTAATCAAGTATTTCATTTTCACTTTGAAAATCTAATTTGAACACCTGGGGTTTTCAGTATACAGGTAAAAAGACAAATGGAAGGAAATCACTAAAAATTAATGCAAATATTACTAGAATTTAGAGAATTATAAAATTTTAGTATGTGTAAAGCTTGGGCCAAGCCCAAACTTTATTTTCAGATTTGAAATGTAGCAGATACAGTTGATTATGTGATTGATTTCTAGACCCAAATGGTTTCATAGAAATCAAGTACTTGGTCATTAATCACAGACTATAAAAGAGTCAGAGACCATACTGTTATCTACTGTTACTGATTCACAGAATATGTGGCAGTTTTAAATATGAATAATTCAATAAAAATAAATAGAGTATATTTTGTGGTACACTAGCTCTCAATTTAAAAAAATTATATTTATTAATCCATGAAATTACTAATACCCTTCATTAATCTATTTAATTTAGCCACCAGGCACCACTGATCATTAATAAATAGAAACATATTCTGATATAGAAGGAGACCACATAATCATCTGATGAAACGTGATAGTTATCAAGTTAACAGGAACTACACTAGTATTTGTGAACCAGATCCCCAAGTTCAAAAATTGGGTTTAGTTGGTAAAAGGCTGGGGTGCCAATAATTTTCAAACTTTTGTCTTTTAAAATATCTTCTTTAGAGGTTCAATTTATAAAATTGTTCAAGCAGAGCCTTTCTGATTGAGGGAGGGGTCCAGAGAACCACCCACCTTTTCTCCCCTCCCCTTACATGTAGTTACCTCCTCACACTCCTAGGATTCTAAAACGTCCTGTGCAAATCACCCATTCAGACCAAGTATTGTACTTCTGAGCTTCCCCAGTCCATCTATGAATATATATATTCATTTACTAAACAAAATCAAGATCTTGCCAATGGGCAGAAAGACCACCATACATTTACTTCTTTCCCTATACTATTCTTCATTTAGTTAGTCAAGCAATCTTTCACAAACTACTGAGTAACTGGGAGTAAGATAATGTAGGATTTTCCCTACAGTCCTGTTCTCCAAGAACATGTAAAGCCTACTTCAGCTGTGAATCTATGATTTAAAGCTGGAACTTGATTTAAAGCTTGCTTCCAGTGTTCAGAAAGGATGAGTTCAGTGAGAAGTCATTTTCTCACCTTGGAATAAGAAGTGCTTAGGAAAAGACAAAGTCTGAATAGCAAGAGGGAAAAACAACTCTCCAATTCACTTGTCATCAAGGAAGCAGGCCTTCACTGGGGAGGCATTTTTATACTTTTGAGTTCCCAAAACTGCAGGCTGCTTTAAAGGAGAATATTTAGGTAGTCTGAGGCCAATTACCAGCAGTAAAAGGAAAGACAGGATAGAAAATTTCAGCAAGAAAAAAATTTATATAGCACCATATATATACACACACCTACACGTATACATATACATATATATGTACATGTATATATACATACATATATAGATATACATATATGTGTGTGTGTGTGTGTGTGTGTATATATATCTTTTTTTTTTTTTTGACACGAAGTCTCATTCTGTTGCCCAGGCTGGAGTGCAATGGCGTGATCTCAGCTCACTGCAATCTTGGCCTCCTGGGTTCAAGCGATTCTTATGCCTCAGTCTCCCAAGTAGCTGGGGATTACAGGCACATGCCACCATGCCCAGCTAATTTTTGTATTTTTAGTAGAGACAGGGTTTCACTATGTTGGCCAGGTTGGTTTTGAACTGCCAACATCAGGTGATCTGCCCGCTTCTGCCTCCCAAAGTGCTGAGATTACAGGTGTGGGCCACCGTACCAGGCCATAGCATCATATGATTTTAGTCATCAGTTTAAACTCTTCCTATGACAAACTTTACCCTGGCTAATAACTAACAAAATTGGATGACATGAATTTTACCTTTGTTCTCTATTTTAGTTTGCTGGTAGAAAGATATGCTAATAAGCTGTGATTGCACCAAAAGGCAGGCTGTAGAAGCATGAAAAAGTTGATTCCATTTTGCTTGTGAAGGCTGCAAAAATCTTGCTATTTTTACCTACTTATTCATTATTTCTCAATGATGCTCAAAAAAGATAAACACTACAGTCACTAAGAGTAAGATTTGCAACATGGCATTACTTTAAGATGGGGGTCTTCAAAAATAGAGTACATATAAAAGTGGAGCCTGCCTCTCTACTCAAGGATGTACTGGTAGCCCATGCCCAGATATTTACCTACAAAAGAATAAAATAATTGGAGTTGAACAATTCTTTATTCTTAGTAGCAAATGACAAAGCTTAACATTTTTTCCCTATTTCTTGCTACTTTCCTATAAGCTTCCAGATTCTGAAGATCATGTAATTTAGGCTAATTTAGCAATGTATCAATAATATTATGTTAACTTGGCTTAATGTTATCTGACTCATTTACATGAGAAGACATATTTATTGAGCAACAATTAAGTATATATTATTAGACACTTTATTTTTATTTTCTTGTTTAATTCTCACAACTATCTTCACTTTTATAATTGAGGAGACTAAAGCTTAAAGAAAACTGAATGGATGAGGAAAGGTGTCTTGAATTACTTTTAATTTTTACATGGAAATTTAAGAAAATGTACTAGCATAATCACCTCTTATACTACAAAAACAGTGTCCACATATAGTCAGGTTCACGCTGCCTCCCTTTTTTTATTTCTGCCTCCTTTTCACCACTCATTCATAACCACTTCGCATATACTTTCCACATCCTCCCTTTGCTTTGTGCTGCAGAACAACTTAACTATTCTGTGACAATAGCACCACTTATTGGCTGGCAAAGGTATTGGAATAATCTGAAATCAGTATCTGCTTTCTTACCTTTAGAAAGATACTGCATAATTTGGGCTGTCTTTTTATTCTGCCTTTTTAATTTCAGCTGATTCACACCCACCTGAAAAAGCATTTTTCTCATGTATACGTACATCTCCTTTTTTATCTTTCATATCACCTTTCAAAAACCTGTAGAGTTACTTTACCTCTTGATTTCACTGCTGATCAACGTTTGCTAAGATGAAGCAATTAAGATGAATTGTGAATTAAAAGCAATTGGTGAATTATTCTGAAAACTGAACTACAATTTACAATGCAGTTTCTATTTTAAAATGTGTTGAATTTAAACAAGCTATATACATGAAACTTACAGGATTCAATTGATTTGTAAGTTGGGAAACTTGCCATGTTATTAAAACGTATAAAAGTATAAAGTCTTCTGGGCCGGGCGCGGTGGCTCAAGCCTGTAATCCCAGCACTTTGGGAGGCCGAGACGGGCGGATCACGAGGTCAGGAGATCGAGACCATCCTGTCTAACATGGTGAAACCCCGTCTCTACTAAAAAAATACAAAAAACTAGCCGGGCGAGGTGGCGGGCGCCTGTAGTCCCAGCTACTGGGGAGGCTGAGGCAGGAGAATGGCGTGAACCCGGGAGGCGGAACTTGCAGTGAGCTGAGATCCGGCCACTGCACTCCAGCCTGGGCGACAGAGCAAGACTCCGTCTCAAAAAAAAAAAAAAAAAAAGTCTTCTGTAGTGAGTGGCATACATGGTAAATAAAGGAATAGAATGCTAAAACAAAGCAATACTATACATATTTTCCTGCTCTTAAGAGTTAATATACATCTCCTTGTCTTGTGAAATTTGAATCTTACACTACATATAATGAAACACGCAAATATTTGTTGATAACAATAAGGTCTACTCCTATTTTTCCAGTGACCCCTTAAAGTTATACTAATGACACAAGAGACAACAGCTCTCATTATTTTAACTTTATCTCAACAATAGAAACTTACAGGATTACATCTATAACTCTAACCACTCAATGAGCTCCGTCATAAATTTTTGTTTAAAGCAATGCTCTCTACTTGGATGTCTTTATACTTCTGCTACACAGAGTTCTGTATCGTCCTGTAATACTGAGCTTAGCATCTAGTCCCTGAAATTGTCTTTATGAGTAAGGCCTATAAGTTCCTACCTGTGGGAATTTTGCATTGAAGCAGAGGAACATGTAAGATATCCCAATCAATTTGTCAGTATGAAGTCACTTTTGTTGCTGGTACCAATTAAGTAGCAAGGGGGTTTTGTTCCTTGGATTTTGCCCTGTATCTCAGTTCTAGAAATCGTTAGTGAATGCTACTGAGATTTGGTTTAATGGTGCCATCAACTGCCCAGGTGTAGACCATTTTCCTCACTGTTAGCTATTCCTGTCTCGCAAATCACCTGACCAGGAGTATTCTATTGGCTCCCTGGGACTTGGAAACCTATGGTCTGGCCTGCTTGATCAGTTTATGACATCCACCTCTTCCAGGCCTGAACTGCATTTCCTTTCAAATCTCTCAAATATTTTGATAGGTCTATTACTTTACTCATTTCCTAATTCAAAAACTACAGTTGCTTTACAATGTGAATATATTTAACAATATTAAACTGTACCCTTCAAACTAGTTAAGATGTTATATTTTCATTTTATTTTTGTTTTTTTCTAGAGACATAGTCTCACTCTGTCACCCAGGAATGAGTACAGTGGTTTGATCATGACTTACTGCAGCCTTGAGCTCCTAGGCTCTAGAAATCCTCCCACCTCAGCCTCTGGAGTAGCTAGGACTATAGGCACATGCCACCTTGCCCAGCTAAGTTTTAAATTTTTGTAGCGATGCCCAGGCTGGTCTTGAATTCCTGGCTTCAAGCAATCCTACCACCTCATATGTTTTATTTTTTACCACAATTTAAAAATTTTTTAATTATTTTTTAAAGTTCAGTTGTTTTTTTCTACTATTTCCCTCCCTGACAATGCAAACTTTCAACAAAATATATTTTATTTCAATATTTCCCTTTATTTTATATCTACACCAAGACCTTCATCCAGGTCCTTCTCATTTCATGTCTATATTAATTTTAAAAACCTAACCATATTGTATTCTGATGTCTATTCTTTATTGTTTCTTTAGGGAGCTACTCCATTCCATATGATCCCTACCTTGTCCATGGGGTTGTGTGGAACTATCACCCTTCTACTTAGAGGTAGGAATGTTAACCAAGTTTGACCCATGGTATTCTATCCTTTTAGCCACAGAAACTATTTCAGGGATGGGTACATGACCCCTGCTGGGCCAATTAAGAGTTTTCCTAGAACTTTTGATGGTGCTTCTAGGAAAAGATACTTTCTCAGCTTCTATGATCATAAGCTATAAAGACCATGTAAGACCTGGGATTGCTGGGCCATCTATTCTACTATGTGGAGAAAATCTATCTATGAATGAAACCAATTCAGAGTCATGTTATGGAGATGGTGCATATCCTGATGATATGGATCATTTGAATCTAACTCAATTTCTGTTCAGTTATATTTTCTAAAATACTGTATTAATTTGCAGTAACAAATAGACTCTAAAAAACTAAGTCGTTTAAATAATTAGAAGTGTATTTCTTTCTTATGCAACAGTGCTGGGTGAATGTTCAGGTGGGCCATGCAGCCCTTTCCACGCAGTCACTCAAGGATCCAGGCTGATGGCTATTCAGTCATTTTCAACACATGACTTCTAAGGTTTCCCTGAACACTGCCATTTCATTTAATCAGAAAGAAAAAAGGGCACCCAGGAACACATAATGGAGATCTTTATGGCCCAGGCCAATGAAGTGACTCACATTTCTTTCATTTACAATGCACTAGAGAAAACTTAGTCACATAGTCACACTTAATTTCAAATGGAGCTGCTAAAGGTAGTTTGTGTATCCACGAAGAAGGAAAAAGTAGATTTTGGTAGGAAGCTAGTGGTCTCTACCACAAATATGTTCCTGAATAAAGCCAAATCAATAAAAAGGTTGAATAACAGACACTATCATATTCGCTCCCGAAAAACTGGTTTTACTGAATTAAAAACCTGGCGAAAGACCATTACCCATGATTCAGTGTTATTACAAGAAATACTCCAGAAAACAATTTATCAAATTAATCAAAGTATGTTATCAAGAATACTTGTTCATTACATTAGTGTCTACTTATAAAAACCATTGAAAAAGTCACATCAGACATTAGCATTAAGGATAATAAAAAATAACCAATAGGCTGGGCACGGCGGCTCACGCCTGTAATCCCAACACTTTGGGAGGCCAAGGCGGGCGGATAACGAGGTGAGGAGATCAAGACCATCCTGGCTAACACGGTGAAACCCAGTTTCTACTAAAAATACAAAAAATTAGCCGGGCGTGGTGGCGGGGGCCTGTAGTTCCAACTACTCGGGAGGCTGAGGCAGGAGAATGGCGAGAACCCGGGAGGCGGAGCTTGCAGTGAGCCGAGATCGCCACTGCACTCCAGCCTGAGCGACAGAGCAAGACTCCGTCTCAAAAGAAAAAAGAGAAAATAACAAACATAATTTTTCTCTTATAGGACCAGGAAAGATTAACAACACGGACCCAGTGTTATTAAGAGTGTAGGAAAATTAACAAGCTCTTTTACTGTTTGGAATATAAATTGAGCAGTATGAGTTGTGCGACCAACTGTTTCCTTTTCTGGACTACCTACCAAGAAGCTTAGGGGTATGACCACAAGTGCCCTAGTGGGGTAATTATATAAGATTTTGTACTTTATTGCTTGGTTTTTTTTTTAAATAAGTAACATATTGTTTTTCGAATGAAAGCAAAATAATGCTACTTTATTTTTTGGAAAATAAAAAATAGTTATAGTCCTCTAAATAGTTGTTTGATTGACCTCACAGCCATTGTGAAGTTCTGACATAAAGGTTTCTCCTTTTTGAATTGGTTGCTACAAAGGTCAGAATTGCATTTGAGTCGGCTCTTAGAAAATGCATAAGTAATCAGAATTTATATTAGTGCCTCATATCTGGTTCTACTTTTTCCCCACCCTGACTTTTCATTCCTCCTTTCACTGCAATTTTATGCTTCTATCTTTATGTCCTTTCTGGAAGAAGGAAGAGAATGATCTTGTAATAGTTTTATTGTACCACAATTCTAACACTGTCCCTATACAAAACTCAATCCTACAATGCATATTTTTTTAATACAGCAAAAATCCAAACTCTTCACCTTAATGTTTATACTAATGCCTAGGTCAAACACTGCTATATATGGGAGAAAAAGAAAGAAGGCTCAAGTTGCTCATACTATAGTTCAATAATCCTAATATTTTTCCCACTGTGACTCATATCTGACAACCTAATGGCCTCACATTCCTGGAGGCATACCAAGATGTATGCTATATACAATTCTCAGCATGATAACAACTTGTCTCTTTGGCTATTACTGATCTGGGACACACTGGTGGTCTCAGGGGTCAGATGGTTAGGAACACAGATTGACTGCAATGGAGAGAGATAAGTATAACAGAGAAAATGCTGTGTGCTGTGATACCACACAGGAAAAATAAGGAACCCAGAACTGTGAAGTAAAGAGAAATGGGAAACCTTCTGTAAGAGATATCTGTCAAGTAGCAGTTAGGCGGGCAAAAGAGGAGGCTAATAGAGATTAGAAGGATCATTTTAGAAAATTAAAATTAAGAGAACAATTGGATTTTACATGGGAAAGATTATGAAAATATTTTTGGACACTTGAATATATGCTACTCCGTACCATATGTCATCTTTTCTGCGTCACTGGAAAATCAGCTAATCCATATGATAGCATTTTTTAGATAAATGAAGCCAATTCCTTTGAAAAGCAAATATTCTCAGTCTGATCATTTTAATGAAAAGAATTTAAAAATACTTTAGAGTTCTTTTTTTCCTGCCGTAGTGAACTAAACACCCTTTGTGTACTCACTTTCTCTTTGGATCACATACTAATTATAAACAAAACACAGTCCATTATGTTAAAATGGTGTCCTAATGTGACTTTTTGACTTTTAAATGATTCTTCTACATTGCAATAATGCAGATATTTCTTATTGTCAATTAGTGTTACTGCTAACTACTGTCTGTCAGCCCTTTTCCAATCTTTTACATGTAGAAAATTAAGGAAATAAATTGGTAATGAAAGGAAAACTGAGCTTGCTAAATCCCTCACCTTACATACTATACCAAGTCAGTAGTTCTAGTCTGAGCACAGTTGTATTCTGTACAAGGTTCAAAGCACATAAATTTTATGATTTTTTATTTTTTTTAAAACACCACCTTTAAAGAGATCTTGTTGGATTTTGTTTTGGCCAGTTCTCAGCCATGCTTTCCTGATTTCTCAGGCTGCCATAATCCTTACTTGAAGAGTATCATTTGCATGACAATAGAGTAGAAAAGGGTCAGTCAGTACAGTATTCAAATTTAGACTTTGACCATAATCTGTAAATGAGATTGTACATTTCAACATCATTTCCATTATAATTTTGTCTAGGTTAAGTTGAATTTAAAATACACCACTCCACCTCACAACCAGTAAGATGGCTACTATCCTTCCTACAAAAACCCCAGAATAACAAAATAACAAGTGTTGGTAAGGTTGTAAAGAAACTGGAACCCTTGTGCACTGTTGGTGGGAATGTAAAATGATGTAGTAAGGCATACAGTAAGGCAGTTTCTCAAAAAAAAACCCAAAAAATAATAGTATTACCACATTATCCAGCAATTCCACTTCTGGGTATATAACCAAAAGAATTGAAAGCAGAGTCTCAAAAAGATATTTGTATGTCCATGTGCATTGCAGCATTATTCACAATGGCCAAAAGATGGAAACAACCCAAGTGACTCTCATCAGACTATATATATCAGATTGTGTGTGTGTGTGTGTGTATATATATATATGTATATATAATTGTGTATATATAATTTAAATTGCATATTTTGTGTATATATAATTTTCATTGTGTATGTGTATATATATAAATTATACACATACAATGAAATATTATTCAGCCTTAAAAAAGGAAAGAAATTCTGATACATGCTATAATATGGATGAACCTGAGGACATTATGCTAAGTGAAATGAGCCAGACACAAAAAAGCCAAATACTGTATGTTTCTACTTATATGAGGTACTTAAGGTAGTTTAATTCATAAAGACATAAAGCAGAATGGTGGGGGAGAAGAATGAGGACTTGTTGTTTAACAGATACAGAGTTTTAGCTTTGCAAGATAAAAAGAGTTCTGGAGATTGGTTGCAAAATAATGTGAATATATTTAATACCACTGAACTACAGCCTAAGAAATGATTAAGATAGTAAATTTTATGTTATGTGTATTTTACCACAACTAAATAAAAATTCACAAACTACAGATTTTGTAACCCTGTTATAATAATTCTTCAACTTTGGGAGGGTAAAAATCCATGTCTTATTCCTTATATGGCTTTTTTGGGTCCTTTTTGAGATCCTAAATTATGTGGACTAAAAACAACTCTTACCTGTGATTTAAAAATATATTTAATAAAGAAAACTCTTTGTACCAAGTAAGGCTGGGTTTATAAAAAATTTACTATATACTCTTGGTACTTATTTATAACATTTTTAATAAAAGGTTACATCAATATATTGATTCAAATAGTATATAATTAGCAGCTATAATTCACAAGGATATAATTGATCCTTAAAATTGCCAAACTAAAATTCTATATATATATATAAAGAATACAAAACGTTAATATAATATACTGAATTTTGGACATTATTATATACTGATTTTTAAAATATATCTTGGCCCCAACAGATGACAAGGACGCATGTTTACTTCGCACGTTTCTGTCAAAAACGAGACATAACCACGCAGCCTGAAAAAGTGCACCCCATTGTGAATGTGGTTCTACCACCACTCCCCTCTCCAATCACCCATCTTAATCCACTGTGGTCAGAACCATGATGTTTGTATGGTCTCAAAGATGATATTTTCCACTGCCTGGTTGCCTTCTAGCAACAAGATGAGTAACATCTAAGTCATAGAGAGGAGTGGCGGTTCTTCACTCAAATGTCTTCAAGAAAAAAACCACAATGGTTACAGGAAGAATTCTTATTTGGATGTCAGGATTAAGATCAACTTTACTGAGACTGGGAAACAAGTTTATTGGCCCAGGTATAATGGCTTGAAGAGAGCTGCCTGGGAGATAGCTTTTGACAACACTAACCTCTCAATGCAAATCATTACACACTTCCATTATCCCTAACCTTAGGCAAATTTACTTATTCATGAAGAATCTTAATTTCATAACTCTAATGTCTCATTCTTCACTTCCTATAAAAACAAAAACCATACATGCCTTTGAAATAGTTCCAGGCATCCTACCTGATCAAAGAGTGGCCTCATTTTAAACTCAATCTCCTTTTCAAAAAGTTTAATCTCTTTGGAAGGCCGAGACAGGCGGATCACGAGGTCAGGAGATCGAGACCATCCTGGCTAACACGGTGAAACCCCGTCTCTACTAAAAATACAAAAAATTAGCTGGGCGTGGTGGCGGGCGCCTGTAGTTCCAGCTACTCGGGAGGCTGAGGCAGGAGAATGGCTTGAACCCGGGAGGCGGAGGTTGCAGTGAGCCGAGATTGCGCCACTGCACTCCAGTCTGGGTGACAGAGCGAGCAGAGCAAGACTCTGTCTCAAAAAAAAAAAAAAAAAAAAACAAAGAAAGTTTAATCTGAGTAGGCACTAACCCCAGGATACAAAAATAATCTGCCAACTGAGTTAGTTAACGAGAAATAATATGAATATTTATCTGTTTTTTCTTGATTTAAAATAGATAAACAAGCAAACATATCTCCTCAGTGAAAGCCATCCAAAGGTAATTTCCAAACTCTCCAAATTGTAAAGGGAAGAAACAGCCAAGGGAATGAATTTTCAAACTCAGTTCCAGTACACATTAGAACTTAAAAAAAGTATTAGATGCTGGGTGTTATTCAGGGACACACTTCAATTTGTGATATGAAAAAGAAATGAATTCATTTGTCAATAAGGCACTTGTGAGGGGGAAATGCGAAAAGAAACAAGTCTATCCTGATTTTTTCACCTCATGTTTATTAAATTGCTTTGGAAGTAAACTTTTCTTTGTTCTTTTATTCCATCTGCCATGAAGTAAGGACTATAAAATCATTGATAAATGGCTAGAAATGCTTTCCTTTCACTGTAATGACAGTATATACCCTTACATAAATGCCACTTTAACTCTAGGCACATACAGCATCACCAAAGTACTCCAGTTTACTCTTTTTACTTTTCCTGACCCTAATATCTCAGTAGGAAACCTTACTGGAATGAAATATGATTCTGGAAATAGCTGGGTTGATTCTGTTTTTTACTTTTGGGCTCCGTGGCAGGTTATAATCCTACCAGATAAAGACAAGAGTCTCATCACAGTTTAAATAACATGAAAGATCAGGAAGAAGAGAAGAAAATGGATGTTACAACACTGAGATCCAAGAGCAATGTGCACCTAGTGGGAACAGCCATGGCTGGTTCAGAAATTGCTGAGGTCAGCTCCTAACTCAAATACCTCTCAAGTCTCTAGAAATGGCTAATATTTCCTGGAAATGCTTTGACGCTAGCTAAGCTGACAGACAAATGCTGACAAACAAATCAACTTAGACTTTTTTTTCTTTTTTTCTTTTTCTCTGCAAAGGCAATTGGTTAGGTGCAGATTCTGGAGCAAGATCTGGCTCTGAAACTCCTATTTTTTAGTGTTACTTAACTTCCTTGTGCCTCAGTTTCCCTATATAAAAAGTAAGGATAATAAAATATGATCATAGGATAAAATTAGTTGCTATATGTAAAGTTCCAAGAATAGTATCTGGAACTTAGTAAGCATTATATGTATTAGCTTTGTACTATTAGTTTGTATTAATACTCTTTGGATGACAGAGTAGAAGGATCATCATAAGTCAGATTTTGACCACACAATGTCAAGATTATGTTTAAGACCTAGCCATTGTGCTGCTGAAGGGGAGGGGTGAGCAAGAGGAAGTCCTGATGCTCTTGAAATTCAGATTAGCCCTAGCACTTTGTAAAGCAGCCATACTTCTTCCACCTAGAAAGCTCTACTGATTGTAGGATCAAAGAAACTTTTAGAAAAGCTGGTAGAAAGATCAAAAGAGAAATAAATGTAGGTTGGCGGGGGAACAAATATGATTTTGGGCAACACTATTAACTTTCCAAGCATGGGGAGGCCCTCACTTATCTGGGGTGCAATTACAATGCAAAACAGTAGACAATATCATTATGTAGCCCAGCTTGGATCCACAAAGAATAGCATAAGTATGCATGAGTTATTTGCCAGGCATAATGAAGGGATACCTACTTTACTTTGGTCTTTAAAACTGCTTAGTCCCAAGGTTATCTTGAATTTTAATTCTGGTTCCCTCACAAAACATATGCAAATTCTTAACTTTCCCTCTTTCTCAGATGTGTTATCACTATCTAAGCCCTTCAGAAGAGATTTTATGATAGATAATATATAGCAAAATGGATATTAAGACTATGGTTAATTATAAAAGACACAACCTACCAAGACTAAATCATGGAAGAATACAAAATATGAACAGACCAGTAATGAGTCAGGAGAGTAAATCAGTAATAAAAAAGTCTCCCATCAAAGAAAAGCTCAGGACCTGACGGCTTTACTGCTGAATTCTACCAAATAATTAAAGAACTAATAGCAATCCTTCTTAAACTCTTCCAAAAAAATTCTGCACTCATTTTATGAGGCCAGCATTACCCTAATACTAAAAACCAGATAAGGATACTATAAGAAAACAAAACCACAGGCCAATCCCTGATGAATACAAATGCAAAATTCTTCAACAAAATACTAATAAACCAAATTCAGCATCATATTAAAAGGATCATTCACATGATCAAGTTGAGATTTATCCCAAGGATGTAAGAACAGTTCATTATATACAAATCAATAAATGTGATACTCCATATTCACAGAACAATGGCCCAAAACCACATAATCATCTCGGTAGATGCGGAAAAAGCATTTGACACAATTTGATATCCTTTCACTATAAAAACTCTCAACAAATTAGACATAGAAGAAATGTACCTCAACACAATAAAGGCCGTATGTGACAAGCCTACAGTTTACATCACAATGGTGAAGAGTTGAAAGCTTTTCCTCTAAGATCTGAGCAAGACAAAAATGCCCACTCTCACCACTTCTATTCAATATAATACTGGAAGTCCTAGAAAGAACAAGTAGATAAGAAAATAAATAAAAGGCATTCAAATCAGAAAGGAAGATGTTAAATTGTCTCTGTATACAGATAACAAGATCTTATATCTAAAAAATCCTAAAGTCTCCACCAAAAACCTGTTAGAACTAACAAACAAGTTCAGTAAAGTTGCAGAAAACAAAAATCAACATAAAAAATCTAGATTCAATGCAACCCTTTTCAAAATTTCAATGATAGTTTTTACTTAAATAGAAAAAACAATCTTAAATTTTGAATGGAACTACAAAAGACCCCAAAAAGCCAAGGCAATCTTGAGCAAAAAGAACAATGCGAGAGGCATTACACTATCTGATTTGAAAATCTACTACAAAGCTATAGTAATCAAAACAGCATGGTATTGGCATAAAAACAGACACAAAGAGCAATGAAACAGAAAACTGAAACCTAAAATAAAACCACTTTTACAGTCAACTGCTTTTCCACAGGCACCAAAAATCCACAATGGGGAAAAGAAAGTCTCTTCAATAAACTGGTGTTGGAAAAACTGGATATACACATGAAAAAGAATACACACCATATACAAAAGTCAACTCCAAATAAAGACTTAAATGTAAGACCTAAATGGTAAAAAATCATAGAGGCAAACAAAAAGAAAAAGCTTCTTGGCTTTGGCAGTGATGTCTTGGATATGATACCAAAAGCACAGGAAACAAAAGCAAAAATAGACAAGTAGAATTACATTGAACTAAAAAGCTTCTGCCCAGTAAAACAAACAAACTAAAAACAGAGGGAAGGTACAACCTAGAGAATGGGAGAAAATATCTGAAAACCGACACATCTCATAAGAGATTAATATCCAAAATATATAAGGAACTTATTCAACAATAAAAAAAAACCTGATTTAAAAAATAAGGAAAGGACCTAAATAGTCATTTCTTACAAGGAAACTTACAAATGGCCAACAGGTATATGAAACATATTCAAAATCACTAATAGGGAAATGCAAATTAAAACCACAATGAGATATCACCTTACACCTGTTAGAATAACTAGTATCAAAAAGGCAAAAGATAACAGGTGTTGGCAAGGATGTGGGAAAAAGCAAACTCTTGCACACTGTTGGTGGAAATGTAAATTAGTATAGGCTTTATGGAAAATAATGTGGCAGTTCCTCAAAAAGTTAAAAATAAGAGTACCAAATAATCCAGTTGTCCCACTACTGGTTATATATCCAAAGGACATGAAATCAGTATACTGAAGAGATATCTGCACTCTCATGTTTATTGCAGCACAATAGCCAAGATATGGATACAACCTAAGTGTCCATCAATGGATGTTGGATAAAGAAAATGTAATATAGATGTAGATACACACATACACACACACACACACACAGAGACATATATTCACCTTTCAAAAAGTGGCAATCCTGTCATTTACAACAACTTGGATGAACCTTGAAGACATTATGTTAAGTAAAATAAGCAGGCACAGAAAGGCAAATGCCACAAGATCTCACTTACATGTGATGTGTAAAAAGCTCAAAATCATAGAAACAGAGGTAATGGTGGGTGCCAGAAGCTGTGGGTGAGGGGTTTGGGAAGATATTGATCAAAGGGCACAAAGTTCCAGTTAGGACGAAAAAGTTCAAGAGTTTATAAATCATGATGACTTCTTAGTTTATATTAACATTAGGGATCACTCTTGGGGATGTACATTCTATGGGTCTGGATAAATTTATAATGACATGTACTCACTATTATAGTACTATGCAGAGTACTTCCACTGCACTCAAAATACTTTTGGCTTGCTTATTCATCCCTCTGTCCCTCTAGCCACTGATCATTCTTGTTTTTTTCCCCCAAGACAGAGTTTCGCTCTTGTCCCCCAGGTTGAAGTGCAGTGGCGTGATCTCAGCTCACTGCAACCCCTGCCTCCCGAGTTCAAGCGATTCTCCTGACTCACCATCCTGGGTACCTGGGATTATAGGCATGTGCCACCATGCCCGGCTAATTTTTGTATTTTTAGTAGAGACGGCATTTCACCATCTTGGCCATGCTTGTCTTGAACTCCTCACCTCAAGTGATCCGCCTGCCTTGGCCTCCCAAAGTGCCGAGATTACAGGCATGAGCCATGGCACCTGGCCAACCACTGATCTTTTTACTATCTCCACAGTTAGGCCTTTTCCAGAAGTGTCATATAAGTGGAATTATAGCCTTTTCAGATTGGCTTCTTTCCTCTGGTAATATGCATTTAGGTTTCCCCATGTTTTTGTATGGTTTGATAGCTCATTTCTTTTTAGCACTGAATAATATCCCATTGTCTCAATGAATGTAACCATTTTTAAAGTTGGTTTCTGTTTACTGGATTTTTCGTGAAACAGAATTCACCACCATAGTTTTAAAAACAGAACATTATCTATCTATGTGTCTAAATTTGGACTAATATATTCACATGGTTCAAGAATAAAGCATAAAATGGTATATAATGAAAAAACTCCCTCCTGCAGTCCCATCGGCTAAGTTTCCATCCATGCACACATACAACTGGCAACCCTTCTTTATTAGTTTATCCTTTCTCAGATTATTTTTATGCATACAAAGTCAATACAAATGTATATCTCTCTATATATATTACACACAAATACATACATACCATTTTCCCCCTTTTGTTTTTCCACAAATAGTTTATTCTACAAATTGTTCTGTACTTTTCCTTTTTACATAATAATCTAGTTGAAGTTTTTTTCATATAAATACATAGAACGTATCTTCATTATTTTTTACAGCTGTATCCATTGTGTAAATGTACCATAATTTATGGAACTGGCCCTCTAATAATGAGCATGTGAGTTTATAAAAAATTTAAATTATAATCATGGAATTATTTGTTTGTAAAGGACCAATGAATTTTGAATGAAGGTTAAATAATCTCCTATGGCTAAAACAGTGCTATCAAAGTTACTGTGCTAATTTAGGTATTTAAAATAATAGTTCTAAGTCCAAAAGTACAAATATACTCTAAAAAAGACTCTAGCATATTAGTGACAAATCTGTGTGGTCATACCTGGATTTTAAATTGGAGTTTATTATAAAAAATGTTACCCATATGATTCACTCACATATGTCAGGAAAATTGTCAGGCTTCAAGAAGCACATCTGGTTTGCCCATGACTGCAATCGGGATTTTTATATTGATTCATGGCATGTGAAAGTATCATTGGAAAGTAGAGAGAAAATAATTATTAAGTAGCCCTTAAAATCTTCACTTTCCTCTAAGACACATGGTGAACAAATGTCTGGGAAAAAATGTTACCTACCAACTAAGAACAATGACTCTTTTCTCCTTATTAGTAGAAGATAACTTGAATATCTGCCCATGGACACATAAAGATTTAACTATTACAAGTGATGCTTATTCTCCTGGTTGGATAAACTAAATGTTGCTTATAATTCATAACTTATTACTTGCAGGAACTGTAAGAGTCACATAGTTAAGTCTGCCAAGTTTTAAACTTGAGTCATTTATTCTAGTATTGGTCTATCCTCAGTAATGAGTTAAGTATTAATATTTCTTACCTACAATCTCTCTAAGACTAAGTCTCTCTTAGCCTCTAAGAATTTAAAAACCAACATTGGGAATCTTTGTGTATTAAAATTCACGAAAAAAATTGGTACAAGTGAAAAAACAACCTACAACCACCTCAAATAGTCATTAGCATCTCTTGATACTATTTCAACTCTTCAATCAAAAATATTCAAATACTTATAAAACTACTTCTAATTAAAGAGAGACAAAAAATTATACTAGTAAATGGAGAATATGTTTACATTGAGATAAGAATATTACTTGATGGTAATTTTTCATATCTCAGAAATATAGGCTATAATCCAATCTTTTAAAGTTTAAAAAATTTAAATTTGTATATATCCTCTTAGATGTTACTTCTGAATACTAGCTCTTCATAAAATACCATGTTACTTTATATTACATTTTTAAGTCTTTTTACTAAATGTTAATCTTTATAAATGATCTGTGCTTTGGATAGAATTTTGATAGTTAAGCAATTATTTTCAGCTGTGCTCTATAATATTGGAGCAAAGTTGTGACAAACTGAATATTCTCTGGATAATCCAGGTTGACAGTCCCTTAGGGATTTCATTTACTTAAAACCCACTTTGGATTTTATTTTTCATATGAATGGGACATAAACATGATACTAACAGTTATTCTACCTTTTCTAACTATAGAAACCCAAGCCTGGTAATTATCTACAATTTTTTTCCATACAAAATATCCTCAGTTATTTATACTCCAGTCTCTCTCTAATATGCATACTTAATAAAAACTAACATGTGTTCTCATGAAGAATATATTTGTGAATATTAAAAAATAAGACTATCCCACAGTTATATGCTAATAAATATTTGTGGGGTTCTGAATTAGGTATAGAACAAGTGTGACACAGTTCTGCTCTCAAGGACTTCATAGCTTGGTAAATGATACAAATTTGTAAAAAAAAAAAAAAAATAGGCAAAAAAATTATATTGTGGGAGAATGTTCAGGAATACTGGCTATTTTGGTTTCCTAGGGTTGCCATAACAAAGAACCACAAACTGGGCGACTTAAAACAACAGAAATTCATTGTCTCTGTTCTGGAGGCTAAAGTCTGAAATGAAAGTATAGGGAGGGAAGGCCCTCTGAAGGTTCTAGGGAAGAATCTTTCTTTGACTTTTCTAGTGGCTCCTGGCCTTGCTTGGCTTGTAGCTGCATTACTCCAATCTCTGCTTTCAGCTTTCTTGTGTGTGTGTCTGTGTCCTCTCCTCTTCCTATAAAGATACCAGTCATTAGATTTAGAATTGACCATAATCTGACCCCATCTTAACTGTATAGGCAAATACCCTATTTCCAAATAAGATCACACTCTGATACATTTTTTGGGGGGACACTATTCAACCCACTATATTGACCATGTATGAGGAAAAAGAACAAAAAAAATACTTGCCAGGTTGTGTAAACTTCAGGTTCAAGTGTTCAATAACTTAGCAACTTCTTAAGAAGGTCTTAAAAAGTCTTCATTTCCGTAATGGATCTGAGATGATTTAATAGAATATCCTCAAAGTTCTAAAGAGTTATTGTATCTTGATCTATAGTAATGGCTCCTTAAAATTTAGTTCATAAACTATTAAAAATAAAATAAAGTAGAGATGACTGTTCCACCCATTCCTGTTTGTCCAGCATACCTCATCAGAATTAAGGGCAATGTTTGTTTTCTTTGATGATAAATCAATGAGATGCTATGGTTCTTACTAAGCATAATTATTCATCCTTGCCAGAAAGAAGAGAAATACAGCCATAATCATTAAAACTAATGACTAGCTATCCCACCACCTGAGGAATTCTTAAAGACACCAGAGGTCCCCTAAATCACAGTTTGAGAATGATCTAAGTTTATCAGCAAAACAGAGGTTAAGTATACATTATACCATTACTTATACCATTTACTGAATAGTAGTATTTCTGTGGTAGAAAATGGTACAACTATTGATTGAGATTCAGTTTGAAATTTGGGTTTAATTATTATTTTCTAGGAAGCAGAAATATTTCTTTAAATTTTGGGATTCTGAAAAAGATAGATGTCATAGCATTCATGGTTTCTAGTTCTTTTGGAGAAGAACTATGATCTATTAGTTATATGTGCTTTATAAAACATCTGATAGATGTTCTATTCTTCAGAAACATGATTTTTTAGAAAATGAATTCTATAATATGCTTGCTACAAATATAGTCTCTTCCTATCTCGTTTTTTCAAGAGTAGCTTAAATAATGCGAGTACAAATGCCACTTCTTTAAATATCTGATGGGTCCTCAGCACTCTGGCATGTGGTAGCTTTGTCCTCAAGCCTTTTTTTTTGGCCTGTCAGCTGTGAGAAACAGTTTTCTACCAATTACTGTCACAATATGAATAAATTCAAAACTGAAAATATAAGCACTGAATATTTTCAGTAAATTTATCCCCAAAACTATATTAAAATAGGGACTTACCATTTAAACAAGGAATTTAGCAAGTAATAATGAAGAAGTATCACATTGTACTTTGTCTTCTATAAATAAAAACACAATATAGAAGATAAACAAAAAAGCATTCATGCAAAGAAGAGAAATGGGCAAATGATAGCAAGCATATACAATGAAATGAAAAAAAAAGTTATAGCTGCAAAGAGCATCAATTAGGAAACATGACCTCAAATGTTATGGAGTTATTGGTTTTTTCCAGCCTTTTTGGATTATTAATAACTTAATAACACATAATTTTGAAAAGATTTACTTAGCATTTACCTCTTTATCCAACACCAACCAGTTTCTTTTAGTATGTGGCTCTAATCAAACATTAAGCAAGCAGTTGGTCCCTAACTCGATTTTGGTTTAAAAGGTAAGAGAGAAAAATACTATAAAAATTAGCAATGCCTTTAGATTATTACTCCTAATAATACCCCAAATAAACAAGATACAGTTGTCTCTTACTGTAAACTGGTCTGTGCCAAAATTCTTTCTCTGGGGGGTAGGATTAAAAAAAGTTCTATATTTACATGTGTGACCAATGAGTACAGTTTGAGCTGGCTACAGTCCCAGTGGTCTGGTCCATCAACCTTGTTGGGTCAGAACACAGCTCTTCTAAGTTTCTTCTAAGTCTCTGAATCACAATCAATTTTAATACCAGCGTAATAACGCACAATTATTTGCAGGACATATTCTCTTACACTCTTTTTCAGAATAGGCATTATGTTGCCTTTTGTATACTTTCACTCAGTTCTTCTCAAAAGTCTTTTAGATAATTTTATTTTTGATGATCTATGCACAATATAGATTGCAGTTTAACAAACTCCCACAGAACTGGAAGATTTAGGCCTTAAAGTTATAGTTTGTAACATCGCTGACTTACTTTCTTTCTCTCTCTCTCTCTCTCCCTCTCCCCCTCCCTCACTCCCTCCCTCTCATCACCCATATTCAGTCCCTCCCATCACCCATATTCAATCAACCGCCAAGTCATGCTGTCAGGTCTTTCCTAATGGCCCTCTCAAGTCTGCATTTTTTGCAGCTCAACTACTACCCTTCACTTCAGACTCGCCCCAGTGCCTGTATTACTGCAATAACAATTGTTCTTAAAAAAAAAAAAAAAATTGTTCTTAAGTGATCATGTGCACTAAAATCCATCTTGTCAGAATGATACCTTAAAATACCCCTCTAATCATGTCATAACTCCTTCAGAACTATTCAAACGCTTCCCATTATTTATAGAAACATTTCCCAAAATATGTTTTATAGAATACTGAATTTTCATATGATTTTTACTATGTTTTGATTTTTAAAAGGGAGTAGGGGAAAGGGGATGGGTTCTTTAGCCAAGTGTAGATAAATGGAAAAAGTAGTTTCTTTATAGCAAGACTTTTCGGAGCTTTTAATAAGTTGAATACTCATTGCATACATCCAAGGGTTGGAAAGTATGCATTTTATAAATTTATTTCATTGCAGGACACTTTTACAACATGGCACCTTGTAACCTCTCCCAGAACATTAGGACAGTTTTTAAAAAGCACGAATCCTGAGATTTCTCCTTATGACCTTCTAAAATCTGACCTCAAATTATTTCAAAAATCTCTCACTAACTTTGCATGAGTTTCCACCTTCATCTAGACTCTACACTCATTGTACTTTGAGCCAGTTATACACATGTGTGACTGCCCTCCTCTCTATCTACAAAAACTGTCAACCCTTTATAGCCAAGTTCAAGTTTTGTTTTCTCTACAAAGCCTTCCCTAACAATTTGTGTGCACATGAATCTCTTCCTTTTTTGAACGATACAACTTTCACTTCATCTAACAGTCCATGTGGCACCCAATCACTGCCTAAACACAAATCTTCCAGAGACTTATCTTTAAATTTTGTTTTTGTTGGTGGTCTCTTCTCCCATACTAGAGAGCAAGATCCCTGAAAGAAAAGACATGTCTTTTGTATATGTCTTATAATATTTACAGCTTTGCAATTAGCAGGGCCTCAATATTGGCCAAATAGATGAAAAAAATTTTAGGATGGTGTGCTATTTGCTTCTCCAGACCAAGGATCAACCTTTCTGACCCCTGCCCCAGAAAGGTAACCTACATATACTACATCAACAGGCTCCCTTGTCCTCTGGCTTCCAGTGGGATTCAGCTAATAGGCAATACCTACAGGAGACCAGAAGGAACAAGGACAGTAACATTAGATAATTTATTTTGTTGGCTCTCTTCTTGCAAGGTCAAATGGGGAGAAGGCTATTCCCATTGGCCCAAGGTCACAACTCTGTCTCTACATCCCAGAAATTGCTTCTTTCCCCTCACTGTTTCAGCACTGGAAATGGCAAAGACATGCTGTTGTCATCCTTCCAGTACTGCATTTGCGGTGGTTTCCTATACATTGTAGTTTCCCTTCTAGGTCCAGCCCACACCTTTACACAGTCCCTTTATTTAGCTCTCTTCAAATTACCTAATTTGAATGTGCCATCTGTTTCTTGCCTAAATTCTAACTGATACAGATGGTAGATATAAATTACTTGGCTGTTTTAAAAAATAGTTATTAGTCTCATAACACTAAGAATAGGCAATGAATTTGTTTTGAGAATCTAAAACTAAATATAAGCTATAGTCTACAATGAGTTCTGGATTACGATCCACTTGGGTGAAGAAGCCGTGACTTATTCATCTTCATATTCAGCCCTGTGCCTAGAAAAGTCCCATGCACACTGTTTGTAACAAACATTCATCTGACTAATTTAACAGTCAATGACAGAAACAACACTCACCAAATATGCACAAGCTCATATACATTTCCCAGCCTCCCCTGCAGTTAGGTGGGGGTCAAGTGGCTAGGGTCTGGCCAGTGGAACATGGGTGAAAGTGATGTGTGCTTCTTCCAGGCCTGCCCTTAACATCATCCCAAGTGAGCCTTTGACTCTTTTCTTCTCTTGTCAATGTTGAAAACTTTTCCAAGTGATATCAATAAGATAAATGAGAGCCGCTTGATTAAAAAAACAAACGTACATACACACTTGTGTTAAGCCACTGAGTTTTGTGGTTTATTTATTATTTAATACAGCATCCAAGTATCCTCTATTTATAGCAATTCAACATTTTAAATAGTACAATGGATTTTAATTTCTCTTTAGCTATGACAGCTTATGAAAATTTTTGCTTTTTCAAGATAGAATGTAGGCTAATCATATGCTCTAGGCTATATGATAAATGAAAATAAATATCTTAACAATAATTTATTATTGACAAATTGGGAAAAAAACTAAAACACTCCTTTTACTTGTTTAGCATTTGGTAAGTCTAAGAATAAAATAATTATAAAATGAAGTGATAATGATGAGGAGTGCTACCTCCAGATTGAGACCCCTGGCACAGATTTGTGTCTCTCGTCCCTTTTGGTGTAGTGGGGAAGAGAAGGAGAGAAGAGACTGTTCTGTGGTTTAAAGAACAAGGTATAAAAAACGGTGTTTCCGGAAGCTTGGACCACTTTCAGTTTTGCTGGATATTTCCTTTATGTTTAATATCCTCATGGTTTTGTTTTTTAAATATTGTTGTAAAAGCCCTTTACCAAAAAAAAAAAAAAAAAAAGAGAGAGAGAGAGACAGAAAGAAAGAGAGTTGTCTTATTCTCTGTCATCCATTAAAAATACACTATCGGCTAGGTGCAGTGGCTCCTGCCTGTAATCCCAGCACTTTTGAAGGCCAAGGCAGTGGGCGGATCACTTGAGATCAGGAATTCAAGACCAGCCTGGCTGACATGGTGAACCCCGTCTCTACTAAAAATATGAAAATTAGCTGGGTGTGGTGGACCATGCCTGTAATCCTAGCTACTTGGGAGGCTTAGGTGAAAGAATTGCTTGAACCCAGGGTTCAGAGGTTGCGGTAAGCTGAAATCATGCCACTGCACTCCAGCCTGGGTGACAGAGGGAGACTCTGTTTCAAAAACAAAACAAAACAAAACAAAACACTGTCTTCTGAAGCAGTGCATTAAGCTTTTGAGATGTTTATGCTCCCAATGTTTTAGCTCCACATGGATATTTAATATTCATATTTAGACAGAGGAATGCTAACAAAAGAGAACATATTTGTTACATATACATATACATACATATATATATATATATTTGCCTACCTAAAAAACCCAAATGTGTACACATACATGAATTCACATATAAAAGTAGACAGCTATTTTGTGTCATTTGAGACTTTTACATATCTCATCTCTTTCTGAGATTTAGTCTTTCTGGTATTATATTTTACTAATGTGAGCAATGTCCTTGGCTTTGTGTACCTTTCATAGTTTGAACATGCTGTTTTGTTGAATTTTGTTTTCAAATGCCTTTAGCAATTATTGCATACATAATGTATCAAAAATATATGGTGTGTGTTTAATTATTCAAGCTCCCTATCTTGTTGCCATCACATTTCCTTATGACTATGGTTACAAGCATTTTTGTGTACTTAAAATACAGTCATGAACCACACACCAACATTTTGGTCAATGAAGGACCACATCTACGACAGTGGTCCTGTAAGATTATAATACCACATTTTTACTGTACCTTTTCTATGTTTAGATACACAAATACCATTGTGTTACAACTGCCTACAGCATTCAGCACAGTATCATGCTGTACAGGGGCGACAGGCTATACCCTATAGCCTAGGTGCATACTGGTTTGTGTAAATACAATCTATGACAAAATTGCCTAACAACACATTTCTCAGAATTTATCCCCATCATTAAGTGACACATAACTGTATTAGTTAGTCAAAGCACTCCCTTTAGCCATTTTTCCATCTCCTGTTCATCAGGATCACTAACAGGTATATTGCCCATAGTTGTTTACAAAAAGATCTTTCCATTCCTCTTGAAACATAAACACCTATTTTTTTCTGCAGAGCTTTTTGAAGGCTCCTCTTCTAATGTCTAAATTAGAATATGCATTCAAATCCCTATAGCACTGCCTTCCTTGGCTATAATAAACTCAGAAATTATATACTGATTTCTCTCAAGAGTCTACTTTGCCAATCAGTTTTCTCCCTGATGATCAGAATTAGGCCATAAGTCACAGATGTCTAGTTCTCCTTCTGATATAACAATAACTTCAGCTATTGATTTATCAAAATAAACAGGTTGTATTTGTTTATGTATAGTTTTTCCCAAGACAGTGAAATATAAAAGCATCTCTTTTGGTTGCCAAACTTCTCCCTATAACATTTTTTTGTTTGAAGTTATAACTCCTTCTAAGTAGCCATCTTAGTACAGCTTTGGTTTATCCCTGTTCTGACTTTTAAAAATATATTTGAACCAAAACATTTTCCAAGAAAAAATAGTTCTACCTAAGGAGAGTTTAACATTACCATAGCCAAAACAACATGAATTTTTGCTGAACAAATACTGAAATAAATGAATTTGTATGTATAAATATTTTCAAATTTTATCATACACAAGTGTCTTAAGTAGTTTTAGGTTTAATAATTATGGCTTCCATTAAATGAAAATGTAAACAATTCTTTAATAAAAATCAAATCTATATCACAAAGCAGGTTTCATGCGGAATAAGATGAAACATTTATACCACGAGGATTGTTATAAAGTCCCTACTTGAAATGATGTCTTTAATATCTATGTTATTACTGTAATAACTTAATTATGTATTCCCATACATAGATGGCATAAAAAATTTTACATCACTGTCTTCACATAGTGCAATAATTAATGTTCAAATAAAACCTATGTAAGCCCAACTTCTTAAAGTTGTCTAAGTGAAAACATAATAGTGATTCAATCACAAGCATTCCTATACACCAATAATAGACAAACAGAGAGCCAAATCATGAGTGAACTCCCATTCACAATTGCTACAAACAGAATAAAATATCTAAGAATACAACTTAAAAGGGATGTGAAGGATCTCTTCAAGGAGAACTACAAACCACTGCTCAAGTAAACAAGAGAGGACACAAACAAAGGGAAAAACATTCCATGCTCATGGATAGGAAGACTCAATGTCATGAAAACGGCCATACTACCCAAAATAATGGGAAACAACAAATGGTGGAGAGGTTGTGGAGAAACAGAAATGCTTTTACACTGTTGGTGGGAGTGTAAATTAGTTCAACCATTGTGGAAGACAGTGTGGCGATTCCTCAGGGATCTAGAACCAGAAATACCATTTGACTAAGTAATCCCATTAATGGGCAGTGCTGCCCCCAAATTTACAGATTCAGTGCTATCCCCATCAAGCTACCACTGACTTTCTTCATAGAATTGGAAAAAAAACTACTTTAAATTTCATATGGAACCAAAAAAGAGCCCGTATAGCCAAGACAATCTTAAGGAAAAAGAACAAAGCTGGAGGCATCACACTACCTGACTTCCAACTATACTATAAGGCTACAGTTACCAAAACATCATATCACTGGTACCAAAACAGAGGTACAAACCAATGGAACAGAGCAGAGGCCTCAGAAATCACACTACATATCTACAACCATCTGATCTTTGACAAACCTGACAAAGACAAGTAATGGGGAAAGGATTCCCTATTTAATAAATGTTGTTGGGAAAACTGGCTAGCC